>NC_089831.1:27454057-27807557 GCF_035046505.1 Tiliqua scincoides
GGAGGAAGGTGCGGTGGTCCTCCTGTATGGCTCCCTTCAGCAACCTGGCTATGGCACCCTGCGGTGGTTGCTGCTTCTGAACACCTCTCCAGGGACTGAATTCAACCAAATGTGCTGCAACAACCCTGTTGTGATGTGAGCAAATGTCAGCAAGGGATATGAGAGTGTGACTCCAGCAACGCAGGGCAGCCGTCCAAGAACTGGGGAGAGTGAAGACTAGGTGAGGGTGAGCTTGCTGATGGTCAGGCCTGAGGGTAATTAGCAGGGACTGACAGGAAGGAGCTTCACTGGACAGGAGGCGTTGATGGGGCAGAGCACATCATCTGAAGAACAGCACCAGCCCCCTCCCCCCCTCCCCGCACTTGCTTAGTTTCACCATGAAACTAAGATCCCCTGAAATCCCAGCACCACAGAACAGGCATTCCTGGTGCAAACCACGCAGGCCTGTCTGAAGGCCGCACAAGATTGGCCCCCTGCTGAGCCTCATTTCAGAATCCGGGAATGTCATTACAGGGAGGGTGGGAGAAAACAGAGCCGTTTGCTCACTGATCTGTGCGCCAATTTTCATCAAAACCTCCCCATCTCTTTGCCTCGGGAGACCTGCCCGGGGGGGGGGGGATGATTGGACTCACGCAGGTCCTCGTCTCCCAGCAGAGAGAGAGGACCTGCCAGTGCCTGTTTGATGCTGCCATGAGCTGGTTCTGGGGGCAGAAAACACAAGGAGACGTGAGGAGCTGCAGGCATAAAACTGCACCGTGGGGGCCTTCAGATCCCTAACAGACCCCCTTCACTGGCTCCAGTCTTGCAGCCTTTCCTGGCATGGCCACAGGGGAGTGCCACAGAATGAAGCCAGAAGGTGCCTGAGTCACCACGTGGGCAAAGTCACTTCATGTCTGTTGGGTGGGTAGATACTCTGGGCACAAGAACAAGAGCCTCCCATTGGGTGCCGCTGGGGAGAGACTGTGGGAGGGCTGCCTGTTTCCAGCTGGCCCAACCGCTGCCCCCAGAGACCCCGATTAGCAGCAGTATGGAAGGAGGGGCAGCCCCAGAGGAACATGGCCCTTGGGAGAGCAGAGGCTCTGCTTCACTGAGTGGCTCCAGGTTCTCTTTCCCTTCCGGGCTCTGACTGCTGATTCTATGCTACTGAGGAAGTCCCCGGTCTGCTCTGGGTCCCCTACATACCAACTGGATACCTCACCTGGGGCTGGAGAGATGCTCATGAGATGAACCACCTCCTCCTGCTGCTGAACATGTTTGCCACCCTTTTGTGTCCACAGCCAGAGAGGCAGGAGGAGGCGCCAGGCTGTGGGGGACTTCTGGCAATGAGCTGTACTGGGGGGAGGGGGCTGGCACAGCACCCCAAGCACCCCGAGTGGCAGATGGAGCACCGCTGCTGCTAGCGGCACTGAGGAGCCGCAGGTCAGCTGGACGTGTGACCAGAAGAGAGGCTGCACCCCGCAGGACCATTCAAGACCAATGGTTCTGCTTTTAGCCTCAGGTGAATGGCGTGAGCTCTTCGCTTCCCAGCGCCCCAGTCTGCCCATGTGGCAGAGACCCAGGATAAGCTCTGCAAATGCCAAGGGTTTCTGCGAGTGCTGGTGTTGCTCTGCTCATCTTCAGGCCTGGAGGCAATGATGAGCCTGGTCCAGCTTCTCTCTCAGGCAAAGCTTCTCCCATTGTTCAAATGGTGGGGGAGTCGGTGACCGACCTTGCGGGGTGGTTGAGAGAGCAAATCTGTGCAAGGCTGCGGAGTACTTGCACACTGAACAAGCCCTTCACCCAGTGCAGTTACACGGGAGGGGCAGGTCAGTGTCCCTGACTGGTGTACAGGTCAGACTTCTCCTGTTTCTGCAGCACAAGCCTGGTTTCCAGAGAGCGGTGCAGCGGTGGGGAAAGACTGCTCCATCGGCCTGCCCAGGAGAGGGAGAGTCTCAATGAATGAGGGCCACAAAGCCCACTCTTGGGGGCGGGGAGGGGCTGGGCATAAAGCCCCCCCCTTGGCACCTTGCCCAGCTCTCCACAACGTCCTTCTTGAGGAGCAGAGACCAGAACTGGACACAGGACTCCAAAGGCGGCTGCATCATTGGGAGTAGCTCTGGGCCATGTGCAGAGTGCCTTGCCCTCAACTTTGCTCCTGACTGGAACAATGAGGCAGGGCACCTGGAAGGGACCGTGTGGCTCTTTGCAGGATGAAGGCCCTGCTTTGCTCTTTGAAGAAATGAACCACTGGGGCAGCTTGTCTCACTTTAGGCCTCCTGGGCACATGCAGAGAATTCTGAGCCAACCTCAGAGGCCAGGTTTGCCCCTCCTCGGCTGCTTGCTGTGTGGATTCATTTCTAGCTGGGCTCCCTGCGCTCAGCAATCGTGGCCTTTCGTTGAGCTGCTGCTGTTGACAACAGGAACGACCTTCCCAGCAGATTTGCCCAGTGGGCAGAACCAGACGTAAGCCCTTCTCTTGGCAGGGTGGCACAGCTCCTCCGTGGGGGCGTCCGTTACCCTCAACACAGGTACACAGTTCCCCAAATGGGTCCTGCCCACCTTCCCACAGCTGCTCTGGCCCAGCCCTGCTGTTGCAACCAAGAGCAGGCCTGCCACCCCAGCTTGTGTTACCTTGGCAACCAGAGGCTGCAGGACACACACACTTAAGAGCAGAAGTAGCTCATGGAAATAAGTGTGTCGGCAGTGGAGTTTGGCTCTGAACACAGCCCAGGCAGAGGGGCTCCCCCAGGGACCCGCTCCGCTTAAGAAGGCATCAGACTGCTGACCTGTGAAACAGGCGAGAGTGAGATGCTGCCAGTGGGTGTGCTTTGCTCCTGTCTGCCTCTCCATCTTCCACGCGGACTCTCCTCCGTGCTGGGAAGGGGGGCCGGGCTGGTCTTCTGCCTTGCGTGCAGGTCACTGCTGCTGCAAGTAGAACGGAAAGGATTCCCCAGACCTGCAGGGCATCCCCTTAGCTAGGCTAGGAACTAACCATGTGAGGAAGACTCTGCCAGCTGCCAGAGCTGCCCAGCCCTGGAGAAGCCTGCTGCCTCGTGTGGCTCGGGTCCTCAACCACTGGGGGTTTTCAAGCAGAGGCCGGACGGTCCTGTCAGGGACACTGCATGCATTGCCTGCCCTGAGCAAGGGGTCGAGCTAGTTGATCTCTAAGGATGCTTCCAATATTCTACGTTTTGCTAGTCAGGATGCAGAAACACTGGCACCTGCATCAGCTTGGTACGAACTGTGCACATCTTTGCCGGTTCATTTTACACTTGCATGTGAGGTCTGGAGAGAGCTGGCCTCATCTGACAACAATAAGGAGAGAACGTCCTGCCCGGAGGGTCAGGCGCCTGCCAGGATCAGGCCCACGCTTTTTCCCTCTGCTGCGCCTGTCCAGCTCTGGCGCTGCAGCGTCAACATGGCAAGATCTTGTACTAACATGATCCCTGCACAATCCACACTGGAGAGTAGGCAGGAGAAAGCAAAAGTAGGACCGTAAACAGTGAAGAGGGAGGAGCACAAACAGGCAGGCAGGCGGGCACACACCACCCCTTCCTCCCTGCAGGAGACTGGGAGGCCGCAGCTGCCTCCCCAACTCCCACCACTGCCCAGTATCCCTGTCAGTCACTCCAGTGGGAGTGGATTCCCTCCTCAGTGGCAGAGCACTTGCCTTCTCCCTCCCTTTGCCTTGGTGCGTTCCAGGAACATGTGCGGCAGCAGAGCAAACTGCCCATCGGCAATTACCTGCTCCCAGGACTGGACACCTGCTAATTATTTTCAACGAACCAGATGGTGTAGTCATAAAGCGCTCCCCCCCCACCCGCCCCACACATACACACAAACTCAGTGCCACGAAAAATGGCCAGATTTCCTTCACAGGAGCACTGGGATTAGAAATCCAGCTCCTTGCCAATTAATTAGCAATTACTTTGTTTGAAAAACAAACATTCTGGTAAATAAAAGTCATGGCGTCCTCAGTCATGGCGGATAAGCAAGAGTTGCCAGCGGCAGCAGTGAGTGTGGCGGGCGTCCCTGGCTGCCGGAGAGGCAGGGCAAAGACTCGGGTTCTGGAGCAAGAACCGCTCCATCTTGAGGGCAGTGGGGTTGAGGGGCCAGGTCAGCAACTTGGACGCAACAAGACTAAGCGTCTGTCTTGAGTCTCGCTGCTGGCCTGATGTGACCCTGAGCAAAGCGTGTGCAAATGCCTTCCAACTGCAAGTTAATTGAATTGAGAAGCATCTCTGGGGCTTGGCAAGACCAGCCAGACCACAACACTGGCATATGCAAGACAAGTCACCCTACTAGTCGCTTCTGCCAAGCTAGGCCAAAAGTCTATCAGCCTCTTGTGTGTATCCTAACTGTTGAAGCCTCTCTCTCCCTCTCTCTCTCTTTCTCTCTCTCTCTCTCTCTCTCTGGGAGGAGCACCGGCAGGAGGCTTTCCTGGTGCCTCCTTTTCTTCAGATGCCAGGGATCAGGACTGGGGCTGGATGCCTGCAGAGCATGTTCTCGGGCACCGAGTCACACAAGCCTGTGCACTCCATGGCGCAAATGGAACATGCTGCCTTACTGGGACGTGATCTGTTCAATCCTAGAAGAACGAAGCACCAAACAGCCTGATGAACTCATTTATTTTAAGATGTATATACCCTGCCAGGCAACTTACAAAATTAAATGAGATCAAACCATCACAACTCTGACCTTAAAATAACAACCAATCAGAAAATATGTTAAATTAATTTCAAAGGCAGCGCAAAACCAGCCACAATCTGCAGCTAAAGCAACACTGGATGCTATTAAAGACGTTTCCACTTGATTTCTAAAAGCAAAAGACACCAGTACCTGCAAGTATCACTAGAAAGTGAGTTTCACAGCCCTGGTGCCGCCACAGAGAAGGCCCTGACTCAAGCCACACAGGAGCAAATCTCCTATGAAGCTGGAATGCTGAGCAGGACCCCAAGACCAATTCTGCATTGTCCAGCTGGGTAACAGCAACGGTTTTCTGTGACAAGCTAAGCGCTACAGAGTGGCTCCCAAGTAGGCTTTGATGCTATGGCCATTCCCTGGGATTACAGGGATGGATAAATAAATAATGGCCACAGGACATCTGCCATTGTGACTACCAGCCAAGAACTGGTCTTCCTTCCAGGTGCTCCTCTCATTCTTTCAGCCATTGATGCTAAAGCCCAGCACAGCATCCAGTGACCCTTAATCCTCTCCTCCTTCCCACTCTGGGAAGGAAGTGCATTTTCCACAAGGGGGGGGGCCTGCCTGAAGGACTTCTCCCTAAGCGATGCTGGGAACCACACTGAGTTGCAGCCCTGCCCGCAAACACAAGCTGAGCTGGAACACGCAGTCAACAGCTGCTGTTTGCTGACAAACAAACAAACGACAAGCCCTGATGGGGAGGCCTATTGCAGAGGCTTCAGCACAGGGGAGAGTAAACTGCAAGAGACAGAGAGCAACAGCGGGTGCTGCCAGAGAGCAGACACACTCTTGCCTCCTAACCAGGGCACCCTACTGGGCGATCGGAGTGGCTTGACCTGAAATGGGTGCAACTGGGGAAATGAAGATGAGGGTTTTCCTGGAACGCACAACCAGCGCCAGGGGGGTGCCTAGGGAAGGGTTTCTTGGTGGGGACCACACCAGGCCAACTTCAGAATGTGATTGTCAAGTGACAGGCAAGCTGCTCGGACCAATTTGGAACTCTGATTTGCTGGCAACATTTTAATCCTTGAGTTGTTGTCGAATAGATTAAAGTGTCTGCTTTGATCCAGGTGGCTAAGTGGATGCATAAATACAGCCATCACTTATTCTTTCAGCACCACAGACAGCAATGTGGCTGCCCCTCCCAGCAGCCTCTAAGGGGGAAGCGGCTTGGGGTGAGCAGGGGGCCAGCACTGGGCTTCCATGGGGCAGCCCTCATTTCCAGAGGATATTTTTTGGCCAGAGTCTCTTCCGGAAGTCTCTGGCTTGATCTCTTTCTGAATCTTTTTCTGTGCTCTGCCAGCTCATGCTTCAAGGTCTGGCTGACGGGCCGCATGTGGGTCACAAGAACCATGACCCAGGTTAGGCTGCCAGGGGGCCACGAAATATATTCCCCTCCAGGCTGCTCATGTCCTCAAGCCCCCAGCAGCTGGTGTTTTAATAGGCAGCCACATCATCACAGGGCCCTTTGTGCCCCACTAGTTCCTTCTTCACTGCACACTGCGGTCCGAGTCATAATATCTATTTATTTTTCACATTTTTATACCGCCTTCTTCCAAGGAGCTCTGGGTGGTGCCCATACTGTAATTCCTCCTGCCCTCCTTTTATCCTCACTGCAGCTGCTGGGCCCCTCATTCTGAATGTTGGAAGCAGCCAGGTGAGGGCTCTGCTCATCCTTTTTAGCAAAGGTATGTCCCAGTGTTGTGCTTGCCAGATCCCGGGCTAGAAGTGAAGGTATCCCAGTTGGAAGACGTGCAGGAAGACAAAGGAGAAGCCAACTCCTCCTCGGAGCAGGAGCTGCGCGAAGGGGCTGTAATCCTGTCTCTTCTCAGTACATGCTTGGCTGATTGTGTCATCCTTCATCCACCGCTGGGCACCCAGGAGCGGACTTGCTCTCATTCAGGCTGACTGTCAGAGCAAATCCTTCTCACATTGAGCTGTCAAGCACAGTTTCACGTGCACTGCGGTGAGACTTCCTCTCACTCAGAGAGGTCCTCATCCTTCTCAAGCTGCGAGCCTGAGCAGCAAGCATGGAGGTCCGCAGGGCTCCATCTTGCCTTCCTCCTGTCCTGGGCTGGGGACTTGAGCATAACTGTTGCAAAGGAAGGCGTTGATCCATGCAGAAGTCAGTGAAACCAGCCACCTCACCCAGGATAGCCCTGCTTCTTCCAGCTGTCTCTTTCTCACAGTGAGAACCTAAGCAGAGCCCTGCTGGATCAAGCCAAGGGCCTATCTAGTCCAATTTCCAGTATCTCACAGTGGCCCACCAGACGCCTCAGGGAGCAGGTAACAAAATACTGTACCTGCATCCTGGTGCCATTCCCTTGCATCTGGCACTGAGAGACAGACTCCCTCCAAAACCTGAAGGTTGCGTATACCCATCATGCCTTGTAATGTGATGGAGTTTTTTCTTTTTTTCAGAAATCTGTCCAATTCCCTCCTTAAAGGCATCTAGGCCAGACACCATCACCACATCCTGTGGCAGGTAGTTCCACAGATTAATTACATACTGGGTAAAGAAATGTTTTCTTTTGACTGACCTAACTCTCCCAACACTCAGTTTTAGTGGATGTCCTCTGGTTCTGGTGTTGAGTGAGAGAGAAAAGAACATCCCTCTATCCACTCTATCTCAAGCATAATTTTATACATCTCAAAGCTCCCCCCCCCCAAAAAAAAAAAAAAAATCCGGCACCTCAGTGGCCAATTAGGAGTCTCTGGAAAGCCCATGGGCATGGGACAAAGACAACACAGATCTCCTGTGCTTTGCTCTCCAGAAACTGGTATTTAAGCAGCCTATGACTAAGGAAGTGGCATGTTGCAATTATGACTCATAAGAACATAAGAGGAGCCCCACTGGATCAGGCCAAAGGCCCATCCAGTCCGGCTTCATGTATCTCACAGTGATCCCCCATATGCCTCAGGGAGCATGCAAGACAACAAGAGACCTGCATCCTGGTGCCACTCCCACCTGGTTGGTTGGTTGGCAACCTTCAGTCTCGAAAGACTATGGTAACTCCCACCTGGCATTCTAAGATAGTCTAAAAACAGGAGGCTGCACATACCCATCACAGCTTGATGGACTTTTTCTCCAGAAGTCTCTCCAATCTCCTTTTCAAGGCAGGTCACTGTCACCATATCCTGTGGTAAGGAGTTCCACAGGCTAATTACACTCTGGATAAAGAAATATTTTCTTTTGTCTGTCCTAACTCTCCCAATTTCAGTGGATGCCCCCTAGTTCTGGTGCTGTGGGAAAGGGAAAAAAAACATCCCTCTCTCCATCCCCTGCATAATTCTGTACATCTCAATCTTGTCCCCCCTCAGTCATTTTCTTTCTAGACTGAAGAGCCCCAAACGCTGTGGCCTGTCCTCATAAGGGAGGTGCCCCAGCCCAGTAAAGGCAGCTCCAGCTTGGGGGGAAGGAGCAGCAGGATCCAGCTTGCAATTAGCACTCCTGACAACAGCCACAGAAAAGGCAGGGCGATGGTGAGGAGACGCACCCTGACATTTCCCCCAGCAGCAGCAGCCTGCGTGTGGCTTTGCTGACAACACACAAGCCCCAGGCGAAAGATGGCGGCTCCTCTGTCGGAAGGGGCTCCTTCTGCAGGGAGGTCATCAGGGCTGAGCTCTTCTCCAGAAATGTCTCAGGGAACACTTGGCCTGACCCTTGGCTTGCAGGGTCTCAACCGTCTGCAGAACAGCAGGGCCACCGCTCCGAGTGTGCAGGGGGCTGCCATCCCTGCCCAAGACCTCCTCCCTCACCTCTGCACCTCACGACCTGCACTGAACTTGTCCTCTCACCACCAGTTTGCTCAACAAGATGGGTGGCACTCATCAGGAAAAGACCTCCTCTCAGAGGCAGGCAGCGCTCAAGAGGAAGGACGTTTCCGTTCAGCCAAGAGAGGCAGGACAGGAGCCAATGGCTGGAAGCGAAAGCAGGGTACACTCGCAGAAAAGCAGGTTGCAGAGCCTTTTAAGGCCTCCAAGAAGAAATCATTCCACAGTGCCTGCACTCAGAATGGAAGGGCTGCATCCCTGACCTTCTCAGGCTCTGGAATTTCTTAAGCGATCCCCGGACACTCCCTTTGCGGCACTTTCTGTGGCCTGTGCAAGCCGGCCCAAGGCCCCTGCAGCTGGAGCTGCAACAGGAGAGAAGTTCAGCCGCCCCATTCATGGTTCACTTGCAAAAGCTTCCTGGCTGTGCCAGAAGAGGGAGAGTCCCACAGCAGCCGAGAGGCCATGAGATAAACTTCCCCAAACAACCCAGGCCTGCTTTCTCTGTTTGCATGAAACTGTCAATCAGCGCTGTCAGTTAATCAGCAGGCTGAATGGACCAGTCTGCTCAGGACTCCCCCCCCCCCAATTCCAGTCTTGCACTCAGCCATTCGCTCCAGAGCGGGGGGGGGCAGGCGTTCCCTCAGAAGCTGGGCTCTCGGAGGATGCCGTGGTCTCCCCAGTGCTTGGCCCCTCTTGGATCCCTGTTGTCATGGGGCTGCCCCAGAACCTTCAGCTAGTACCAATGCAGCGGTGAAGGGCTTGGCCAGTGCTGGGCCTAGGAAGCACCCACCTGGTCCAAAAGGGTGCCTGAAGACCCACCTCCTCCCTTTCACTCTCTCACAAGCCGCAGCTTTCTCCAAGGTGTGAGCAGAAGGAATCTGAGAGAGAGGCCGACCCTCAGCCCCTCTGCGCAGGGTGTGCACCTGCCCCTCCTCTGAGGGCGTCCCTGTGGAACTGCGGCCTCTCCCCTGACTCTCTCTGCCTCTGGGAGTCTTTCCAACTTCTCTGTGGTTTTGGTCTGCTTTAAAATCTGTGCTAAAGTCCTGTTGTCTGTGATGCTGCTGGTGGCCTTGCCTGGTTCTGCTTCAAGAACCAGAAGGGCGGGGGGGGGGTCCACAGGAACAGGCAGACTGTTCCCTCCCCCCTTTCGCCACCCGCAGTGAGGATGAGCAGGCAAGATTCCTCTTCCAACGGCCGCCGGAGTGGTAGGACTCCCTTAGCTCCAGTGGGTGTCACTCTTGCCTTACAAGAGGAGAGTTCGCAGCTCTAGGACAGGCTGCGGCTTGCCTGTGCTGCGCTTGGCTAGGACCTGCTGGAGGATCCCTGGGGCCAGCACTGTCTCCACCCCACCCCCCTTCTGCCAGATCAGTCACTGCCACCGAAGAGTCAAGGTGCTGAAAGACACCAGGGTCTCTTTCACCCTGAGGAAACTCCCCTCGGGGACCGGTGAATGGCTTTTTTATGGACACTGAGTGATTATCACAATGGGAGATTAGGAAGGATGTTTTCCCAGATCACGCAGCCACTTGGCATTTGGCCTTGTACTGAAATATATTTAACTGTGGCACTGGTTCCCAAACCTTCTGGACCGACGGCTCTGTTGACCCACTGGGCCATTTGTCCATGGCTTCTCGTTAGGGCTACACTCCTATACATTGTATAAGGTGGCAGGCTTTTCGCAAGGATTCCGCAACTCCCTTGGCTGGTTTCCACGGCTCCCTGGCAAGCCATGGCTCACAGTTTGGGAACCACTGAGCTATAGTGATAAGCTAAGTGGAACCTCCATGTTCAGAGGCACTAAACATGAATGGCAGAGGCTGGCAAACAACAGGGAAGTCATCACTGGCACACACTGTCTGTAAGCTTTCCAGCCAGTATGTTGTGATACAAGAGCACTGGACTAGGTTGGTGCTCCATCAGTTCCTCTGAGACTCAAAGTACCTGAAACTCTTCCAAGATCCTGTGTCTCTGTATAGAATACTTGACTGCGTTCCTGAGTTGTGCGTTAAGATTTGGACATTTATCAACCCAACCACTAAGAATAGGGGATCAAGGTCCTGAGATTAATGTAATCAAGTTTCAAAATGTTTTTTTCTTAGCTGCCTTGGGGACGTATGGGGGGAGGGGCAGGCAGGATGAAAATGGAGCAAACAAGCAAAAAAGAGGGTGTCCCCTCCCTTCCTTGTGTGCTTCAAGCCAGTGAAGAAGGCCTGAGAGTGGTCTGCCCACTGCACAACTTCCCAAGAAAGTGGCTGCCCCGGAAATCCCTGGTAGGGCATGGCTGGCCCTGCCATGTGAACCCAGGCTCCACTCGGGCCCCCATGCCAGGGGGATGGGGTTTCCCCCACCAGTGCCAAGAGGCCTGTGGTAAGAGGAGCGATGCCTCCAGCTGACAAGACATTAATTGAAACCTGCTGTCAAAATGTCACCGAGCAAAATGATTGTGAAGGAACCGCCTCCCCTCCACATCACCAGGCAGAGCAGTCAGTCTCAGCCGTGTCCCCCCAGGAAAGTGTGGAGGGTAATTAATCAAAAAACTAATGAGAAATGTGTTTTCTTTCCTGGCCTAACCCCACATCATCTTCTTATTAGCCAAGGTTATTACAGTCATAATCAGGCATGCTCAGAGTTCAAATTGGGTTTTCTTGCTCCAGTGCCACCAATTTAGAAAGCCATTAATAGAAAAGATAAACCCTGATAACACAAATCAAAAGCCTTTGTGTTTATTCACCTGTCATGTGAATAAACGGCGGGTGTCACCTGTGACTGACTGACATCGATTGTCTCTTGATTTATCCTCCCGCCTGAGAGCCATCTTCCCACAAGGCCTCTGGGCTGGGCTGCCACACTGGCTTCTCAGTGTGCTTCTCCAAGGCAGAAATGGTGCTGACGTCCCACCCCATGCACTTGCCTGCTGCGCTGGCCAGTCCCTGGGCACGGTGCTCCACTCAGTCCGCAGTGGAGGGAAAAGAAAGGGTCTCAGAGCCAGCATTCAGTGATTCCGCCCTTGCACAGAGGGCAGCAGAGGGAACAGGCCTGTCAGGTGGCGTAAGGATTTCCGATGCCCCTGCAAAATGCACTGCCCTGATTGGTTTCTCCTTGGCTGTGAAGATGTGAACCGACGCTGATGAAGAGAGTGGTTAGAAGGGGGGGATGCCAGGCAGGGGTGGCCGTTTCATCCAGTCACTTCATTGTCCCAGTTTCAGACACGAGATTCCACTTTTGCCGAAAAGCGGCACATGAATATTCTAAGTAATAATCAATGCAGAATCTCACTGCTGCTCACTGAAATGCGCCCCGAGAAGAGCCTCTTAATAGGCTTGTTGCTGTCTGTCTGCAGCTCCAGGGAGACATGTGCATCTCAGTCGGGGCACCTGACCAGCAGGGAGAGAACTTGCACCACAGTTGCTGGGAACTGACTCGTCTTTGTTCTGCTGTGGCAAAGATCAACAGAAGTTAAGAATTACACGGCTGCTCAGATACTGTGAGGAAGGCCCGATCCATGCAAGCGTGTTTGTCTCATGGTGATTAACCTGCACAACTGGCAGGTGTGAATGGGCCACGTCATGCACTGAACACCAAGGAAAGATTCTGCACATGGCATCACATGCTGGGCTTTCCAAGGGAGTCAGTTCACCCATTTGGCTGCCGGTCGTCAGGTGGCGACGTACATGGCCATGCGGACAAGCTCCCCGCTGCAAGGAGGCTTCTCCTCTGGTGACCTGGCGAGACAGAAAATCTGTCCTGAAACCCACCCTTTGCCTGTTGGGCAGCTCCCAGGCCTCATCAGTAGCCTCACAGCTCAATGACGGCATTCCTCCCTCAGGAACGGAAGCATCAGGCCCACAGATTCCTGCAGGACATTCACTTTTACCCTGGGCCTGCCTTTTGAGCTTAATAATGCTTCTGCCACTTTTCAGACTGCCACCGTTCAGAGAACAGGTTTCACCACCAGTCCCGGCAGGCGTTCAGGCAAGAGTAAAAGGAGAAGCGGCAGGTGAGGTGCAGCCAGGAGGAACAGCCCTCAAAACTTGCCTCCCCCCCCCTTTGTCCCCTGCAGAGTGATGAACTACTGCTGGACTCCTGAAGGGTCCAGGTGGCAGCTGGGTCAGACACCCTGATGGAGCAGAACCTCTGTGTCTCTACGCACAGTAGCAGAAAAGCAGGCCACTGGTGAAGTCCTATCATCACTTCACACTGACAAAGGTGGGGGCAGGCAGACCCAGCCAAGCCCTCCTTGGGAAGAGCATCTCTGATGCCCAACACATTCACTGGCGAACACCAACCCACCTGGACCCCGGCTTCTTCCCCCACCATCTGTGTTCTCAAGCTTCTTTCCCCACCAGGTGGAGCTTCCCACCAGCTCCACCTGGCCTGGCCTCTCTTTTCATGTCTCCTCCAGCCCAGTTTTGTTCACCTTGATGAGTTCTTCAAGGGAGAAGGGGTGTCCTCTCCCCCCCCCCCACTTTGTCTGCCACGTCCAGCTGCTATCAGTGCTTCCATTGTAAATGCATTGTGTGCTGGCTTTGAAGCAATTATCTGGCTGTGGCAGAGCCTTGCAGAAGCTTTGTGTGCCAGAGACAGCAGCATCTCAGGCGCTCATCTTATCGGCCTGGTGTTAGGTTAATGAGTTTTATTGAATTTCATTCCCTGTGCATATGAATGGGCCTCCAGCAAGAAGGAGGGATAGCGGGCTGCTCAGAGCAAAGGTCTCTGCTGGCACCCGCCACACCATGTGCTGGAGCACCCAGGGGGCAGGAAAGGTGGGTGCTCCGCAGGCTCTTGCAGGCAGCAGCTGTGGCACTAGATATCCTCTGGCTCTACTCGCAAGTAGGCTTGTAGCACCACAGGCTTGAAGCTGTTCCTGCGCGTGTTGGGTTGCATCCTGGGGTTGCACTGCACCTCAAAACCCACCTTTGAGCCAAACCTCTCCTGTCCTCTCCCCTAACAGAAGGGAAGCCTCCACAATGCACAGCTAGGCTTGCACATGGCCGTCCACCATTTTCTCTGGCATCTCCTCCTTCTTTTCCGCAAACAGAACCCTGGGACTTGGTTGTGCATTTCTGCTCTGCAGTGGAAGGGAGGAAACAGTGAACAAGCCCAGGAGACAGGGCCAAAAAAGAAATGATTTCCCATGGTACCCTGGGAGGTAGCCATGTGCCCAGCTGTGGACACTTCCAGCTATGAGACAGGGATGGAGAGCATCCTGGCATGGGAGGTGCAAGAGCAGCAACAATCCTGGGAGGGAACCCTGTCGCTGCCTGCCTGCTGGTCTTTCCACCACTTGTCAAAATCCCACCCAGTGGCTTCATTAGGGTTTGCATCACTCAGTGCGAGAGCCCAGTGTGTCACCTCTCTGATGGATCTCCTTCCATGCAGTGGGTGGGGCAATGCCCTGCGTTGTGGGCATGATGATGCTCCATCACCCTGCCCCCAGCTGTTTCTTTTGGCTATAACGTTTGATAGAATAGAGATATTTTTACGTAGTTTGTTCCATTGCATTCTATATATATATATTCTCCAAGTTGAGAGCCCAGGTCTACCTGCCTGGTTGACGTGGGCTCTGAAGGTAGTGCTCATGGCCCCCTCCCAAATACAGACACTGGATCCACCCCTGGTTCTAAGGAGATTCAACTCAGAAAGCTGGGAGAATTCAGCTCAACCAGGTAGATTCCATACATTCAAATCTTCTGTACTTTGCTTTTTAAAAGTAATGGATATTGTAAAAAAAAAAAAAAAAAAACGTGTTCCAATGGCTACTGTATTTGACTAGCATACTTTTCCTCTTGCTTTTATGTAGACAAAATTTATTTTTATATGTATCAATGCATCAGCAATGTGTCATTGACAAATGTTATATAGGTGATAGACAGGCGCTATAAAGGCGTTAAATAGACACTATATAGGTGTTAGATAGGCATTATATAGGCGCTACATAGGCGTTAAATAGGTGCTATGTAGGTTAGGTAGGTGCTAGATAGGCGCTATATAGGTGTTAAATAGATGTTATATAGGTGTTAGATAGGCACGATATAGGTTTTTAAATAGGTGTTATGTTGGTGCTAGATAGGCCCTATATAGGTGCTAGATAGGTGTTATATAGGCACTATATAGGTGTTAGATAGGCACTGTATAGGCATTAAATAGGTGTTATGTAGGTGTTAGATAGGGGCTAAATAGGCGTTAAATAGGTGTTATGTAGGTGTTAGATAGGTGCTAGATGGGCGCTAAATAGGTGTTAAATAGGCACTATATAGGCACTAGATAGGTGTTAAATAGGCACTTTCAATACAAGTAAATACTACGTGCATCACAGTGATATGTTTTACTTTTGCAGGGTTGCAGGCCTGTGTATTGCACTGGTGTGGAAATGAAAGGATATGTTGCATGTTATTTCTATGTAGGCAATACATTTTACATGGCATGCAGTGATGCATTTATTCTATGCCAATTATTGGCTTTACAGCTAATGAATGTATCTTTCACACAAAAAACCAAATTATTTTCTCTTCTTGAAATTTAGGGGAGTTTCGGGTCTTTGATGTTTCTCCAGATTTATCCTTTCATTTTGTAGAGAAACCTGACATCATGGCTCCCCCTTGAAAAAACAGTCCCCCCCACCTCTAGAATCCTGGCTATGGGCCTGCCTGACAGCAACAGAATTGGCAGCGGCTTCTAGGAGGGCGGCCATTGTAGCCTGATGCAGTGAAAGGAAAGGGTGTGTCTTGCAGCATGTTAAGTTTGAACCAATGTGTGGCTGACAATACGCACCTGAGCACACAGACAGGCTCCAGGTGGAGGAGGGCTGGGGAGGATTCTGCCCCTCCAAGGCTGAGAGAAGCCCTGCCGCCTCCTGTGCCAGGCCTGCTTTCTGCGCAGCTGGCGACTGGGGAGTCAGCACAGAGGAGTGGAGTTCCCCAGCAGAACATCCTGAGGAGAGTGGCGGTCCCTCTGAGGCCAGGGCAGAAGCGGGGAACGAGACTCTCTGAAGGTGACCCCGCAATCCGGGCACCCCTTCCCTTTGCTGCCTGCTAGAGGACACTCCCCCCCGAACGTGTTGCTTCCACCCCAGCTGCTTTGTAATTTCATTATTTATCTCCCATTTAGCCTTTGACAGATCAAAGCCGCAGCCGAGGCGAGGCAAGTCGCTGCCTGCATGCAAACAAGCCTGATACATAATTAATTGCCATAAAACAGTTTCATTAGGAGATGGTGTTACATGGCTGTTTGTCTTAAAAATTTAAGCTGTGTAAAGAGAACAAGGAAAAGTGTGTCTTTGCCATTCAGCCTGCAGTAATGTGACAGCTCTGGGCAGGCGGGGGGGGGGGGCTGGGAGGGGGAGAAATACACACATACACACACACACACAACTGTGTTACCAAGATAAGACTCATGTCCACCCCAACAACTTCATCCAGCCCTAACCCGGGGGGGGGGGCTGCAGTCCTCAGGACATCTGCCAGCTCAGCCCCACCAAAATCAATTCTTTGCTGGGTTAACATTATTATTCTGCACGTGGATTTCAGCTTTTTTTTTCTTCCACTGGACTGTGCGTCTAACCAGGACTCTCCCAGTTGTTGGGGGGTTGCTGAATAAGTCCCCCTTTTGTTGAGAGTCTGCAACCCCAGCCTCAGTGAAGACCATGGCTGATGGCTCCGTCCTCACACTGCAGCCTTCTAGTGACTCATAGCCCAATCCTATCCATACTTCCTTGGGAGTAAGTCCCAGTGACTCTAAGGGGACTTAGTTCTGAGTAGACATGCATAGGATTGGGCTGTCAGGCCTTGATCTATCCAGCCCAGGACCAGTCTGGACACTGGTTGGCAGCATTGTCAACAGGAGTCTTTCCCGGCCTGTCTAGATTGGACCTGGAGCTCTGTGGAGCAATGACCTGCCTGTGGAGCATGCTACCTCCCCTAAATGCTCCTCCCCCGAGGAGCCATTGCACCTCCCCTAAAAGGTGACAGTACTTTTCCCCCACTTTTCCTCCAGGAGGGACAGCCCAGCTCCACCCAGGACGCTCCGAAATGGCTGCCACTTCATTTGTTTGGCTTCACCCCGACCACCTTTGCTTCTCCTTTCCCTCCCTTCTCTCTCTGATCTCCCGGCTGCGTCAAAACTCTGAATTGTATGTTCCTTGCAGCAAAGACCTGCCTTGCTTGCGGTGGTCCTCGAGCACCAGGGTGCTGCTGGCTCCGAATGAATAACCGAAAGATGTGAGAAAACAAAGCTCAGGGGAGGGGGCTATGGCCACCCCTCCCTCCCACGTCCTCCAGCTCTCATCTGGAATGCCACAGATCTCGCCCATCTTTGCTTATTGTCTGTTTTCAATTTTATTAAGAGATGGCCAGGAGAAAGAACATCCATTTCAGATTAACAAGGTTATTAGCACTTAATTATGTGAGGTGCCTGTAATTGAAAAGGGAAAAAGTCTGCTCTTCCTCAACATCTCCAGACTCTTGAAGCTCCTTGGGGCAAGATCTGTAGCTTTCTCTTTTCTTTTAATATTATTCACAGGAATGTGAAACTATAAATATTAAATTCCTTGCAAAAAAAATCATGAAGAGAAAGAGGAGGAGGGTGTGCTGCCCTCTGGGGACTGCAGTGTGAAACACAGCCGCAAATATTCATTAAGGAGGATATTCCAAGTACCCCCTTAGTTCACAGACACCAGGGAAGGGTGTTAATAGGGGAGGAGATGATCTAAAGGAATATTATTGGTGAGGTTTGTTACCCTGTGCCTCTCTAATTATACCATAATGAAGAAAGGGGCACATGTGCACAAGGAGGAGTGCTCACTTGTTCGAGTCTCCTGCACTGCCTGGGTAGAAACCAAAAGAGGTCAAAGGTGTGTGTCTGTGTGTGAAGCAGCCCAAAGGGTGGTGAGGCATTGTGATCTGGTGACATGAGCAGCACATCTCAGCTTTAGAAATTGCCCCCATTTTGACTTTCTCTCTGTACCTGTGTGTGTGTGTGTGGGTGGCATGCGAACACACACACATTTTGCCAACTGGCCATGCATCAGGCAAAGCAGATTCTAGCCACAGAGTTCCTGGACCAATAAATGTCAGCAAGACCTGTGCAGGAGAACTTCCCAAGGGCACACATCCACCTTGATGACTGCCCGAGTTCTTACATTTGCTGTCCTGTTCTGGCATTTTGGGGGCATTGATGGAACTTTGTTAAATGTGTACTGTTGTTGGATTAAAACAACCTGCGTTCCTTTTGAGCCTCTTCAGTGCAGTGGCATACAAATAGGGGACCAGGAGGGCCACAGGCTCCAGGCGCCAAGCTGCAGAGGGATGACACCACTAGTGACCAAAATCACTAAAATTGCTGTTATTCAGAATAATACCATCATGTTACATGCCATTTGATGCATAATTTACAGCAGAATGCAATGCATAAAACCAGAATAAAATATCTCAATTCCATCAGAGGTTATGGCCAAAAAACCAGAAAACAAAAATACAACTGCCTTATGTAACAAAAAGTAGATTTACTTAACTCAAAATGGACCAGAGAGACTGATTATTCACAGAGCCAATGAGATGCTATTATGACACAACATGGAACCAATAAGGTGTTAATAAGGTGATACCCGGGGGGGGTGACACCACCAAAATTGTGGAAATTGTGGTTTTTAGAAACAATTCCATCATGTTATATATCATTCAATGTGTAATTTACAGCAGAATGCAATGAAACAAGCCACATTGGAAAATCTGTGTTCTATTATAAGCTATAGCCAAATAACCAGAAAAGGAAACACAATTGTCTTATGTCACAAAAAGTGGATTTTCTTAACTCAGAACTGACTGAGTCTGAGTGTTTTGAGAGTTAACAAGGTGTTACTATGACACAGTGACATCCTGTGGTAGGAGGGCAGCCACAGAGGGTGGGCATCTCCAGGTAAGGGAATGTTTGTTTCCTTTCCTCAGAGCTGCACTGTGGCTGCACCTGCACTGGAAAGTTGGATAAGATTGGGCCCTTAGATTACTTTTAAAGTGGATTCTAAACATTTATGCTGGTGTCTGGAGACGAGTCCTGCTGTCCTGCTGGGTAGACCTGGGCACCCATTCTGAATGCCCTCTGGAGCTGCCTCTTCCAGGTGGGTAGACCTGGGCTCCTGGTTGAACTTTGGCTTCTGTGGCTGAGGTTTGCTGGGTAGATAAGATCTGGGCTCCTGCCCAAACTTGAAGCCCAGATTAATTAATTTTTTTGTATGGGGGCTGTATGGGCCCTGGGTGTCAAATGATCTAGATATGCCACTGCTTCAGCGTACTTCACAAGAACAGCAGGGTAGGCAGCAACCCTTCAGTAAATTCTGGGGGAAGGGAGGCTGCTGGGCTCTTTTGCCTCAGACCCAGCAATGGCCCGCGCCCCCATTTCCAGAGACACCTTCCTCCTCCTCCAGTACAGCAGGGCCCTCACACTCCACAGAGCCCTCCAAGCCTATGATAGCAGCTTCCCTTTGCATCCAGCGCAAGGGCTGGTGCAGTGCAGCTCTGCTCCGGCCCTGTGGAAGCACCAAGGCAGGTGGGCTCACCTGGACTGGCATTTGCTGCCATCTGCTGACTGATGGGCAGGCTGCAGAGCCACCGAGCTGCTTGAGGCAAGGGGGGCAGCAGTTCAGCTTCCAAAAACCCACATTGGAAATGGGCTTGCTGGCTGCCTGGACAACCAATTCTAACCCAGGCACAGCATTTCATAGCAGGCAGTTTTAAAAGGCTGGTATATTACTAATAACGAGATCCACCTCTTGCTGTTTCCATAGGTGATTCTGCCTTGGCTGTTTTAAGATCCGTTTCTAAGTTGTTCAATTGTGAGATTGTTTCAGTTGTGGCCTTTTTTCCTCCTAGTGGCAACTGCTCCAAGTGCATGCTGTGGGAGCAATGAATGGTAGCGCAACTCCCCCCCCCCCCAGGTACACTAGTGTTAGATTGTGTGTCTTTCTAGGACAGGAAGCCATTTAATTAACAGATTGATTCTGTCTGTAAAGAAGCTCTATAAACCTTTTTGCTCTCAAGCGGTGTATAAATATTCTTAAATAATAAAACTGCAAAAGCCATGCAAAGATGTTCATAGCCGCCCTGGGTCCCTTTAGGGAGAAGGGCGGGATAGAAATAAAGTTGTTTTATTGTTATTATTATTATTATTATTATTATTATTATTATTTTGCAGCTTGCTTGGCATGTCATCCCTGCGGCTGCTCAGGAAGTAATTGCTGATCTGCTGGGTAAAGTTAAGGGCACAGGAGCCATCTCTTTTGCAGGCATGGCCACATTTGGTGGAGGAGAAGGCAGCAGAGAAGGAACCCACCTGCACTGCAAGGGACCTCAGACATGCAACATGACTTCAGGTGTCGGGGTGTGCACCAATGCAGAGGTAGAGAGTTAGCGGTGTCCTGTGTGAGTCTTCGAGGACCCAGGAAATAGCTCAGAACGGCATCAGTGGCCTTTAATTCACCCTGAGCTTGGGAAATAATTGCCCTAGAAATGACGATTTATTGGAAGTGTCTGGAAGAGGCTTCTCCTTGCTGAGTCAGGTCACTTGAATGCAGGAGGAAGCCTTCTAACGAGTCAGACCTTTGGGCCACCTGGCCCCAGTTGGTCCCCTCTGACTGGCACTTGCACCCCAGTGGTCTCAGGCAGCAAAGGACCCCAAATCTTTCCCGCCTCCTGATGTATGAATGTTTTCTTCACCAGAGCTGCTGCCAGAGACACCACATGGCATCTCCTGCGTGCAGAGCAGGTGTCCTGCTAGAGCCACATCCCCCTAACAGGCCACAGAGACCTTCTAGGCTGCTCCTGCCCCACCGTTCCTCAAACTTAAAGGGCAGCTTACCTTGTCACCAAGAGCGGGCCAAGCACTTACTGCTCAGGCAGTCAGTTAATGCAGGACTATTATGAAGCACAAAGGGGATCCTCAGCAGGAGGCCTTCCCAGGAATGTGATGCTCCCCAAGCAGACTTCAATGGAGTGATCTCACCAGCCTGGAGCAGCCCTGACATCCACCCACGGCCTGGACTGGCAGCTGCCCTCTGGAGGTGGAGCCAGAGACAGAAAGAAGCAAGTTAGCAGAGGAGAAGACAAGCAGCCACCCCCTTCGCAGCACGCAAGGAGCATGGTGCTGGGGTGCCCAGGGGGTGCAAAGCGGGCAGGGCAACACAAGGCATGTTTACAGAGGCCTGCAGCATCAAAGAAGTGGAGTGGGGACACACACACACTATGGGGCTCCGCTCCCCTGAAGTGCAGAGGGGCGGTGCCCCTTGACCTGCACCCAGCAACATGCCTTTGACCTCCCAAGAAGACAGACTGATGCACCCTGCGGTGCCACATTCTCCAGCAACCCACCACAGCTAGCGGACCACAAGGCAGCCATTTCAAGCAACAGGTTCCAGGAGGGACATGCGCAAAATGACAGATCCGTCTCAGGGTTGGTGGCAGGTTGGGGACCTCCGAGCAAAGCCCAGCCCCATTGCTTCTCACAGTGCCCCCCAGCTTGTCTACAGTAGGTGCTGCCACTGCCAGCTGCTCTCGGAGGGCCCAGCCCTATGCAGTCTTGATTCCCCCGGCTGAGAACTTCGCTTCCAAGAAGGATCAGCCTGGTGTCCTTGGCAGATCCACAAGCAAGCCAGCAGCCCTCCTCTACTCTGTGCCACCCCCTCGCGCCCAGCAACTGACAGTAGTGGTGGGCGGGTTGGCTGTGAACAGGGCCTTGCCGTGCAGTCATTGTGGCTGCAGGAGCCAGCTCCACCCCCTGGGTTGGCTGTTGTTGCAATGCCCGCACTCTCCCTGTTTGCCAGAGCAAGCCCCAGCCCCTGACACATCCCCAGGGCATTCTGTAGCTGTCTTCCTGAATGTACACTGCGGGTTGCTAGAGCAGACATCGTTCTTCAGGGCTCCATTCCTGGCCCAGTCTCTCTAAAGGTCACATACGGGAGGAGGGAGTGGACGCGTCCTCTCCAGTGGAAGCAGCACTTCAAGGCCCCAGGCAGTGCCCAGCCTGCCACTTCTCCCCTGCAGCTGCCTAAATCCATCCGGAAGGGTTGCTAATGTGTCGTGAGACAAAGTCAGCTTTTTCATATATCTTCAACCAAACGAAGGCGCGCTCCCTGGCAGATGACTTGGTGAACGACAGGTGCATGCCCAGGACATATCACTCCAAAGTGGTTGCTGCCACCATGTAGACAGGAGGGGGCACAGCTGTGCAGCACATCCAGGCTGGGTCTTGCCAGCCTGTCTGTGCCACACTGGAGGTCACTGTAAGTTCCCCATCTGCACAATCTGGATGCACTTGGATACAGGTGAGCAAGTCCTGGCAGGGGCCAAACTGATCAATAGCTTCCAAAAAGCTATTCGATGTGGACTGTGGAGCCCCCTCTCAATTCTGTCACCTGCCTTTGGATGTGCTAAGATGGGAGGAGGCGGGTTGACAAGGGCCAAGGAATGCCCGGCTGGCAACTGCCTCTTGTGTTCGCTCTGGTCAGCAGCTGGCTGGCAAATGGTGCCCTCTTTGGTTGTCCTGCCTCCTGCAGCCTCTCTCTGCAGGAAGAATTGCATCCAAATATTGTCAGTGTCATTCAAAGCCACTTTGGCAGATGCTACTTGTGGTTAGGGAGGAGCAAATGTGGCTTTTCATGCCGGAAATGCAGAAGTGGGAGCCAGCCTGAGGCGAGCCCTGCGTGCTGTGGTGGCAGCTGCCCACCTGGCCAAGTTTTAGCTGCCCTTGTGGAGTTGTCCCTGGCGATTGCGGGATGAAGGAGAGCTAACTGCCCCAGGGAGGTTGGAAAAGGAAACCCCAGTCCTAATCTGAGAAGGGGGAGGGGCAAACTACAACAAGCAGGGCAGGACCTTTATGTTCACACATCTTTGCAGTCTGTGTTAACTTGTCAAGAGTAACCATCGCCCACTTTCACAGTGACCAGGGCACCATGGATTTAAATCTACCACCATGCAGGATGCAGCGAAGGGAACAACCCCCTAGCCTCAGACTGGAAGCAAGAAGGGCTGAAGTGTATTAATAATGCAGTTCACACACATGGCAGCCACCGAGTGCCCACCCTATGGATTCCCCATCTGTGCCCCCAGCCCCTCTGCATCAACCCCCCACTCAGGCTCCGTTCAACCTCAGCAGCCACCATTCCAGGGCAGCTCCTCTTTCTTCTCAGGCTCATTTGATGACTCGATGGTGGCCATCCAGAGTGCTTGACCCCGACTCAGCTTCCCTGCCGCTCACAGCTGCAGCTGTAATTGCAAAGCAGCTGCTCCACACAGCACCAGCTTGGAAAGGACAGAGAAGCACCAGCCAGCTGTTTGGGAGGAGGGCAACTCAGAGAAAGCAGCAAGGCGGCTGCTGCCCAGAGTTAGGAGGAGGACAGTGAACACACACACTAGCTGGGGCTCTCTAGTATAAGTAACCTGGAGGAGAGGTGCCAGACCTAGCTGCACCTTGTTTAACTGTTGTTGGCGACCATTGCTAGATTGGCGTCCTGCAGAACTTGACTTCCTCCATAGGGGCTCCAGAAGTTAAGCCTTTAAAGCAGAAGGCAGGTCTACCTTGTCCCTAGTGCACACCTCTTCAAAGACCTGCATATGAACATTAAGGCACCATGCATCACACAGCCTGCCACATCACATGCCACAAATCCTGAGGCATATTGCAAACTGTGATAGCATGCGGCCATCCAAGAACATTTTTCTAATGTCACCTTAACACAGAGGGGGACAGGCTGTTGCAGAAGGGACTGAATGTGCCCACACCAGAGCCCTCAGCAACGTGTTAAGCTGCAAGGACGGTCTTCAGTACAGAGAAATCTTGCAGGCATGTTCTTATCTGCACCGTTTGGTAAGATTCCATGTACTGGGGGAGGCCAAACGGTGGCTCACCAGCCACGTGCGGTTCTTTGACATATAATGTGCAGCTCTCAGAAATATGCTGGCTGAGCTCCTTTATGGCATCATAATTAATAGAGAAGGTAAATAAGGAATGTTCAAGCTTTATAATTATTAGCCAGGTATAACTGAGAGTCCACTGGATTAAAATGTAAGTTTAACATTCACAGCAAGTAAATGTATTTAAGAATTTAAATTCTGCAGCTCTTAAACATCTGAAGTTCATCGTACTTGGCTCTTATGTGAAAGCTTAGCCATCCCTGCTGTTAGGCAGCTGGAACCTTTCACATGCTACTGTTAGGACAGTAGTGACAGGACTCGGGCCCAGGCTCCAGCTTGAACTGGAACCAACCCCACACCAATACAGGTCTTCCCCACTGTCTTCCACGGGGCTTACAGAGCTCCAGGCATTCTGGAGCCAGAAATGACAGCAGCAGCAGGAGCTCTTTTGGTTCTCCAGCAAGGTGGAAGATCTGGCTGGTCCAGGGCACAGCCAGCCGGCACCTATCACGCCCCACCCTCGCACAGAGCTGCTTACACTGCCAAAAAGCAGCACTCAGCCCAGGGAGCTCTCCAGCCCTACCCAGAGATATTGCTGGGGTGGAACCACTGCGCACAACGTCGTCATCCCGGCTGAGCCCCGGGAAGGACTCAGGCAGACAGAGCCCAGCTGAGTGCCTCTGGCACCTGCGGCTGGGTCTCATGCTGCCAGGAGAAGGACCCCCAGCCCAACCCTCACTCATGCTGCCAGTGAGTAAGTGTGGGAGGGGAGGGGAGGGGAATTGCCTGGTGATGTTGTGCACTGAGAGCTAAGCCCTTAATCTTAACTAAACACATTACTGATGAGCTCATCAACAAAAATCTAATTATTATGTGTGAGGCCAGGCTTAATTGCTTGTCCTTGACATGCATAATGTACCACATAAGCCTATTACCCAGTGTAAGCCTATTATTATCATCATCCGGCTTCCTGTCAAAAGTATAAAAGTAAAACAGTTAAACATGGAAGGGGGGCTGAGAGAGATGGTGTTGCGCAATTAGCAGCAGCACCCCAGCCAGGGAATCTCAGTTCTCAGCCACGCAGGAGTGTTGTGCTGCCTCCGTCACCTCTGTCCTTCCTCCCAGACATTTACGAAAGGGCAAAGGACACGGGCATGAGATCACACCCCCACGCCCCAGGTTGCTCAATCCAACATAACGAGCACCTCCTCCTTCTGCCACCCCAGTCGCCAGTGCAGAGGGGGCTCAGCCCTCAAATGTGCAAAAACAATGTGCATCGTCCAATTCCCTGCATTTCAAGCACGCAAACTGCTGTGGAGCAGGTCATCCCTGTTCGGCGTGACCTTAACTAACATTGCACAAGTGACCCCATATTCGTACATACAGGTTCCTGTTTTTTCAGCCTTCTAGGCACCAAGGCCTGGACCCACAGTTTTCTCTTCTGCTGCTCCTGTGGCAAAGGGGGGGGAGTTCATTGCAAATACACGGGCCATGCACAGGCTACCGATCTGCAGCCACTCAGGTCCCCAGAGCTTCCGGGTGGGGTCACCTCTAGGTGCTGCACCAGTGGGAAGCTGGTGTCCTAACCCTGCCATACCAGATCCCTCCTGGTCACAAAAGCTCCGGGTCAGCCCCACCACCTCAACTCCGCCCTCCCCACCCCAGGTTCCCTTCAGATTCCCCCCACTCCCACAACCTCCTGCAGAGGCAACGTGGCTCCCGCTCAGCCTACCTAATTAAAGCCTGCTAATGAGACAATCGGGGCACCGGAGCCGGCCAAGCCGTGGCCCCAACCGCCTGCCGCCGCCGTGCAAACTTATCGCTACTCACAGAATGTTTACAAAAATTTTTAATTTGTACAATTATTAATCATTTTTCTATCTGCTTCATTTGCATAATAATTAGCCTGCTCAGTGTTTGCCATGACTGTGAATGACAGCGCTTTAAATTAAATTAAGATCTTAATACCCTTTTTCTCCTGCTTTCCTAAGGCCAAGGCTAATCAAAGGCGACTGGTGACAGGGGTCCTGGAGGTGGCAGCTGTCTCTCCAGCAGTCGCATTCCGAGGCACAGGAGTCCTGGCTTGCCTCCCTCAAAGCTCCGGCTGCATCTCCGCAGCAGCTTCTTCTGGGACGGGGCAGTCACACAGCACTAACCAGGCTCCCCAAAACCAAGAGGTCGCCATTGGCTCCTTTCTACACCTTCCCCCCAGCCCAGTTACTGTAGTACTGAGTAACAATGGCACTTAGCCCTAGGTCACAGTCTGCCTCCTCTGGAGCTATTGCCAAGTGGGGCACCACTCCTTGTGCCCCCTGGTGAGAATGGGAATCATTGCCAGCCTGGCCAGACACAGGCCCAGGACAAAGCCAGACCAGTGGAGGATGTGCAGCCTAGTCCTCTGCTGGGTCAGCATTTCGCAGAGCACTGTGGGCGGTGAAGTATGGCGGGCCCCAGGCTGGCACAACGTACCTTTCTCAAAGGTTAAGACTTGGAAATGCAAAAAGGCCTTTTTGCCCAAGCAGGAAAGACTCACACCTGCCAGAAAATCCAGGGCTTTGCCAGAGCTGTGGTTCAGAGTGCCCCCAGCTGGCGAGGTGAGACAGTGGTAATGAGAACAGCAGTCTTTGTTCCTGGGGCATCTAGTTTCCAGGACTTCCTCCTCTCCAGGTCATCAGGCTCCTTTGCCCCTGATTCTCAGAGACAGAGAAACCGCCAACTGCTTGCAGCAGCCTGTGAAAGACCTAAGGGGTGAAGTCTGGGTTGTGACTGCTTTACTTGCAGCTGTTCTCTGCTTTTATTTGTTACAGATTTGACAGATACCTCTGGAGCCCTCCTGCTTAGGAAACAGAGCAAAGGATTTTAAATAAATGCAACTGATGAAGTGGACTCAAGGCCACCAAGGTTCATGCTGAAATCATCTTCCCGGTACTACAAGGCTGGCTGCTGTTTTGCAGCAACAGATCAACAAGGCCGCAGCTGCTGCACTTCCTCCTCTGGAAGTGATATGCGTTTAACACTCTGAGGGAAGCATGCACTCTCAGGCCAGATTTCTGCGAGTGGAGGCTCTGGGGCATAGCAGTTAAACCCAGCGCACATGTGCCACAAAGCCTTGCAAGTGTACAGCTTCCCATGTTGTAGCCAGCTGGTGGAGGTTAGCTGTGCATATACCCAATGTACCCACAGAATGCCAGGCTTTCCTCTCCTGGGCATCAAAGTACAGTTCAGCCATCAGAATGAGGCCGACGAGCAAACGTGCCCTGCTCAGCCTCAACCAATGCTCTTGGACCTACCGTGACTGCCTCACCAGGAAGGGAGTGTCAAATGTGCAAAGCTTACCTTCAGGGTACTGTCATGAATATGTACAGTTTAGGCCTAGGTTAGCACGTGAGGCCTGAACCAAACTAAGTCAGTAACAGAGAAGTGGCTCCCAGTTCCCAGCTGCAAGAACGTGAGTAAACAAACAAAAAGATTGTTGTCTCTCCTTTGCTGGCCAGAAAGGACAGACAACAAGAATTACAACCCACTGGAATGTTTAACACCTCAGTAGAGGCGCCTGATCAAGCAGAATGGAATGCAGCTATGGATCTCCAGTTGGGAGGGATAAAGAACTATGAAGGGCTAGCAACCAGGCCAACTTTAAGAAGGTTCTGTCCTCAAAAGTTTCTGATTGGACAGTCTAAATAAGTATGAAGTCACGTCAGCACTATTAGCATAGGAAGTATAATAATGAGTGCCCCAAGGAGTGTGCATGTTCCTTCTTGGACAGAGTTTGGGGGCAACATCATGCACGCTTGGAGCTCCATTTTCCAACATGGGCACCTGGCCTCATAGGTAGCCTGGTGCTAAAAGATCTACAAGAGAAACTGACTCAGGTGAGAGATAGGGACTAATAGATAGCCAGCTAGCTTTATTATTTTATTGCTGATATTTCCTAGATGTTTACGCCTCTAGCATTTGCTGCCTTACTGTAACTTTATGTAACCTTATGTGCTTAATAAACTAAAATCTCTTTTACCAAGTTGTTTCATTGCCTGTTGGGGACAAGGGTTCAGAATCCTGCCTGGCCGTTCAGCAAGCTACCAAGTGCTCATTGAGGTCTAGTAACTTGAGGACTGAAGCTTTAATTGGAGAAAGAGCTCAGTGCCTGCAAGGAATAGAGTTAAGCCTAGAGGGTCTCAGTGTCCCTGGACTGAGGCACTGGCACATACAGGGTGGTGGCAGTACTACTGGACAGGGGGGCCTTGAGGGCTTTAGGGTTCGAGAACCAAGAACTCCGGGCACGCCAACCCCCCCCCCCCCCAAGTTTAGGGCAGGTACCTTTTCCTCAGATCTTCTAAACAGCCTGGTTACTTCCTCACCCACATACCCCAAACATGCTGGGTTTCTATCTCTTCGCTGCCAACAGATGCCTATAACAGTCTGCCATTCCCCAAAGAATCCTGGTAACTATAGTACTGTGAGCCAGGCAAGGGTTAACAACTGTGCCTTCTCAGCATGTGCTTAGGCTACATCTCCCAGGGTGCTTTGCGGAGGAATAAGGAGTTCTCAACAGCTCTTTAGTTCAGGACTGCCACTAGCTGCCTCTTTGATATGCTGATCTCCTGGAGGACAAGATCCAGGCAGCTGGTGCCACAGCACACTCTGCTGGCTGGTCCGTGTAGCTTGTAGAGCCTCCTTTCCTCCCTGCAGCCAACAAGCTCAGTCCAGAGTCTTGTTTACAACGGAAATGACACCAGAACGGTGCCTGCAGGGGTCAGCTCCTTCCCCAGAGTCCCTCTGAGTGGCAATGCACAGTCACCCCCTTTCCAGCACACATGTATTAAACTGCCACTTGCCACTCCTCCCACAGCGGCCGCAACGGCACTCTTGGAGCTGCAGCTGACACAGCTGAGATTGCCTGGTAGCCCTTTAGCCCCAACAACCCCCACACTTTCAGGTCTAAGTCAGCAGAGGGCAGAGCAACTGCAGAGTACATGATTTCAGCAGGAGCAGTGCCTGTGGGGAAGAGGGGGGCCCAGGGAGTCAAAGGGGTGTTATGAACCTGTCTCTGTGCAACACACTGAAAGGCAAGGGAGCAGGGAGACCAAGGTGCAGCTAGGATTTGGCAACACAGGCACTAGCTCCAGCCCGGTTCCCAGCAGGCCAGCCCCTCTGCAGCCCTCTCGGTCTTCCTCAGGTTCTGACAGGCAGATTGGGCCAGTAGTGATCCACCCACCTAACCTGGCCAACATAAAGGGGTTCCAGCTAGTTCTGTGCTGCTGGAACAGCTTTCCCATTCAAACCACACCTGGCAAGGAGGGAGGAAGCAAGAGAGCGAGAACCTCAGCCACCAGTACAAAGAACACAAACCCTGCAGGCATCCTTTCAAAAACAGACGACAAGCCCACCCCACCCTGGCAGCTCCCCCCTAGCCCTCACTCAGCCATGCAGGCTGCCGCGGGGAACTTTCCCTCAAGGATCAGTCAAGAATGGAGGGCATTCCTTTCCAAGAGCACCGCTGTGAGCCCCAATTCCTCGGATCACGCCTGGCTTCCGCCACAGAGAAGGGCCTGGACACCCTAATACAGAAGCCCTGGAGTGTCCAGCAGCCTCTACCATCTGAAATGATGGGGGGGGGGGGGGAACAAGCAGCTCTTCCCAAAACTAAATGATACATTTGTCAAAACACAGTTCTCAGCAAGTTAACCGCTGACAAATTACTGCAACTGGTTGATTAAAAAATTGCTTGTTACAGATTGAAAAGCCATTTCTCAGGCATCCTATCCCCATCTCCCATAGATCAGATATTCAGCTTCCCCTCTGCCCCAGACCCAACTGAAAAGCCCTAAGAAGCTTCTGGGTCACACTCACATGTGAGACCAGCCCTTCACGGAGGGGGGAGGCAGCACACACAAACACACAAGTGCTTTTGTGCTCCCCCCAAACAACCCTTCAACACCTCCTGGGCCCTGCTTCCTTCCAGTTAAGTCACATGCCTGCTGCAAGTGACTGAAGTAGTTGGGAAAGCCACAGATTAACACAAACTCACAACAGCTCAAGCCAAAACATCCCACTTGTTCCTTGTGTTAACAGGTAGTAAAAACATATTTAACAGACAAACAACCAACAGAAAGCAAGTTAACTTTACAAATTCCACAGCCAAATCACAAAGGGCATTTGAGGCCTGACCTGTGAAGTGGCCCCGCCACAAGCCCTGTGAAGAATCCTGGTGCAGGCCAGGCTCTCCCTGCACCTGACTTCTTTGCAGCTGGGCAGGAACTCCAACACAGGTGCTCAAGGGGAAAGGCAAGAGCTCCCAACCCATGTCTTGAGGTCCTGCTTCTGCAGGTGAGTCTGGCTTCCCGCCTAATCTTGCAAGGCAGGAAACCCAACAACAAGCTATGCATTTTTCTCCCCAGATGGTCAAAGCGCCACAAACCAGCCAGTAGTCTTACACCCATGAGTACGACTGCCTGCCTGGTTGAGGCATGTGGGAATGAGGAGTCCATCACCCCAACCAAGCAAAAAGCACCTGAGATTTGGGGCACCCCCGAAGGTTGGTTGCTGCATCCACCACTGATCTGTGAGACTAAGATGAAGGGAGAGGGGTCAGCATCTTTCAGTCGCACTGGATTTCCAGAAGGCTCAGCATGGACGTGGGGCTTCCCTGGCACTGCTTCTGGCACATTCTGAACTCCAGAACTCCCAGCAGCATCCCTTTGGCCTGGGGCTAGAAAGAGGAAGCCACTTCTGGGACATCCCTGAAGGGTCCTCTAAGGTGAATCCCCCTCCTCCTAGTTGTGATGGACACAGCCATGGCAACATCAGGAGGTCCTCTTGTGTTCCGGAGCCGCCATTCACATGTCCTCCACGCTCCACTTGTATGCCAGCTCCTGCACCGCCTTCTTGCTTGCAATTCTGGCAAAGCGCTTCTGCTCAAAGCCATTGGACCTGCAGGCACGACAGGAAGGGCACCCATCAGGGACTCTGCAGAGATCTATCCAGGGGAGAAGGGCTGCACTCCGCAACCAACACCTTCCCACTGCCCAGCCCCAGAACACAAAAGTAGCCCTGCTGGATCAGACTGACAAGGGCCATCTGTCTGCCCTCCAGCTCCCCACACCGGCCAACCAGACATCCTAAAGGAAGTGACCAAGCAGGGCAGGAGGCCCACAGCTCTCCCCCACTTCTGCTCCTCAGGGGGGTCCTGCTTCAAGACCCGGAGGTGCAATGAGGCCCTCATGGCTGACGGCCGTGGATAGGCCTGGGCTCCACGAAAGAAAGTCAGTCACCACCTCTCTGGCATGCACATGCCGCACAGTATATATCACGTATGTTTCCACCCAAAGCTCCCAGCAATCAGCTGCATTGGATGATCCCTGGTGCCACTGCCTGGCTGCCCCCTTTCCAGCTCCACAGTATCCTTCCTGAGGTATGGAAACCCAAACTGTACCACTGGTCCTCCAAATGTGGCTGCACCAAAGATTTGTAGAAAGCAGTGACTGCCAAACTTGTGACCACTGCGTCATGAAAATGCAGTCCCCATTCAGACGGCAGTTTACCATTCCTCCAGTTTGCCGCACGTCTCCTACCTCATTCAGGGGACAGGGACACTCTGGGCAGTCGCGTCTCTTGTCTGAAGTCACAGAAGGCTGCGCAACAGGACATCCAGGCAACAGACGTGACTGCCCAGAGCATCCCTGTCCCCCGAACGAGACAGAAGGCATGCAGAGACCCAGCAAAATAAGGTCCACTCACGGGGCGGACAGGCTACTCCAAACCCCGGATCCGGCCCCCAGGCAGTGGTTGGGAAGGCCCTGGTATAAAGGGCACCAAGTGATACTGACCTTTCCAGCACCTACAGCCTTAAGCACTGAAGTCAGGGCTGTTACACGGGGGAGGCAGCAGCTGAAAGAGAGAACCTCCCCGCAGCCCCCCAGAAAAGCCTCACTGGTCTCTTAAGATTCTCCTAGGGGTGCAGCCGCAAGATCCTTCAGAGGCTAGCAGGTGGCAAGAGAGGAAAGCCAGAGCACGGAGGAGGTCTTGGCAGCCCTGTCAATCAGCAGGGCCTGTCAGGACAGGCAGACGGGTCATCCCTGGGACAAGGCTCCTCCTGCTGCCGTGCAGGGCTCCAGAGAAAGATTTACCTATCAACGCCATCCCAGCGGTACCCGGGCCAGATGCTGAATCTGTTCAGTGGGGGCGCCGGCCCATTGTAACGAGGCTTTCCTGGGGAAGGACACAAACAGTTACTTCATTGATTTACATTTTAGACCATTCGTACCCCACTCTTCTCCCCTGGAGTACTCTTACTGGGGCTGCAATGGTTTATTATAACCAAAGAAAAACAAAACAAAACCATGACACTATTACAAAACACACAGAAACCCCCAGCCTGGAAACACAGCACCAACCCCGCTGCCAGGTGCCAGCCCTTCTGAAAGTGGAACAGAAAGCCAGGTTCCTACAGGTCTGGGGAAGGAGTGCCTGGTCGGGCCTCCTAAGGGAGGGGGTCTCGTTAGATGAGAGCCCTGCTGAGAAGGACCTGCTCCAGTGCCTTGAGAATGGCTGGACTGTATCCTTACAGGATCCATTTAGAGCTTTGATGGTTGCAACCCCAAAGCGGGCCTGGAAATGAAACACCAGCCAACACGCTCATGAAGGGTTTGGAACTGGAAATAGGAGCAACACGACCCCAATGAGTAGCCATGGTTCAAAGGTCGGTTGCTGCAACCAATATCAGCCAAAGCCTCCAAGTGCTTCTCGCAGGCAGCATCATCAAATCTCGGGGAGGGGGGGTCCACAGCCATTCCCCCACAGTACCAGGGGCTGACCTTTTGCATCCTTCCCCTCCTTGGCCCTCTTCCTCCTGATGAAGTCTGCCATAGGATCCCCCTCTCGCTCCTGCTCCCGCAGCATCTGGTCCAGGTCCTGGTCGTCAATGTAGCGCGCCAGCGGCTTCTGCATCTCCTTCACCGCATCCTCCACATTTTGCTGCTGCTGCCTGCACTGCGCAAGACTGTGACAGACACGGCAAAGTCACTGGTTGGCTCCTGGCCAGGAGAGCCCAAGGCACACACCCCAAGAGGTCAAGGGTCACTGCGGTCCAGGGCAGCCTAAGCTGCACAGACAGCTCTGCACAGGTTGGGAGGGGCACACACACACTTCACAGGAGCCCTGCCAGAATGCAAAACTTGTGCCACGAGCTTACCCCTTGCCCCACTTGGCATACTGTCCATCTCGCTCGGACTTCTCCTCCACTTTCTTGCGTTGCTCCAGTCGCTCCTGCTTCAGGTCCCTCTTGCGGCCCGACTTGTCCCGGAAAACGGTTTCAGCATCTTGCGATTCGGCTGAAAAAGAGAGGTGTTCAAGCCAGCCACAACAGAACACTCAGAGATTCTCACTCTCAAGCCAACCCAGAATACTCCAGAGTTGGGCAAGGCCTTTAAGACCAACCAAGAAATAACAGACTATCAAAGCTGTGAGCTTGCAAGGCCCACAGGACGCTTCATCAAGCAGACAGTAAGCAAAAGATGAGGAAGGGGAGAGAAGAGAGGAAACGTGATCGGGCTCCCCTTAGACTGCAGGTTTGTTTCCATCTAATGGACCAACACCACTATCAGTAAATGAGCAGATCGAATAAACTTTGGCACAAGTGGGTCATGAACAGGGGACAAAAACTAAACAACCAGCAAAAGTGAGCTTCGCAGATCAGCAGTGAGACGGTTTGCACTTACAGTTGATCGCTTGGCTGCTAAATTTCACAGACCATTACGTGAAAAGCGAGGATTTGTCCCCCTGCTCACCCAGAGACGACTTCCACATTCCACCCTCTGCAGCCACCTTTGCCAAGCCTTTGGGTTCCATCCCTTTCAAACGACTCTTGCACAGGAGCCCCTCCAATCATGGCTGCAGCTGGCAGTCCCTGCACATCAGTGCCAAGCTTGCAGACAGCCTGGCCAGGGCCTTGCTTTTCTGCAGAGTTCTTCCACCCAGCAGTTCACCCTGGCTTCACCAAGCTCCCCTGAGAGGGACAACATGCTGCCATGGGTCCTGGACAGAGAAGCCTGGCACATGGTCCAATAAAAGAATTTGCATCAAGACAGGGCAAAGGAAGCAGAGCAGCGGTGTTAGGATGCACTGGCATCTAAGCCATCTGCACATAAGAACATAAAAACAGCCCCACTGGATCAGGCCATAGGCCCATCTAGTCCAGCTTCCTGTATCTCACAGCGGCCCACCAAATGCCCCAGGGAGCACACCAGATAACAAGAGACCTCATCCTGGTGCCCTCCCTTGCATCTGGCATTCTGACATAAAATGTCATTCTGCACCAAACACTGAATGACAATTTGAGCAGCCATCTCTATGTGTCTACTGCGGATATATGGAAAGTGGACTTCTCTCAGCAACCAGTTTCCCAAAACAGGGCTGGAAATCCACCTGCTCTCTTGGTCAATATAAAGAAAGCAGAGAGATAAATGCCTCACCCAGCAATGAAGCTGGGGCCAGACTATATAGGTCGGATCTGCAGAGAAGTCTGGTGAGCATTTGCTTTTTAATTTACAAAAAGTACAAGCACTTGAACAATGCGTGTGTCACAGTGAGAAGAACACTGAAAGGGGCACAGACCCTGGGAAAAACCTCCTTGGACTGGGGGAGAGGAATTCCAGTCTTGCCTCTGCCAGGGACACGCGGTCTGTCCTGGGGAAAAACTGCACTCCTGGCGTCAGCCCGACTGCTCCTCAGAGATGGGTCACAAGGCAGAGGCGGACAGTACTCCACCAAGCTCTCACCTTCCAAGTCTTTGCTGCTCCCATCCTGCCTTCTGAACTCCTGCTGCTCCCTCCTCAGCAGCTCGGCCGACACCAAGCCAGTTTTGCCCCCTGAGAGCATCTGAGGGTCCTGCAAGCCAAAAGCAGCACAACAGCTGACGCATCAAAGACAAACAGCCTCAGCAGAATGACACAGATTTCTAGCAGAATGCAAGGCAGCCCCAGGACAGGCCATTCCCCTCTGTCCCACCTCACAATCACAGGCTCTGCTGACAAGGCCCCACAGCAGTCCAGCTGCCAAAAAGAGCCTGCAGACTTGTTGCTGGAGCCAAAGGCAGAGCCCTTCCTTACCCGGTGGCCGTCTCCCCTTCCTTTGGAGTCTCTGGTCCGACGGGGAGGCGAGAGGTCAGGGGGGCTTCCTGACCTGCGGGGCTTCTTGTCAGTGTTCAGACCCCTTCGGGGAGGAGATAAATCTGAGTCTGAAGACCTGTGCCGACTCCTCCTTGGCGGAGACAGATCAGGAGAGTTCTGGGAATTGACACTTGTGTTGCAAGGAGCGCGTGGCGGGGAAAGGTCCGAATCAGAGGCAGCCTTGGTGCTCCTCCTTGGGGGAGAGGAATCAGATCCAGATTCAGAATCATGTCTCTGGCACTGCCTTGAGGAGGATGCTGGTAGCTGGAGGGGTCTAAGGGCTGGAGAAGTGCCTGTGAAGAAACATGCAAACATCCAAAATCAGCAATCATGCATTCAGTAAGGACTACAGACTACACACCCTGGAAAACACTCTCCTGGGGAAAGACCAGCACCCTCTGCAAGCCCACTTGCCTCTACTGTGGCTTTGCTTTCTTGGTCCTGCAAGGGACGATGGCTGCTTCCCAGGTGGCAGTGGGTCCAGGTCCGTATCAAAATCTGGCAGTTTTTTCCTAGGTGGTGACAAATGGGATGCAGCCTCTCGCTTCAGGTGAGTAGAGCGCTTTTCAGAGAAATGCTCCTTTATACTGCCACTTGAACTCTTAGAATGACTTTTGACTGCTCCAGAATGAAGCCTTTCAGAACACAAATCTGGGGAGTCGTGTCGGCCCCTCCTGGGCGGGGTCAGGTCTGGGGAGTACTTTGTTTTTCTGTTTTTTGTGGCTTCTGAACTGGAAGGACAATCAAAACAGAAAGCTGCAGCACATGTCCGTCAAAGCATTTAACAACTCGACCAATTATCAATTCACATTTTGTTAACAGGGTAGGTTTAAGTATCAGAGATAAAAAAGAGGTTCTACAGCCACCCTTCTCTCTTATTCTACGTATCTAACACTTGCTGCATTATTTATTATTATTATTATTAACAGTATTTATATACCGCTTTTTAACAAAGCTCACAAAGCGGTTTACAGAGAAAAATCTAATAACTAATGGCTCCCTGTCCCAAAAGGGCTCACAATCTAAAAAGATGCAAAAGAACACCAGCAGACATTCACTAGAAAAGACACTGCTGGGGTGAGGCAGGCCAGTTACTCTCCCTCAGCTAAAAGAGGAGCACCCCCTTTAAAAAGTGCCCCTTACCCAGTTAGCAGGTGTGATGCAGGGGTACCATCACCCCCTTCGCTTATGTGTCTAATGCTCCACATATAAGCAAGAGTCACATATCAGAGGAATATACTATAAAACCCTATTTTCAGAGCTTTCCCCCACCTCTCACATATTACATAAATTACCTAAGAAATACAACCAGCAGACCTAGCCAGAAAAAGGCAAGTCAGTTATCTGCTCAATTTAGCCCCTCACCTGTTTGTTGATTTTGCAGTCACAGAAACGTCAGAGCTTTGTGACTCTTCATTCTGGTCTAAAAAACAGTTAAAACCGTCATAATTTAGAGTTCTGCACAATGATATATACTTGTGTGAACTGCTGCAGCGGGTGTCCACTGGCCAGAGAGTTGGTCAGCTGCATTATCCCCTCTCTGCTGAGATGAGAGCAGAGAACATCTTGCCAACTGGAATCAAGTGTCTATAGTCTTTCTGGAGATCACCACAGCTTCCTCTCTGAGCCTCACTTCCATTAGGGCTCCCCAACTGCATTGTCCTCTCAGAAGCATGAGCAAGGTCTGGCATTTGACACTCAACCAAGATTCCTCATACCTGTTGAACAGGCAAGGCAGCACGGCAGAGCGGACAAGGACCAGGAAGACCTACATCCAACACCCTACTCCACAGTGGGGCTGGAAACATTGGGCCAGTCTCCTTTTCTTAGCTTAACCTGCATCTCACAGGATTGTAGAGGAGAAAAAAAGAGAGAACCATCTTGGAGAATGAGAGGAATTAAACAGCAAACAATAACAGGCCTGTGAAATTGAGAGTCAGAAAAATGTTTTTCAAATTTACGATGGATTATATGAATTTGGGATGCCAATTGCATAGTCTTCCTCACAAGGAAGCTGTTTGAACCATTCACTAACGAAGCTATGCCATATCTCCAAAAGAAGACGTAAGAGGGCAAAACTGATGCAATTGAAATCAGCACCCCAAATATATCCAGGAATAGGTCTAACTTTTAAAAAACTAAAACGTGTGTTTGCCTATGTATTTTCTGTGTTAGATTTTATGATTGCTGTATAGTTTGCACTCTTGAGAATCCCCTGATCTCTCTATTGTTTTTAAGAGGACACACCCTCTATGATCCTCAAATGCTAATGGTTATAACAGGGGCCCCCTCTCACCAGGGCATGCCTGCTCCTTCTTGACTATCCTTCCACAGCTGTTTACCAAATCATTCCTCTATGCACCTTCTAGGGTTCCTGTTCTGCCAAGTCTACAAAAAGAGAACCATCACAGCATCCTGAGCTCTTCTCCAAACAGTGCCTGGCTTGGGTGTTTGACTGAGTACTGAGCTAACCCTGCCCCAATACCTCACACAGCCTGAAACCGCCTGCCCTCTTTGTAAAGCTGCAGAATGCTGACCTCCTAGGAGCTTCCACTTGTTACTGGTGCGGAATTCTTCCATCCATTTCACTTCTACTGGTCGCTCATCAATAAACTCAGCCACCTAGAAGTCACAAGACAGTCAGGCAAACTAGAGCCCTGTCACACCAGACCACCCAGCCATTCTCACACAGGCAATTATGCATTTTCACCAGTGCATCTCATCTGAAAATAAGAATGATCATGAGAACTGATGCAAGTGTAGCGAAGAACTCAGGACAGCAAAGTACCATAGTATCAAACAAGGTCTGAGGCGCCCCAAACTCAAAATCTTACTTATCAGTGAAACCAACTGGGTAACCTAGGACCATGCACTAAATCACAGCATAAACCTCTGCCTTTCATGGCAGTTATCAGGGTAAAGAAGCACACACTCTACCCAGAGCTTCTTAGGGCCCAGTCCTTGCCAGCTTTCCAGTGCCAATGCAGTTGTGCCAATGGGGCATGTGCTGCATTCTGCAGTGGGGAGACAGTCACAGAAGCTTCCTCAAGGGAAGGGAAGGGAAGGGGGTGCTTGTTCCCTTGCCTCAAGGGCTGCACTGCAGCTGCATCAGTGCTGGAAAGCTGGCGAGGACAGGCCTCTTAGACAGAGCAGGGATAAGAACATCACAAATACATACATGATTTAGCAAAGGAAGTTTTGCATAACTAGGCATTCAATTCCCAGCCCCAAAGTACTCACCACAGGCAAGTCGCCATCATCCCCCTCCTCATCTTCCTTTTCCTGCTCAGCAGAAATGTTTTTCCAGCTTGTATCGTCATCATCCACGATGCGCATTCTGGATATCAAGGAAATAAAATATGGATCAACCAGCATGTTTTCTAAACATGATGACTCTAAAACATGCAGATGGCATCATTTAGCTGAATAGCCCCTCATTTCTAACACACTACTGTGCCAATGAAAAAATTATTAGATAAAATCAATGTCAGCACTAAGAAGTACTTAGGCTCAGGTACACTTGGAAAAAGGAAGGGGCACACCAAAGTTTGGAATGGAGAGAAGGACTATAAAGACATGTATCTATATGGGTGCGGGGGGGGGGGTGTTCTGTGTCTGATAAAGATGGGGAGAGACCTTAGTCAAGTGACAGAGCATAATGCTTTATTCACTGGAAGCCCATAGCACGTTCAGTCAGGTTACCAGTTAACTTCCTCCGGATCTCGTCTCTTCAAGCACTCAGGCTGCAGCAGTGACTTTCAACCTCCTTCTTCTCAGGCACACTGACAAGGCACTAAACTGTCAGGGTGCACCATACTGCTGGGGGGCTCACATCCCCCAATGGCCCTAGTAAGAGGTGACCCTCCCCCAAATTCCCGTGGCACACCTGCAGACCATGCGCGGCACATCAGCGTGCCACAGGCTGGTTGGAAATAGCTGTGCTGTGCAGACAGGCCTACAGCAACCTGCGAAAGCAAGAAGCGCTTGGCCGTGGGGAGACTGGACCCCACTGGGGGGTGGGAGTGCCGTGGAGAGGCAGGGGCTTCCCTCCACGGACCGCAGCGGAGGGGCTGGAGGAGGTGCCCTGCAGGTGTGGGGGCTGCAGCGGCTGCACAGCTGTAGCCTCGGGGGCCATCCTGCCGCCTCGCTCGCCCCAGGGCTTCTGAGGGCTCCCAAGACCTGCAAGGGGGCTGTAGGCGCTGCTGGCCCTGCTGGCCGCAGGGGGTGCCTGGAGGCGCCTCCGGGGGGCCGCCTGCTGGAGAGCCGCTGCCGGGGCCCTCGGAGGACTGAGGCGGACCGGCCCCCCGAGGCGGGGCCGAAGGGACCCTCCCTGGCCCGGCCAGGCCGTCCGGCTCCCCGGCGCGCCACCCACCCGCCCGCCGCCGCCTTCTTGCGCTTCCGCCGCCGCTTCCTGGCCGCCACATCTCCCTCGGGCCCGCCGGGCTCCAGGTAGCGCCGCCGCAGGTACTCCGCCTTGGAGAGGCCCGAGCCCGCCGCAGACGCCATCTTGGCCGCGGGCCGGAAGGAGGCGAGCGGATGTGACGCACGGCCGGGCACTCCATGGTCGCACCCGGCACGCAGAGCGGGCCGGCGGGGCCGCGCGCGCCCTCTGGAGGCGGCCTGGGGAAGTGCAGGTCCTCCGGCAAAGCCCCAGCCACGCTTTCCTGGGAGCGAGCCCCATGGGGCACAAGGGGCTCACTTCCGAGTAGGCGTGCAAGGCTCGTGCCCCACGTCTTCCTGAGCGCCCCAAGGCTCACTGCTGGCCCTGCACATCCAAGGCTCTGCACCAGCCTCCGCCACGCAGGCAGCAGCCGGTGGGAGCCCCAGCCGGCCACAAGAGCCGCACTCCAGGACCCCAGGCGGTCCCCCAGCACCCCAGGAGCCAGCCTGCCAAACCTCCCCCCTTAAGACAGGGAATGAGCCCAGCCCAGCCGCACACAAGGGAAAGAACTGCTGCAAACACAAAAAGCAAACTAAACCAAAACCAAGCAGTTTGTGGAGATGCAGGCGCCGGAGGATTCCACTCGCTTCTTCTAAAACTTTCCAGGCCTCGGGAGCCCTGTGGAGGCGGCTTCAGGAACCCCCCTGCCCCAGCAGCAGCACACTGCAACCCCACCTCCACCCCCGCAAGCACTTAGGGGGGGTCCCTCCTCCTAAGGAGGACTTTCAGAACCACTGCTGTAAAGAATTGCCTTCTTCCTTCAGAAAGCAGAGGCAGTTCTCAATTCAGCAAGTGACAGCCAGCCTGTTCCTCAAGGGCTGCAGCACCTTCTCTGGTTCCTGTCACAACACCAACCATGCCAGGGCCCACTCAGGACCCCCAGGAGGCACCTGGTGCCTGTCCATTCTTGAACCAACGCACCTACGAGAAGACCTCATTTTTATTGCTCCATAGTAAACTCGTGCAAGGAAACTCGTGCAAGGAAAGCGCCCTACAGGTAGACCACAGCTGCGATACAAGGACATCTGCAAGAGGGATCTGAAGGCCTTAGGGATGGACCTCAACAAGTGGGAAACCCTGGCCTCTGAGCGGCCCGCTTGGAGGCAGGCTGTGCAGCATGGCCTTTCCCAGTTTGAAGAGACACTTTGCCAACAGTCTGAGGCTAAGAGGCAAAGAAGGCCGGCCCATAGCCAGGGAGACAGACCAGGGACAGACTGCACTTGCTCCCGGTGTGGAAGGGATTGTCACTCCCGGATTGGCCTTTTCAGCCACACTAGACGCTGTGCCAGAACCACCTTTCAGAGTGCGATACCATAGTCTTTCGAGACTGAAGGTTGCCAATACAAGTAAACAGATGGAAATTGTAAGACTGAGGAAGGGGGGGGGGAATAGTACAGGCAGAAGCCACCATTCACGTGCCGAGCAGCACCCAGGACAGAACCAAGGCCTGAACACCCCCCCTTCAGAACTACACACCTGGGGTGGGGGTGGAAGAAATAAACCCTTATTTTCCCCATGAAAAATAGAACCTTAACATAAACACATTCTCAAACACACCAAAGTTCAGCTTTAATACATAGTCCACTTGCTGCCAGCGTTCAGCAGCTCGTTTCATCCCAAGAGCAAAATGCTGCTTCCTTCCCAAGATGGCGTCTCTGCCCTCAGTGGGGAAAGGACAGTCCAGCTGTTGCAAGGCGGCGTCCACAAAGAGGAAGCTGGGCGCTCCAGGGCACCACTACCGCCCGGAGGGCAGGTCTGCCTCGTAGCCCTCTGTCTTCATGTCATTGAGGCCCAGCTCCTCGTTCTGCTCAAAGAGCCGCTCGTAGCGCTCCACATGCATCTCTGGGTCTTCATCAGGGGCATACACGTTCTGCAAGCAGGAAGCAGCACAGTCACTCTGGGGGCACGGCCCAGCACAGCCGCTTTGAGCACTACCCTACAACGCTGTATGCAATGGTGCACTTGAGGGAGGACGGGGGCAGGGTTATATTTGGCCCCTGGCAGCATCCCCAAATCAGGCAGAGGAACTATTCTGTCTGAAGCCCTGGTCAGGGCTGACCAAGAGGGTCCCAAAGGGCGACGGCACAAGGCCTCCTCAGTCGCCTTTTCAGCAAGACAAGTGGTTTTAAGCCACTTGTAGTTAACATGGCCCTTGCCCCTGACCAAGGAGGCTGCAAAACTCATTCCTGCCTCCAGCATCGCTAACCAAAGTGGGGTCCAGCAAACGAGGCACCCCACACCCACACTCCTCACTCCCCCCTGCCTTCCCCTGCCCGCTGCACTACCTGGAGGTAACTATTCCCTGCAGGGTCGTCCAAAATGAAGTGCACTCTCAGCTCTCCGTCCACAATCTGGAGGTTGCAAAAAAAAAAGGCAGGCGCAAAAGTTTTATTTCCGAAAAAAATTCTCAAGCCCTCTGCCAGCTGGAGAGCAGCCCACAGGCTCAGCGCAAAAGGAGCAGCAGGCCCAAGGACCAAAATGCCTTTCATGCCACACTGCAGCCCTGCCAGAGCCCCACCTTGGGAACAAGATACAGGGGAGCAAGCACTTACCTGCTGCAGCTTCTTGTCAAAGGCGTGGAGCTTCCCTGTTCGGTCGGGGGTTGAGCTATCCCCCAGGGTGAAGGGATTCTTTGCCACCTGTGGAGAGACAACATCATGTCAAGGCTGCTGCTCAAGGGCAGCCAGCCTGCGTTTTGAGGCCATCCAAACAGCCACCACCCCTGCCAGGCAGTTGCAGCTCTGCCTTTACTGCGGCCAGATTGCACACAACACCCTTAGGAGACCAGAACACTTCCCAGCCACTGGGTGCTCTGCCACGGCCACACCAGATAAGATGCAAGGGGTGTCTCTCCAAGGAGAGAACTAGCAGCCGACACCACCCTCGCTCACCAGGCTCTGGATGTCCTTCAGCAAGCCTTCCAGAGTCGTGAACTTGCCCCCCAGGGCTCCCATGCCCAGCTCAAACTCCAGCTCTGGAATTTCCACCCTGCAGGTCTCAGACTGTGAGAAAGGAAGGAGACTTCATTTAGTTCCTGAATGACCTGCTTTAGCTGCAAAAGGCCACAAGTGAGGGACACATCACATGGTAGAAGACGCCCCCTGAAAAAGTGCAGTACCTTCAAGATGTCTCTAGTCATGTCTGAGGGATCTGTCACGTGAAGGGTGATCTTGGTCCCCAGAGGCTCTATGGCTCCTCCAGATTTCACCTGCAAACAGGCCAAGAGTGAGCAGCAGACCTCTTTGGTTCCCTGAGAAGGCCACTCTCCTCCAACCAGAAGCAGACTCACCTCATTTGTCCTGTGCCCACAGGCATCACAGATGGTGGCCATGATGACGACTTCTTTGAAATGGGGGATCTCTGAGAAGGGACAGTCAAGGAAACTCATGCAGAAATCTGATGGGGACCTTGAAATGAGGAAACAGATCAGGGAGGTGACAAGGAGGGACAGGGTTGTAATCATGGGGGACTTCAATTATCCTCATATTGACTGGGTCAATTTGTGTTCTGGTCACGATAAGGAAACCGGATTTCTTGACGTGCTAAATGACTGTGGCTTAGAGCAGCTAGTCACAGAGCCCACCAGAGGACAGGTGACTCTGGATTTAATATTGTGCGGTACGCAGGACCTGGTTAGAGATGTAAACGTTACTGAGCCATTGGGGAACAGTGATCATGCTGCGATCCGTTTTGACGTGCACGTTGGGGGAAGAATACCAGGCAAATCTCTAACAAAAACCCTTGACTTCCGACGGGCGGACTTCCCTCAAATGAGGAGGCTGGTTAGAAGGAGGTTGAAAGGGAAGGTAAAAAGAGTCCAATCTCTCCAGAGTGCATGGAGGCTGCTTAAAACAACAGTAATAGAGGCCCAGCAGAGGTGTATACCGCAAAGAAAGAAGGGTTCCACTAAATCCAGGAGGGTGCCCGCATGGCTAACCAGCCAAGTTAGAGAGACTGTGAAGGGCAAGGAAGCTTCCTTCCATAAATGGAAGTCTTGCCCTAATGAGGAGAATAAAAAGGAACATAAACTGTGGCAAAAGAAATGTAAGAAGGTGATATGGGAGGCCAAGAGAGACTATGAGGAACGCATGGCCAGCAACATTAAGGAGAATAATAAAAGCTTCTTCAAATATGTTAGAAGCAGGAAACCCGCCAGAGAAGCGGTTGGCCCTCTGGATGGTGAGGGAGGGAAAGGGGAGATAAAAGGAGACTTAGAGATGGCAGAGAAATTAAATGAGTTCTTTGCATCTGTCTTCACGGCAGAAGACCTTGGGCAGATACCGCTGCCCGAACGGCCCCTCCTAACCGAGGAGTTAAGTCAGATAGAGGTTAAAAGAGAAGATATTTCAGACCTCATTGATAAATTAAAGATCAATAAGTCACCGGGCCCTGATGGCATCCACCCAAGGGTTATTAAGGAATTGAAGAATGAAGTTGCAGATCTCTTGACTAAGGTATGCAACTTGTCCCTCAAAACGGCCACAGTGCCAGAAGATTGGAGGATAGCAAATGTCATGCCTATTTTTAAAAAGGGAAAGAGGGGGGACCCGGGAAACTATAGGCCAGTCAGCCTAACATCCATACCAGGTAAGATGGTGGAATGCCTCATCAAAGATAGGATCTCAAAACACATAGACGAACAGGCCTTGCTGAGGGAGAGTCAGCATGGCTTCTGTAAGGGTAAGTCTTGCCTCACCAACCTTATAGAATTCTTTGAAAAAGTCAACAGGCATGTGGATGCGGGAGAACCCGTGGACATTATATATCTGGACTTTCAGAAGGCGTTTGACACGGTCCCTCACCAAAGGCTACTGAAAAAACTCCACAGTCAGGGAATTAGAGGACAGGTCCTCTCGTGGATTGAGAACTGGTTGGAGGCCAGGAAGCAGAGAGTGGGTGTCAATGGGCAATTTTCACAATGGAGAGAGGTGAAAAGCGGTGTCCCCCAAGGATCTGTCCTGGGACCGGTGCTTTTCAACCTCTTCATAAATGACCTGGAGACAGGGTTGAGCAGTGAAGTGGCTAAGTTTGCAGACGACACCAAACTTTTCCGAGTGGTAAAGACCAGAAGTGATTGTGAGGAACTCCAGAAGGATCTCTCCAGACTGGCAGAATGGGCAGCAAAATGGCAGATGCGCTTCAATGTCAGTAAGTGTAAAGTCATGCACATTGGGGCAAAAAATCAAAACTTTAGATATAGGCTGATGGGTTCTGAGCTGTCTGTGACACATCAGGAGAGAGATCTTGGGGTGGTGGTGGACAGGTCGATGAAAGTGTCGACCCAATGTGCGGCGGCAGTGAAGAAGGCCAATTCTATGCTTGGGATCATTAGGAAGGGTATTGAGAACAAAACGGCTAGTATTATAATGCCGTTGTACAAATCTATGGTAAGGCCACACCTGGAGTATTGTGTCCAGTTCTGGTCGCCGCATCTCAAAAAAGACATAGTGGAAATGGAAAAGGCGCAAAAGAGAGCGACTAAGATGATTACGGGGCTGGGGCACCTTCCTTATGAGGAAAGGCTACGGCATTTGGGCCTCTTCAGCCTAGAAAAGAGACGCTTGAGGGGGGACATGATTGAGACATACAAAATTATGCAGGGAATGGACAGAGTGGATAAGGAGATGCTCTTTACACTCTCACATAATACCAGAACCAGGGGACATCCACTAAAATTGAGTGTTGGGTGGGTTAGGACAGACAAAAGAAAATATTTCTTTACTCAGCATGTGGTCGGTCTGTGGAACTCCTTGCCACAGGATGTGGTGCTGGCATCTAGCCTAGACGCCTTTAAAAGGGGATTGGACGAGTTTCTGGAGGAAAAATCCATTATGGGGTACAAGCCATGATGTGTATGCGCAACCTCCTGATTTTAGAAATGGGTTAAGTCAGAATGCCAGATGTGGGGGAGGGCACCAGGATGAGGTCTCTTGTTATCTGGTGTGCTCCCTGGGGCATTTGGTGGGCCGCTGTGAGATACAGGAAGCTGGACTAGATGGGCCTATGGCCTGATCCAGTGGGGCTGTTCTTATGTTCTTATGTTCTTAGTGACTCAGGAAGCCGAGCTCAGGCTCTCCTGTGACACAGACATGTGCCCCATGTCTGCAGTCATGCCAGGAGGTGGTTTCCCAAGATCAGGGTCATTCTGGAATCTTGGCACCTTCAGAACTAGCCCTGCATCCCAGACTCCCTGCACAAGTGTCTGAAGGCCACATGCCTTTCACAGGGCCCCACAGGCCAGAACTGGAACTTGACGTGCTCTTTCTGCACAACCTCAAAGGATACGCACCAGCTTCATGTTTGTATCAGCCGGAGAATTGCATTCTGGGCAGTTTGTGCTGAAGTGCAGCACCTGGAACACAGACAGGACGGGGAAGACATTGAGGATGTCAACAAAAGGCTCTGGATCACGGAGGGCCCCTCATGCTGGGGACAAAAGCCGCCCAGAGAGCAGGCCCAGCAGGGACACTCTGCACTACTCCTAGGCTCCCCCCCCCCACACTGCCTCTGCACAGCAGCTGACTCGCCTCGTTCCTCAGTTCATCAGCAGTCTCGTCCCTGTTGTCAGTGGGCTCCTCCACCTAAAAGAGAACACAGCGTGGTGAAGGGACAACTTTGTGCATCTCACAACACTCCAGCATCATAGAATTGAATGGAAAGGGAGCATTACAGGTCCAGGGAAGCCTTCGTCACCCAGTGCAAAAGCTCTGAGCTTCTGCACCACAACGCAGGCCCTGACAGGGAACTGCATGTGCCAGGAGGACACCCCAGAAATCCAAGAGCCCCAAAGAGCCTCATTACCTCAATTCCCAGCATCGCGGCCTGCTGTGCAGTCCTCTTGTAGTGGCTCACTACCAGGGCCTCGTCTCTTTGTGGGGCATGAGGGTTCTCCACAAAGCTGTTCCCAGAGGGGTCATCAAGCACCTGGCAGAAAGGAAAGAGGTGGAGGGGACAGGCACAGAGTGGCACCCACGTGCACAAAGGCCAGATCCCCTGCCCCCCCCAGCCTGCCCGAATGGTACTTACAAAGGTGAAAGCTTCATCCACCTCTTTCAAGCGCTTCAGTTTCATGATGAACTCATCAATCTTTCCTGCCAGGCCTGCATCCGTTTCCTGGGACCAAAGAGCAAAAGTAAGAGGAGCCACTGCTTGACAGGAAAGAGCTATCAGCATGCGTAAGCTGTGCAAAACACAATCCCACACCTTCAGGTAAGCCCACCATGTCCAATAGCCCTGCTTGTTGTGAGTTATGGCCAAAAGCACGGGGGTGTTTTAAGTCTCTGTGGGTGCAAATGAGTTGTCAGGGTTTCTACCAGTTACTCTCTGAGCTGCCCTGATTCAAGTCCTAATGATGTTTCTCTATCACCCTTCCCCCCAAGCTCATCTACATAGAAGAAGACTGTGCCAGTCCATTCCCCACCACCGAGCGGGGGCCAGAAGCTGGTCTTCCCAGGCCTGGTCTGACTTTCTGGCCCTGACACCACACTGACTGGCTAAACTGCAGACTGCTCAATCCAAACCAGAAGGCCTTTCAACACATTCGCAAAATGCTCACATTCTGCTTCCCGCAGGGTGACTTTTGAAGCGATGGCAAGTTTGTGTGATGTTAAGAGACAATTATCCAAGTGTCACTGCAGCAACTGCTCATGCCAGGAATCCCTTGGCTAAGCGGCAAGATCAAGACAGGTCCCTGTCGCCCGTCCCCCTGTGAAGCCACTGCTCGGTCCTCTGGCTTCCTTGCCAGCAGCTTACTTACCCTGCGGACTGGCTGGTCCTGCTCCAGCCCCACAATGGCTCTGTCAATCAACCCCTCGATGGTGGTCAGAGCTGGTGATTGTGGGAAAAAGACAGAAAGACCACAGATGTTACCCCCTCACAACCCTTTACTGGCACTTTGGCCTTCCACCTCAGCATGTAAAGTCCACTTGATGGGAAACAACAAAGTTGGGCCATTTGCTGGCTCCAGATCTCAGATGACCCTCTCCTGCCAGCAGCCAGGTCCCCCACAGCTACGCAACCATGGACAGCAACAGTGAAGGGAAGCCACAGTCCAAAGGCTTTCCCATCTCTCCCACTGCCAATGCTCCCTAGTCCCAGGTGCCCTGAGAAAATACCAGGTGCTGGCAGCCCCTGCAAGCAGAGGGCAGGAACTGGGCTGGCACCCCCACTATTTCATGGAGAACCACAGCTGCGAGCCAGAGTCCAAAAGCAGGTCACACACTCAACTATGAGAGAGACACAAGCAGGCTCTCAGTGCAGAGGGGAGATTGGATTCTACAGACAGGACCAACTGGCTGCCTTGCCCCTTTCTAGACTGGATGCCACAGTCCAGTAACAGAGGCTCCCTCCACCACTCCCTGACAAGCCCCAGGCTGGATCACACCTTTCTGACACCCTGGAGAGCTGCTCCTTCTCTGCAATGAGACACTGCAGCAGCTACACCAACAGGCTCCAGTGGCCCAAGACCATTGCCAACTAACCCAAGACATACCAAAACGGCCATATACCCACCTCCCTTCTGAGAAAGAGCGGGGATTTCAAAGTCTAGCTCGGGGACTCTGGCAGTGGCACAGTCAGTCTTCACCACTTCCCTATTCATATCCTGAAGAGAATGATTTACAGGAGAGGTTACGCTGGCTCAGGACCCTGACAGCCCACCTGGATGGGCAGGATCAAGGGCCAGTCAAAAGTGCACGCCAACTGCTTAAGCCCTCCCGCCCACCCAAGGGTGAGCAGGCAGCAAGGCCTCTCACAGTGTCCCTGGGTTACCCCTGCCTGGCAGCTGGTGCCCACCTGCAGTTTCTCTCTGGGAAGGGTAAGTGACACACTTGGTTCAACTGATGACCATTTCCCTGGGTGGCACCAGGAGTGGCTAAGTTAGCCCCTGAGCCCTCAGTGCCAATGGAGGTGGCAGCATCCACTGTGGCACCAGGGGACAGGCATGAGGCACCATGGGCAGGTGCAGGGCTTTGCTCCAGGCCCCCCAGCAACCTGGCACCAGCACTGAGTTAGTGGCACAGCAGCCAAAATGCCCACCTCAATATTTCCCAACACTTGAACCCAAAGCACCTCTTCCTTCCCAACTCTGGAAGACTTGAGGCAGGACAACCACCATGTTCTACTCTGGAGAAACATTTCATGGCAGGTCCCCATCCCACCTTCGGTCTTCAAGAAGATTCACAACTGTGTATGAACAAAGCTCCGCCTGGGCTCAGTAGCTGCTGACTCCCACTGTGAAGCTCTCCCACCCAGGGACACGCCAGCAATTCCATCTGAAATTGGATACCTCCTCCCGAGGGACCCGCTGGCTTGATGGCAGTTAGAATCCTCACAGAGAGGGGATTGAACAAGGAGTCCTTCTCCCTCACTGCTCCCAAGGGCAGGTCTGGCTCTCAGCCTCAGTGGTGAAGCAAAGACTAAACGTCCTTCAAAGTGCCTGGAAGTGGAGGGGGAGGGGCCAGCCAGCAGCAGAACAGACATGCCTTTCTAGAGCTCTTGACTCTATTTTTCCCCAAAAACTGCGGATCGAAGGAGACCAGGGATATCTGTCAGGATAGACAAATTCCTCCATGTGATGGCACAATTCCTGAGGAGATAAGCCCCGCCAGGGGGGCTTTCCCAGGAGATTTCGCCGTCTGGCAGCAATGGTGAAGAATTCATGATGACTCCAACTGAAGGCCCCAGCAGGGAAAGACGGTGAAAGACTTAAGTAAGTGTTATTTCGTTTGTGTATGCCTGGCGTGGACTGAGTAATTGATTGCCTGTTCTGGTTCTTTTTGGCCGTGAGAAGAAGAGGAGGGCGGAGGCTTCCCCCCCCAGTTGTTTATTGGTGTGAGGAGAAATCATAGAAGAGATTTGCCAAGCTTGTTATGGATATATGAAAGTATAATTACAACTTTATAACTTTGAATTTTGGTAGATTACAATGTAATTGTCCTTGGATAAAGTTTGTGCATTGGAGTGTTTATTGCCTTGGTTTGATACTATTGTTTGGGATTGCTGGAAAGAGCAATTGGATGTTTTGAGATTCTTTCGAACAGAGGAATGTGGTTGCCAAGGCTACAAATATAAATAAGATAAGAGAACAAAAACAAGAACACTGCATCAGTGACATCTAGAGACATCTAGTGGATTTAAAAAGACATTGCAAGAACTGGATTTGTGTCTATAAGTGCAGCAAGGAAGATAATACCCTGGTATTAGCCGCCCTGGGTCCCTTTAGGGAGAAGGGCGGGATATAAATAAAGTTTATTATTATTATTATTATTAATACGCTGAGGACAACTCGTCTCAAAGAGCATTGCAAACAAAAGATATTTAAGTTTCAAAGGAAGGATGAACGAAGATAGCAGGTAAGAAAGACCAAAGTTTGCCAGCATCAGAGATGGGATTTGAAAAATTAGTACAAGAGGAAGTGGAAGGGAAAGACTGGAAACAGACTACGCAATTCATGTGAAATTCATCAGAACCTTTTACAGAGATAAATTACTGAAGGCTCCACATGAAAGAGTGGATGATAATAAAGCTAGAATTCTGAGACATGTTCCATGGAGAGTGAGGAAGAAGAGAAAAAAGAACGCAAGGTGTAGAGATGGGCTGGTGGACGCACCTATAATTAGATTCAAGATTTGGGGGAGACAAATAAGAAGATTTCTATATGGAACAGATGCCATTTGATAGACTATTGTTAAAAACAAAAGAAAATATACTTTAAAAAATGTATATGTTTTTATTGGATTTTGAGATGCAAGAAGAAATAGTAAAACAATGTATGATAAAATGGGCACAAAATATAGGCCATAATATCATAATAGATCAATGGGAACAGATCTGGAAGCATAATATAAAACTTGTTAGAGCAACACATTTTAAAAACCTGAATTATTTTGTTTAAAACTATTTTAGATGTTATAGATAAAGAAAAAGATGTGTATTTAGTTATTATGATTTTAATTGTAGTGAGGATTTTATGTTAGATATTGGAAGGATTTTAAAATACCATTTTAAAATACCATGGCAAGAGGTCTGGTCTAGAGGGTTGAGCCTCCAATTGCCTGAAGATAACATCTGAAGGTTGCCAGTTCGAGGCCACCGGCACCATGAATGGCGAGACCTTGAAGCAGCTGACAAGCTGAGCCGAGTTATTCCACCTGCTCTTCGGAGGGAGCTGCTTGTCAGCCTGTGTGGGAGGAGGCCAGAAAGTGATAACAGACCGCAAAAGTTCCATCTGAAATGTTGTGTGGTTCTTGAAAGATAGAACCTTTCTTTAATTGTAAAAATCCCTACGGGGATTTAAACAGCCTGCCTATGTAAACCACCTTGAATTAAAGTCTGAGGAGAAATCTGACGACCAAGAAAGGCGGTATATAAATACCTGTATTATTATTATTATTATTATTATTCATTGAAAGATGAATTGATAGAGAAAATAATGAAAGTGGCGGATATGGATAGGCTTATAGAGATTTTGGATCAACAGTGCAAACGGACACAGCGCAATGGAAATTATTTTATGCTTGGTAGAAAATTAAGTTTTAGAAATATATGATAGGGCATTTAGATGATTGTATTACATATATACTATGATATATGATAGATGAATGATGAATGAGAAATGATATTAAGAGGTAAATTTAGAAGAGAAAACTGATTAAGATATGGAATGATTTATTAGTTTTAGGGATATATGATAATGATATATGATTTCCTGCACAGCCTTTTTTTAAAAAGTGAAGTTTGTTGTGTTTTTTGTGTTATGTGTTATGTGTGTTAGTTTATTTTTGTTTTTGGAAAATAAAAAAAAAGCGCCTGGAAGTGAAGCAGAGAACCACCTCTGGCTAAAGAGGTCAGGCCTGCTCCTTCTCCACAGTTCTGAAAGATGGCTGGCTCAGTGTGAGCCCCACATCACTAGCTACTGGCCCAGCTCAGTTCTCCAGCCCCACGTTTCAAGAAAGGCAGACACCTGCCTCATGCTTGGAAGGTCTGCTTCCTGCCCAGAGTTACCAGAACAGTGAAGACACATGGAAATGTTTACCACCTCCCCCAAAAAAGACCTACCCTTACCAGCCCGAGAAACAATTAAAAATCCAGCATATATTTCAACAAGCTAATTTGCAGACCAATATTAATAATCCCCCAATTTGTAACCATGGAGATTGGGGGGGGGGGGGCCTTTGCTTCAAGGTACTTCCAGTAACTTGTCTCAGACTCAGAGCTGGATTTCTCTGGGCTGGTTTCTGAGGCACAAAAGCAGGCCACTTGTCCACACAAGGTGCCAGCTCTGCTGTTTAAGAAAGCAAACAGGACTAGCTTGGTGATTTTTTATGGTCAGGAACCGCTGTTTTCCTGACCCACATCAGGTGTGCACTTGTGAGGCAGCCAAATCCCCAGCAGCAAGATTCCTGGGGCGCGGGTGCATTGAACATTGTGCCAAAGCGAATCTTCCGAGATGCCAACCTTTCCTCAGAAGCAGCAGCATCACTGTTCCCAACACTCCACCACGGGGAGCAAGAAGCAGACCAACCTACCTGCTTCTTGCTAATGGCAAGTGTGTAGCACACTCCTTGATCCTGGATCCGGCCAGCTGACTGGACCTCCGAGTTGGACCAGCCACAGCTGTTGCAGGTGAAGGAACTGACAACGATCTCTCGAAAGAATGGAATCCTGGTCAGCAGCAAGCGAGTCACTCCCTAGGTGGAGAAAGAGAAAAGCCAAGTGTTCATAATTCCAAACATCAGGGTCCCAGCAGACTTTGCCCCGGCCCCTTTCACACACCCACATCATCATCTTAGGACTGAGCCACTGCAACAGACCCCTGGCTTCAAAAAAACCCCAACCCTTATCCACTATGGCACAAAACAGACACCCAGAGTTTAAGCAGAGCCACACAGTGGATTTCCCTGATCACTCCTCGGTAGTGAAGCCGCAACTACGCAGTTCTCTGCCTGCATAACCAAGAAACGCCCCCTCACGGCTTTTGGGCAAGGGCTCAACCTGCTTGCTTAGACTTGTGAGTGGTGTGCTGGACGCCTGCCTTCCTTTTATCGGTTGTTGTTTCCATTGTGGTGTTTGTGCCCGTTTAGTTGTTTTGGTTCAGGTCTGCAGCTGTCAGTCGCCTTGGGCATCCGGTCTGGCAGAGAAGCGAAGGAGCCAGGCGGGTGCCAGGCACAGACCCCTTTCCTCTCCTTCCAGACCCGCCAGCTGAGCTGCTTCGAAGCTCCTGCCCCTCTGCTCTCTGCAAACTGCTCCTCTTGCTCTTGCCGCCCCGGTGGGGGAGCTGGGGCTGCAGGCCGCAGGGGCAACGGGGTGGCCCACGCAAGCGCCCCAGTCCTGCTCTGGCAAGAGTGCTGGGGGCAGCGGGGTCTGCGGTCTGGCGCTTGCTCCCCTTCCGGGGTGCCCTGGGAGCGAGCGGGGGGGGCTGGGGCTGCAGTCGAAGATCGGGGCCTCCTGGAGAGGGGGAGGGAGCCTTCTCCGGGGACAGGCAGCCCCGCCCCACCTCCGCCCGGGGGCCCGGTCCCCTCGCCGCCGCCACTCACGTGCCGGAGGCAGGCCATGCAGAGCGACTCGATCTCGTCCGGCTGCTGCTCCTCGTCCTCGGCGCTCAGCGGACGGAAGAGCCCCGCGGGCTCCGGGTCCCCCAGCGCCGACATGCCGCCTCTACCTCCGCCTGCCGGCTGGCCGGCCGCCCCTTCCGGCCCCGAGCCCGGCGCGTCCGCTCTGCGGGCTCGCGGAGCGGCTGCAGCGCCCCTGCCGGGCGGAGGCCACGCAGCACTTCCCCGCGCCCCAGTGGCGGGGCGTTCCGCAGGCCGCGAAGCGGTGGTGTAGCTGGCGGGGAGGCTCAGCGGAGCGGGCAAGCGGCCCCTCCCTTCGGAGCCATTCCCGGCGGGGGGGGCGCAAAACGGAGCCATATGGAGCCTCCTCGCCAGACTGGGTGCTCGCCCCCCCTGCAGCTACGCCACCGCGGAGAAGGGAGCGTTCTGGGGGCCCTGGAGGGGGAGGGCGCTGCAGCCTTTCCTGCCAGGGCAGAACACGAGAGTAGGGCCTCCACTGAGCCTGCCCCTCCCAGGATCCCACCTGCCCACTGCCCCTCACATCTTCACAACAGCCCTGTGATATCAATATGCCCAGCTCACAATATGGAAATATCCCAAGATGCCCAGTTCACCCATAAGGCTCTTCTCTAACCAAAAAGCTATCCCTCTCAGAGAACCCGTTAACTGTGGTATGGGCCTCCAAGGGTGAACAGGAAGGTCCTAGATAAGGGCAATCAACAAATGAGGATAAAAAGGTTAGGGTAAAAGGGATGAGTCAGAGTACCAGACCCCCTCTAAGGGATATCTCTGTAAATAAACTGCCGATGCGTCTGCCTGTATGTTATTTTCCCCTGGATATTTTTTCTCTCTTTGTGTCCTCTTGTCCCCCTCCCCTATCTAAAAGACTATAAAACCCACATCATCGTAATCCTTCTGGGTCCTCTACATGTGTGGAGGTCCCGTTTGCAAACGAGTAAACGTTAAGAAGTCCTTTGAATTCTCCTGTCGCCTGTTTGATTGCCTCTCCAAAATCCAAAGAATCGTGTGTGTGTTCATTTGGGGTCACCTGCGAGGGAGCAGCCTGAGCAGGGCCAGCCCTAGGCACTGCAGGGTTATATCCAGGACCCACTGGGTGCAATCCTTTCCACACTTACCTGGGATCAAGCCGCACTGACATCCCATAATATGTGTGGGGGGAGCAGCCCATGGAGTTTTCCAGAAATTGTGGGTGCCTCATTCCATTGGGGGGTTAGCCACAGAGGGCCGGCTACTATTCCTCCAGGGAGATGTGGGGCACCAGGGTGGGTGAGGAATGCCAGCCCATCATGGTCCAGAGTGGGAGGACTGTGGGGTGCTGGGGGGGGGGGATGACGACGGATACTGTGCTGTAATATTGGGTCAACCTTGGAGATGCAGAATGGGGAAGACCACTCCATCCTCTCCTTTGGTGGAAGTTGGGCGCCTCGTGATGATCTTTGACCTTTTTCATGGCAGGACCCCAGTAAAATATGCGACTGGGGACCCACCACAGTGTGATGTGGCTGCAATGCTTGTAGGCAGCATTGAGGCCCAGAACATTCCAGCCAGGCACCCCTTTACCCAGGTAGTCATTCACGGTGGAGGGCAGGTGAGTTACATTTCACATAGCGCCACTTGCCTGAGAAGGACTTTGTTCCGCACTGCACAGATTTACACTGGTGTGTAGCAGACCGTTTATTTTAAGTGCTGTACGCGGAGAAGCAGAAGCTATACATATATACAAAGAAAGCCTGAAAACCACTGTGACCCAGGGATACAAAGCCTGCATTTTGCACCAACAAGCTGTTGAAACGTTATGTGCGAGAGCATGTTCACAATAAACGTTCACTTTGCAAATATGCAGCTTGCACGGAGGCGACTTAAGCACAGCAGTGGAACACAGAAGCTGGGTCTTAGTCATGCTTCGTCTCCTGCTGGTCTCTGCCGCTTCGCATTTGAGCCCTTTCCCCCTCCAAAGTGAGGAAGAAGATGCTGCGTCCCTGAAGGGTGCTGAGTCCAGAGCTCAGTCTCAGGGCCTGCAATGCAACACTGAAAGAAAAGCATCGGCAGTCACGTGCCCTGAATACACCGGAACCAAGTCACACCTGAACATTTGTTGTGCTACCCAGAGAGAACACTGACTGGCCAGAGGCTCTGCTTTGCCACCATTACCCTGCAGAAACGGTTGTTTTTCAGCCTCCCTCCACTGCCTGTTTTCATGTGCTCCAAGTTTCAGTCTATGCTGCCCCTCGGACTGCCCAGGCTCTGGGAAATGGCCCTCCACAGCGAGTCAAGCCTGACATGGACATCCTCCAGTGGTGTGGAATTCTCCTGGAATTCCTCCAGGTATGAGGGCAGAGAACGTAACTTGAGCTTCATGTCCTCCACCTCGCCGTCAATGGTCCTTGTGAAGTGGTCTATCTGAAGGACTGTGTCCCTCCTGAACTCCTCAATTCTTTCCTGAACCTCCTTGGTCAAGTCCTCTAGACAGAGGTCCAGAGCCTGCTGAGGGGCTTGTTGAGGGCTGAGGACGTGGCTAGAATGAAGGCTGAGCTGCCCCTTGAGATGCTCCAGTCTCCTCTGGATCTTGAGGTGCAGGTCCCTGGCGTTCTGGGTCAGCCCGTTGGAGAATTCCTGGATATACTGATTTGCCTGCTCCGGCACTATGTCTTTGTGAAGCTCCTCGAAGCTGTGCTGGATCTCGGCCACCAACCTGTCCACGTAAGGCTGGAAAATCTCCTTCGCCTGATCGGTATGCAAAGCTATTTCTTCAGCATACTGAATGGCAAACTGCTGGGTCTTTTCGGCGTTCCTTGACCGCTGAGCCATCATGCTGAGGCTGGACCTGAGATGCTGTTGGAGCTCCCTTGCCTGGAGTGAGACCTGATCTGTCAGCTTTTCCGCCAAGAGGATCAGGCGACGGCGTAGGTTTCCCAGCTTTTCACTGACTTCTGGGTGTCCCTCATCCGTGTAAGAAGAAAGTTTCAGCCTGAGACTTTCAATCTCCCCCTGGATGAGCTGCCGAAGTCCGTTGACATCCTGGTAGAACCGAGACTGGGCTCCACTGTCCAGGGAGGTCAGCTTCTGCAGGACTCCTCCCACGTAGTTGGTGCCATCCTGGAAACTGCCTTTCAGGTCTCTGCACAAGAGAAAAAGTGCACACATTTGCCAGCGCAAGACAACCTTGATTGGAGGGTTCGCATAGTGGGGGGTCACCTTAGAGTGCCCCACACTCAAGTCTGAGGAACTGTGCTCAGGATCCTGTCCCCCCTGACAGCCGTCCCTTGGGGCTTCAGTGAGATGCTGGAACCAGCAGCCCCCTCCACCATCGCTCCATAGGCTCCAGAGCTGGTAAATGTGCCTTCTCAGGGAGCCAACCCTGTGAGTCTGTTTCTGCCCTGTGGTGTAGAGGGGGAAGGCAGTACATTCAACTTAACAGTGGTCTGCCTCCACCCCACTGATGGTCTCACTGCCAACTCAGCCGTCCACACAACCTCCCTCCCATCTCCTACCAGCATCTCAGAGGTTTTCCTGTGTGAAGCCCCAGGAGGCACCACTCAAACTCCTGGTATCCCTGCCTGTTTTTGTGACTTCTCTGACCCCCGAATCATGCTGCTCTTCACTTCATTTGGATTGTGAGGATGAAGCTGGAGGTGGTGACAGATCCTGAAAGACTTGGGGCCCAATCCTAGCCAGCTTTCCAGCTATGTTAACAGGGCGCATGCTGCATCCTGCAGTGGGGGCGGGGGCAGTCACGGAGGCCTCCTCAAGGGGAGGGAGCATTTGTTCCCCTGTTTTGGGACTGCACTGTGTGATTGCTGATTGGGCCACTGGTGTCTCTGTGCCTTACTGCAGAGGAGTAGCCAGGGTCAGACATTGCAGCAAAAGCAACCAAATCGTGTGCCTTACTACTCAGAGTACGTGCAAGGAGCTTAACAAATGTCAAAATATTCATTTCTGGGCACAATTCTCTGGTCTGAACTTTTAAAGCCCTTTGCAACTTAGGACCAAGGTATCTGTGAGATCCTCCTTCTGTACATTCTGGCCCTTCCCTTAAGATCTTCTGAGAGGTCTTCCCTATACGTTTCACCCTTGATGGTAGTCAGAGTGGCAACAAGGTGGAGCTTTTCCTGTGGTGGCTCCACAGATACGGAACTCCCTCCCAGTAATTTAATGGGGGTGGGGGTGTCCTGACCACGGTTGCATTCTCAGCCAGTCAAGGGCCAGTCCTTTGCCACAAAGATCCCATCAAGCCCTCGTTCCTCCCATTCCCAAGTGAGATGTGAGACGTGTTCAAATGTAGGTCTCTTATTGTGACCTTAGTAACTGAGAACAACTTGGAGGGGCCCGACTCACCTCATCTCCTGCCCATGTTTCAGTTGCTGGGCTGGACGTACATGGTCTTTGTCCTGTGTCAGTTGACTGAAGTAATCCCAGGAGCTTCTCTGCAGAGGACTGGCCTGGGGAGCTGGATGGATGGAGCGGAGAGAAGGGTCAGGAAGCGGCAAGTACACTGTGCACAGCAGACCATCAGGGGCCGCAGCTAGTTCAGGACAACTGTCAGTGGCTCTTCAGGAAGGTCACAGTCAGGAATTTTTCTGTGCCCTCCCTACCTGGAGGGGTTGCAAGGGCCTTCTGCACACAAAGGAGGGGTGGCTGCTGCAGGGAGCAGGGGCCTTTTCCAAAAGGGGAGGGGGAACAAGCCAGGGCATGGAAGAGCCAGAGGGCGATCTTGGCAGCCAGCAGGAACCTTGCCGATTTCTCAGATCGTGGATCTTGCCTCGCCCACTGGCTTCTGCGTTGCCTGTTGTGAGGAACTTCTAGCTGGTGGAGTACAAGTGCCCAGGAGCCTGGCGCCTGTGTCCAGGAGTCCTTGCTGGCACTCTGTTTCAAAACTGGGAGATCCTCAGAAACACCTGCGCGTCATCTATGTGCAAGTGCCCAGAAGTGGAGCCTGGCTGCCATATGTGGGTGGCCAGGAGGAGAAGCAGCGACCTGCAATGCCTGGAAGGAAGCTCCAACCCACAGCCACCAGCTCAGAGAGGCCTCCGAGCTGCCCAGCCCTCGGCCTGCACCCCAGCACTCCTTCTGCCCAAATGTGCATGGAAGAGTCTAGACCTGAGAAGGCTGCCAGCAGCAGAGTCAGAAGTGCAGTCTGGGGGCGCATGATGATTCTGCAACGAGGCACAAAAGGACAGGTTAGTGAGACCACAGCCTCCAGCCACACACCCACCCCCAGCAGATCCCAGCTCTTGCGTGCTCCGCTGAGTACGACCATCATTCGCATCCTGTCTGGATCCAGTGCTGATGGACACTTGCAGCCCCTGACTCTGGAGCAGTCCTGCTTGTTCGCTAGAGGATGGTGGGGTCCTGCCATGTGTGTCCTACCTGAGTGCCAGTCACCTGTCTTGGACGGCTCCTGAGGATGCCCGGCTAACCCTCTAATATATGCCGAGCAGGAGAGCTCAAGCCCTGCCCCCGGGTGCCCCACCAGTCCGCCTAGCCCACGGTCCATGTAAACACAGCGTGGAGGTTGAAAGGCATTCCCAAATTGTGACATACATACCTGTCGTCACCGCTGGGGCAGGCAGAGGCTTATTCCTGCAGTCAGGCCAGTTCCTGTCTCCTGGCACCAGCAAGAAGGACAAGTAGAGGACATTGGCCTTGCCGAAGGCTCATACGTGGCCTAACCTTCCAGCTTCTCCAGGTTGCCTAGCTGTCAGGCACCGACCTCGGTGAGAGATCAAGGGGGGCTGTCTTCACTGGCCTGGCTGTCTCCACTTGGGATATACAGGAGCTCAGCCCGACGTTGCATTCGCGCAGAGGTCGGTTCTGGTCTTGTCCCCCCTCCGCACAGGAAAAGCCCCAGGCTGCGGAAGCATCACAGTGCAGTTAGCCCAAACTGGGGCACTGTTCAAGGAGGGGAAACGGGGGGGGGGGCTGACCCTGTAAAGATGTGTTGTATCCAGACAGCATCACCCTGGACCAGCACGCTGCGAGATGTAGTAGAAGAGATTCTGCAGAGGCAGGGACTGCGGTGTGGGTGAGACAGCTGAGGCAGAACCACCCCGTCGTAGTCCGTGGAAAAACACTGCAGCCACCATGCCTGCTTGTACCCGAGGAGACTCTCCTTACACCAGCTTTCTCAGGTGTAAGCAGGCAGGGCAACTGCAGTGCTTTCCCATGAACTACAATGGAGTGGTTTGGCCTCACCTGCCACACCCACACCACAGTGGACCGTTGCACAGCCGTCCGTTCTTAGGGTTTGTGCCTTGTGCCTGCAGTCCGGTCCCCACCAAGACCAGCTTGGGCTGGAAGTTAGTTTGGAAAAGAAAACCACCTCTTTCAGACCAGCCACACAGGGGAAACGGTGACCTCTCTGAGCCACTTGTGCAGAGGCGCCACAGGGGACTGGGATCTCGAGGACCCAGGCTAGTCCCCCCTTTTCCTCCTACCCAGTCCAAACACCTGCAGGTAAGCAGGGATGGCACATGGGGTTGTGGAACTGGGAAGACCAGACCCAAACCTGGCCCACACAAGCAGCAGAGAATCTCTGAGCTGCCCTGTCGTTTCCACTGGCCTCACACCGTCTGTCCCAAGCCTCAGCCTTTTCCTGCTGTGGGAGGCTGAGGGCTGCTCTATGTTAATCTGTCCATTTTGACCCAGTTTATTCATTATGGCTTGTCCTGGAGGTTCCTGGGAAGTGTACTCTGCAGAGGGGTTGAGAATTCTGTGCTAGAGATTCCTCGCCCTCCTGCAGTTCCCTGAGAAAATGAAATGGCTGTGAAGCCCTTTTAAATCTGACATGCAGACGGGTCCTGAAAGATGCGCACCTGGGAAGGCAGCCCCAGATTTGGCACCGGTCTGTGCCCTCCCATGTACACTGATGTTCTTGCCTCCTCTTTGCAGCTGAGTCACAATAGGACCAACTGTGTGGGTCTGACCTCTGTCTTAAACAAAGAAAATGACTGAAGCCTTTGTTAGGAGGTCTGGGGCGGGAGGGGGAGTCACTCTGGCACCCAGTTCATAAATGGAGGGGGGGCGGGAGGCAGAAATGAGGGCTTTGAAAGGCACAAGCCAATGTCAGCTCAATCCTCTCCTGTGTTTGGAGAGAGCCTGTGCCCCCCCCTTGCAAGCCATTCTGGGAACTCCTCTCGCCAAGGCCCGCTCCTCCCCCCTCCTGCAAAACCTTTGCTTGAGTGTGAATAAATCGGAAGAGGTCAGAGTCTGCGGACTTAGCAAAGTCCAGCTTGTGACTGGGGAGGTGCCAATCGGGCATTGCCCCTGCGCTGGTATCAAAGGTCGTCCCAGGCAGGCCTTGATGAGAATTGGGGGGTATGCTGGTGGTACCTCTTCCTTCCTGTCTCCAGCTTCCCAGGACACATTTTCTAGGGGGTCCTGAGCAGAGATGCACACGTTACATGGAGGGGAGGACGTCTCTTTCCCTGGAACTTTACACCCCTGGCTTTCCCCCTGTGGTTCCAATCCAGTCCTCTTCACACCCAGCTCCATTCACTAAAGCTTGAAGTGCTCCCCCTCCCTCCCCAAAAAACCTGCAAAACTTTGAATATTGGGGGGGGGGGGAGATGACATTCATGCTTAATGTTGCTCCTGCTTTGAAATCCTGTCCCTTGTCAGTTTTCTGGTCCGTAAACAATGCAGCGACCAGGAAGGGCGAGCTTTGCTAGGCCCAAGTGACGGCATTCTGGTCAGGAGGCTGCACCACAAGACTGGTAAGATGAGCCCTGAAGCTAGAGACAGTGCTGGCCTCTCCTGGCAAAGGGATCAGCTTTGCTAGACCGAGCTGCAAGGCACCTCCTGCCTTGGATTGTGCAGGTCGAGTTTTTACACTAGCAAACCAGGATTCAAATGCACAAGGCAGACTGAAGACAGGCCTGTTGCCCGACAAGGGGGAAATCCTCTGTGTTTTCCTGGTAGCAGAATCATATGAATGTTTTAATGCAGGGCTCGCCCTCGTTCTCTCAGCTGAGCAAATGGGCTGTTGCCCCCGAAAGCTCCCCCCTTCCCCTCACTTGTGCTGGGACCGGGAACTGGTGATGCTGCCAGGACTCAAACCTCAGACCCCCTCAAATGAAGCAGGGGCTCCACTGCTTAACCCACTCTCCTGCTGAGGTCCAGATTCCCTCCCCCAGACATGAACAAACCTCCTCATATCAGTGAGACCGAGTCACCCATTGAGCTGCTCCTTTATTTCAGCAAAGTGTGTTGTGTGTTTGTACAAACAGATCTGTGTACGGAACGGCCTGGGCAAGACTAGCGGCAGCCCCTGCAGCTTCGGAGGCACTTGCGCTGGGCTGTGGAGTCCTGGGTCCTTCTGAGGCGCGCCATTGTTTCTGGGCTGGTATCCAGAAAAGGAAAAGGTGCTGTCCGTGCAGGGAGGGAAAGGAGTCATTCAATTCCCCGCCTGCTGGAGGGCATCCAGGAAGGATTTAAGCTTGCCCCGCACATCTGCCTCCAGGATGCTGAGCTGGTCCTCCACCTCGCCAGAGTAGGGGCTCAGCTTCTGCCTCACCTCCTCCACCTTCTGCACCAGGAGCTTGTTGAAGTTCTCCCTGGAGGGCCCCACCGCCTGCAGGAAGTTCTCGATCTGCTGGTCCATCTTCGAGGAGAGGCTCTCAGTGTAGGCCACCAGGGACTCCTTCAGGGCAGCCTCCTGCAGCTTCTCCCGCATCTCTTGGACATGGGGGCCCAGCTGCAGCCGCAGCTCCTCAGTCTGCTCCAGGAGCCTGGCCTGCAGGTCCTCAGCGCCCTTCTTCATCTGGGAGGCCAGCATCTCCAGCGGGCGGTTCAGCTGGTCCTGCATGTCCTGGGCATAGGGCAAGAGGCTCTCGCGCAGGTCGGCCACACTCTGGTCCACCTTGGTCTTCAGCTCCTCGACATAGGGGGTCAACTTCCCTTGCAGGTCCCCCACCTGCAGGTTGATCTGCTGCTGCATCTCATCCGCATATGGGGCCAGGGCGGTCTGGAGGCCACCAACATTCTCCCGCAGCTTGGTCTGGAGCTCCTGGGCCAGGGGCGCCAGTCGCCTACGCAGTTCGGCTGCATTCTTGCTCACTTGGGTGTGGAACTCCTCGGTGTATGGGGACATCTTGGCCTGCAGCTCCTGGACATTCCTGCTGAACTGCTGCTGGACCTCATCAGCATAAGGGGATAGCTGGGCGCGCAGCTCCTGGATCTGCTCCTTCAGCTTCTTGGAGTCCTCAGCCAGCCAGGTGCGCAGCTCCGTTGCAAAGGGAATTGCCCTCTTCTGCAGCTCATCTGCGTAGGCATTGACAGTCTGGAGCTTGTCCTGCAGGAGGGTCCTGCCAAGAACATGACAGGGTTTTAAATAGAGGGAGGTAATTCCCTGCCTCTCAACTTGGTGGAACCCCCTTTGGAGTCAGGTGGCTGGTCACGATGGCCTGTGGACCCCTGGCAGGGAGAGGCTGAAATGCAGGGGGAAAGCACCTGCTTCGCCTGCACGGTCCGTCCGTCCCCCTCGCACATGCACGCAAAAGAAACTGACTGCAGGTCCCTGGTGATGGATGTCATCTGCACACAGGAGGCCAGGAGGAGATGAGGCTCTCAGCTCTCAGTCTAGTACAGGGGTGCCCAAACCCCGGCCCGGGGGCCACTTGCGGCCCTCGGGGGCTCCCAATCAGGCCCTTGGGGAGCCCCCAGTCTCCAATGAACCTCTGGCCCTCCAGAGACTTGCTGGAGCCCATGCTGGCCCGATGCAACTGCTCTCAGCATGAGGACAACTGTTTGACCTCTCACCTGAGCTGTGGGATAAGGGCTTCCTCCACTACTTGCTGTTTCACATCTGTGATGCAGCAGTGGCAGTGAAGGAAAGGCTGGTCTTGCTTTGTGCAAGGCCTTTTATAGGCCTTGAGCTAATGCAAGACCTTCATTCATTCATATAAGTTCCATCTCTAATAAATTCATTTATGTAAATTTATTCAAATTTTAAATGTAAATTAATTCTTTTTCCAGGTCCCTGACACAGTGTCAGAGAGATGATGTGGCCCTCCTGCCAAAATGTTTGGACACCCCTGGTCTAGTAGGACAACCTCACTGGCTCCTTTTCTAGCCAAGGGGGAGGACAGGAAGAGCAGAATGTGTGACTCACTGGAGCTGCTGCCTGATCTCCGACTGCTGGAGTCTGTCCACTGTCTCCCGGGTGTCACTGCTTAGCTGGGTCAGGTACTTCCAAACCGTGTCTGCCATCTCATCAGTGCTGGTGTCAGTCTGAGCCGCTGAGGGGACAACAAGGGACATGTTGAGCCTGCCTGCAGCACAGCCACACACACCCCATGCTTCTGGAGAGTCCCCAGTGCACTGCCACCCTCCCGTCCCTTCCGGCCTCTCCCGAGGGAAGTCCCCCCTGAGACTGGAGCTGCAACGTCGTCGCAGCCGCCACTCCCCAGCACAGCAGCTGCACTTCTCAGCTGACTCAGCAGGTTGAGCAGGTGCATCCCTGACCCTGGAGGGCCAGGCAGCCAGTTTCTTATGCACGTCTTAAGCCCAGCAGTGCCCGAGTCTGCCGGTGCTCTAACTGCTGCTACCTAAATGTCAGATTGCAGGCACCCAGTTTTCCACTTGATGGTTCTTTACACCTCCTTTGTGTTGGTCTACCAGACAAAAGGACGGTCAATTCAGAATGAAGCACTTTCCTCCCCCGTCAGTCAGTCTCCTGTGCAGGCCTCACAAAGCCTTTGGGGCTTGGCAAATCAAGGGGGCCTTGCTGAGCCTGAAATAGGTCCAGGCACTCACTGGCAGGTCTGGCAAGTCCTCAGGCATGAGCCATGCAGCAGCCAAGCAAAGGTTCTGAATGGGCTTCTGACCAGCGGCCTGGTCAGCAAACTTAGTGGGAGATGGATGGCTTGGTCTGAGTTTCTAGAGAGAGAAGCACCATCCCTGACTCTGCTGCGCCTCACCACAGCCTGTTCGCTCAGTGCTGCCAACAGGAGACGCCTGGGCGAATGCCAAGACCAGCATCTCCTGGGGAGCACTCGAAGAAGTGCTCTTCTTTGGTGTCCAAAAGCTGCCAGGTTTGGCATCAGCTGCTCCTCAGCTTACCTGTGATGGCCAAGAGGCCAAGGATCCAGGCAACCTCCTTCAGAGCCATCGTCTGCAGCGCGGTGCTCTTGGGTGCTCCTTAAGTGGCGACTGCAAAAAAGAAGACGACAACCAAAGTTTCAACTGTGTCCTCAGCATCTGCAAACAGGTGGCTCTCCATTGCCCCCCCCCCCCCGCCACTTGCACCTCATGCTGCCTCTCCTTCAGAGACCACACATGCTGTGCAGCCTCTACATCCATGTCACTTTTCTGGACTGTTCTGTCCACAAAGCCTTTGGGCTCAACCCCTTGTCCCAGTGCCCTGCTGGAGTCAGGCCGGAATGTCCCTCCAGGCAGCAGGCACAGGCTCTCCCCCTGCCTCTGTGTCCCTTTCCAGGCCATCTCCTTGGCACTTGCAACCCCTCGGTTCCCCCCCCCCTTTGCAAGGCAGCACCTGAATGACTGAATGAATAGCTCAGAAACAAAGAAAAAGAAGAAGCAGGCAGCCGAGGCAAGGAGTCTGAAGACACCGTTGGGAGAAAACTGACTGGTGCTGCCAGTTTTAGGCAGGCCAAGATGGGGGGAGGCAGTGCCCCCCTCCATGTGCCCTGCAAGCCCAGAAGCAGCCCCCCTCGCAAGCCATGAGTGACCCTTCAGCTCACCTTCTCTGGGGCTTCTCCAGCACTGCCTGCTCAGCCTGCCCGGCCCCTCTGCTTTTATAGCCACTCGGAAGCTGCTCCTTCCTGCCTCCAAGCAGGCTGGTGACACATCCTCAAGGGCCTGGACTTTAGCAGGAGCAGGGAGATGTGGAGCCTCCTTGGACCGGTGATGAGGCAGCCAGAATCTGAGGGTAAAGTCAAACAAGCAGCACACTGGAGGAGCCCAGGAAGGCACAGCCATGGGGTGGGGGGGCCAGGTAGTGGGCAGGAGCGTGCACAAGGACTGAGAATCCCCTGCAGCAAGGGGATGACTTATGCCCTTTGTTATCTCTTCGATTGATCTCTGCCTTTCTCCCCAAAGGGCACCCAAGGCGGCTAACAATCAATACATTAGAATGCATAAGAAAATACAGATAAAAACACTGAAGATGAAAATAATAAAAAAAAATATAAAATACACAACAGTCAGCAAAAACACACACAGTAAAAACATTAACTTGTAAGAGCAGCACTCATAAGACCTTGAAGGCTTTCCTAAGTAAAAAAAAGTCATCAGGCCCCATCAGAAAGTTAACTACGAGGAAGCTGTCCTAAGAACATCAGAACAGCCCCACTGTATCAGGCCACAGGCCCATCTAGTCCAGCTTCCTGTATCTCACAGCGACCCACCAAATGCCCCAGGGAGATACAAGAGACCTGCATCCTGGTGCTCTCCCAATTCAAGTCCTCATTCAAGTCCAATTCAATTCAAGTCCTCAGTTCAAATGGGAGGGAATTCCATAATGCAGGTGCCACCACCAAGAAGGCCCCATTTGTGGCTGCCACCTCTCTCGCCTCTCTCAATGGCAGCACAACCGACAGGGTCCCCTCTGATGACCTCAGAGAATGGACCGGACTACACTGAAGTAGGCGGTCCTTCAAATATGATGCTTCTATTCAAGTTAATGGGGTGGCCCCATTGGGAATCCTGTGTCCAGTTCTGGTTGCCACATCTTTGGAAGGAGATTGTAGAGCTGGACAGGATACAAAAGAGGGAGACTGAAACCACCTGAGAGCAGGAGCACCTTCTCAGAAAGGAAAGGGTGCCACGCACTTGGCTCTTTAGCCTGGAAAAAACCAGGCATTGCCTAGAGGGGGAGAGCGGCGAGAGATCTGGAACTGGATTGGAATTGGAAAAGAAGAGAGTGACCAAAATGATGACTGGGCTGGGGCACCTTCCCTATGAGGAAAGGCTACAGCGTTAGGAGCTCTTCAGTCTAGAACAGGGGTCTCCACACTTTTTGGCCAGAGGGCCGCATCAAATATCTGGTGCAGTGCTGAGGGCTGGGAAAAAAATTTAAATATAAAATTTAAATAAATAAATTAGAGATGGAACTTAGAAGAGTGAGTAAATGAACGAATGGGCTCATTCATTCAACCTCTCTGGTTCTCAGAACACCCTCCAGACACAACCAGAGCACAGCTCCAGTTGCGTTCCGTTGAGTGGGACAGAGGCTCTCAGGGGACAAGAGGTTGGCTGCGGGCCAGATAGAGGCTTGCTGTGGGCTGCATCAGGCCCCCAGGCCAGGTTTTGGAGACTCCTGGTCTAGAAAGAAGGTGCCTGAGGAGGAGTCATGGTTGAGACGTACAAAATTATGCAGGAGATGGAGAGAGTGGATGGAGAGATGCTCTTTTCCCTCTCACACAACACCAGAGCCAGGGGACAGCCACTAAAACTGAGTGTTGGGAGAGTTAGGACGGACAACAGAAAATATTTCTTTACCCAGCGTGTAATTAGTCTGTGGAACTCCTTGGCACAGGATGTGGTGATGGCATCTGGCCTGGATGCCCTGAAAAGGGGAGTGAACTCCCTCTAGAAGTTCATCACAGGTTGCAAGTTTATGCAGCATCCTGTTTTTAGAAGTAGGCTACCTCAGCTTGCCAGGTACAAGGCAGTGGCATCCAGGGGAAGTGTCTTGTGGTCTTGTGTGCTCCCTGAGGCATCTGGTGGGCCGCTGTGAGATACAGGAAGCTGGACTAGATGGGCCTATGGCCTGATCCAGTGGGGCTGTTCTTATGTTCTTAACTACAATTCCCAGGAAGTCTTGCAGGTCTCTTGCTATCTGGTGTGCTCCCTGGGGCATTTGGTGGGCCGCTGTGAGATACAGGAAGCTGGACTAGATGGGCCTATGGCCTGATCCAGTGGGGCTGTTCTTATGTTCTTAACTACAATTCCCAGGAGGCCTGGCAGGTCTCTTGTTATCTGGTGTGCTCCTTGGGGCATTTGGTGGGCAGCTGTGAGATACAGGAAGCTGGACTAGATGGGCCTATGGCCTGATCCAGTGGGGCTGTTCTTCTGTTCTTAACTACAACTCCCAGGAAGCCTTGCAGGTCTCTTGTTATCTGGTGTGCTCCCTGGGGCATTTGGTGGGCCGCTGTGAGATACAGGAAGCTGGACTAGATGGGCCTTTGGCCTGATCCTGCGGGGCTGTTCTTAGGTACCATCTGTTAAGCTATGCCAGTCTGTCTTTTCCCTATGCTTGAATCATGGGGAGAAGAGAGGGGACACTCAATAAAAATCATAAATACCCCCCAAATCCCCTCCCACTTGAGCCAAGTTATGCTTTCTGTGGTCATCTAGAAACAGTAACTAAGCGGCGGTGGGGGGGGGGGCGAAGCTCCAGTACCAGAGCCCAGTGCTGAGCACAGGAGCTGCTCTTTCCTCCAGGCCTTGACCGGACCCCACCTGCCAACCTGGTGCCTTTTGTGTTAATGAGCTGCTGTTTGTGTTGCTAATTTGCCAGCTTGCTGACAAGAGGGGTGCAGACGTTGTGAAGACAGTTGTGCTACTGGAATCGCACAGATTCCACCCCCCATAACCGCTGCTCCACTCCACACCTGCAGGGTCAGCAGCAGGAAATGGAGGTTTTGGTCTGTCTTCCTCAAAGGGCAGTCTGCAGGTGAGCCCCCCCCCCTTTACCACCCTTCCCCCAGCCAGACTGCCAGTGTCAGGAGGCTCAGCGGCTTCCACACAGCTCTCTGCGGGCTGGCAGACATGGTTCTGCTGCCCCCTGGTGCCGTGCCAGAGCAGCTGCTGGCAACAGAGCATGGGTGGCGGTGGCAGCTCTGGCTTCTGGGGTCCCTGGGGGCTGCTGTCTCCCAGCTTTGGAAAGCACTCAAGTGCACCTGTGTCATCGTCACTGCCTCCCCTCCCAAGTTACAGTGGCATCGGTGGGGGAACACATTCTCTCCTCCCCTGCCCATTTCCCCATCGTTGCTGTCCTGGTAGGGCTCCCACTGGGGAGGCAGCTCTAGTCCAGGAACTGCAAACTGGCCCTGGAGGAGAAGGGGGTCCCCCTCCCAGCCCAGCCTGGCACCTTTCCCTGGGGCTCCCTCTTGGGTACTTCTGTATCTTGAGACCCCTCGGGCTAGGAGGGGGCCCGTCTCATCAGCCCTCTTGCTACACAAACATCAAGAACTTTGGTTGCTGTTGAAAAATGGCATACAAATGTGTTACGTACTTGGATTAGACCTGCCCAGGTGGTCTAGATGCCCACACCTCTTTTGACCCTGCACTCCTCACTCTCAAAGTATTAAAAATAGCCCACGTTTTCATATTGGGACATCTGAGCAAGGCTGCACCATCTGTTTCCCCGAGTCGGCTGCCAGAATGTCACCACGACACAGATGGCTGCGCCTGCAAGGAAACTCTCAGGCAGCCCAGCAGTGTCCACAGAGAGGTGGCAGGGGCAACTGTTTGCCAGGCAGTGGCACGCTCTGCCACTGTCCGCCTGCTCCAACACTGAGCACCAACAGGATGTCAGTCAAGGAAGGGGGCCTCGCGGAGGAGGCAGCTCATGTCCAGGCCCCAGCTTGGCTTCGTGGCTGTTTGGTAGGCTAAACGACCTTTTGCTGCATTCACGCAATCAGTGCAGCCTTTGGCCTCTTGCTGGGCTGGTGACGGCATCGGCCAAAGTCTCTCCCTGCCAGCCAGTGGCGCAGCAGCATCACCCAACAGGGGGAACGAGAGAGGGTGTTGTTTTCCCTCTCACACAACACCATCACCGGGGCAGCCACTAAAATGTTGTCAGGAGAGTTAGAACAGCCAAAAGGAAATATTTCTTCTCTCAGTGCGTAATTAATCTGCGGAACTCTTTGCCACAGGATGTGGTGATGGCATCTGGCGTGTCGTATACTTGTCTTACACTCCCAGGGTTTTGGGTGCTCAGAGTTCTTGAACCCTAGAGCCTCAAGGACCCTTGTTCGGTAGAACTGCCACCACCCTGTATGTGCCAGCATCTCAGTCCAGGGACACTGAGACCCTCTTGGCTTAACTGTATCCCTTGTAGGCACCGAGCACTTTCTTTACTTAAAGTCTCAGTCCTCAAGTTACTAGTCCACAATGAGGATTTGGTAGCTTGCTGAACGGCTAGGCAGGATTCTGAACCTTTGTCCCCAACAGACAATGAACCAACATGGTAAAAGGATTTTTACTTTATTAAGTACATAGGGTTACAAAAAGTTACAGAAGGCAGCAAATGCTAGAGGCACGAAACTTCTAGGAAATATCTCAGCATAAAATAACAAAGCTAACTGGCTATCTCTATTATTCTCTAACTCTCACCTGGGTCAGCTTCTTTTGTAGATCTTCAGCCCCAGTTACCTATGGGTCACATGGTCCTGACGGGGCAGGATGTGCACCCACCACCTTTTCCACCAAGAGACAAGACAAAAGACAAAGGAAAAGACCAAGACACCCCCCTGGGCTCTGCTCTTATACTTCTCATGCCAACAGGATGGGGTGATTCTGTACTTATTTGAACTGACCAATCAGAACTCTTGGGGACAGAATCTTCTCAAAGTGGGGCTGGATGCTAGCCCTCTTAGTTCTCCCCCTCCCCACTGGGGATTCATGGGCGCCTCTCGGTCTGCTGAGGTGTTACATTGTCACCTTTCATGAGTTGTAAATTCCTTGCAGCTAGGATGCAAGCCACTTCTATGTTACTGGGTTACTTTGGTTCAGGCTTTGCAATGCTACTAGGCCTGAACTGCACATATTCATGACATGGCCTCAATCCCTTTCACAGGGGATGGGACAGATGTGCGGAGGAAAAGTCCATCACAGATTACAAGCCATGCGAGGCAAGCGCAGTCCCCTGCTTCTTCAGAGCAGGCTGTCTCTGAATGCCAGATGCAGGCACCTTGTCTTGTGTGCTCCCTGGGGCATTTGGTGGGCCACTGTGAGATGTAGGATGCTGGACTAGATGGGCCTTGGTCCTGACCCAGTGGGGCTGTTCTCATGTTCCCCTGCACATCACACATCAGCTCATCCCCTGTCATGCTGCAAAGAAATCTGCACCAGCAGGGCTGGCCCAAGACCTGCCTGCCAAATCTGGCCATCTGCGAGCTTCTGCTCCTTGCAACGCCTGGCTAGACTGCGAAAAGGCTAGAGCAACCGTTTTCAACTGGTGTGCCACGAGTGGTCTGCAGGTGTGCTGCAGGAGTATGAGGGACGGTCACTTATTAATGGGGCCATTGGGGGATGTGAGCCTCCCACTAACAGCATGGTGTGCCTTGTCAATTGTCAAAAAACTGAGGGTGTGCCTTGAAAACTTTAGTACCTTGTCAGTGTGCCCTGAGACAAAAAAGGTTGAAAATCACTGAACTAGAGAGTGAGAGGAGTGTGGAGAGGAGAGAGGTGGGCTGCTCCATCAAGCTGCTGGCAGAGGCAACCATCTCCACTGGCCTTGTAGACGGGCCAATGCAGTGCACTAGCCTAACACAGTCCTTTCTGTCCCCCACTTCCCCAATAAACGAAGGGGAATCCTTTGGATATAGACCCTGTTATGAATGGGAGGCAGTGCTCACTTCTGTGATATATGAAGAACTTTCAGCTTGATTAGGTCTCTGAGCATGCAGAGAGAACCTTTCCCTTCCCAAGTGATAACAGCCTACCCACCAGCCACCACGGGAGTCAGGGGTCAGATTCCAGACACTTCTCTCTGTGTGGATACAAGCCAGGTTTCTTAGCTACTTCCTGGCTTGACTGGGGCACTTTATCTTGGGATCACAGTCCAAGGCAACGTGGATTTGATGTGTGTGACAGGGGCACAGCTCCACCAGCTGCCCAACGAGGTCAAAGATGAGTCCTTTCATTCCTTAAGGCACTGGTCATGTACAGGAGCTTCCAGGGTTGCCATGTTATAAAAGGAAGCCCCTTCTGGGGTGACATCCCCAACTGCACTTGACACACTCAATAGAATTGTGGAAGAGGGCAAAAGGCCAAGTAGTCCAGCCCCTGACCGCCATCCATGTAGTAGTGCATCACCCCTACCCCAGGGTAGTTAGCAAATGTGCTTGCAGTGTAAACAGGTGACTCCAGCCAGTGAGCCAAGCCACAGCTGACAGGAGAAGGCAGCAAAAAGCAACAGCAGCGACCTGAGTCCAGTTAGCATGGAAGAGCACTTCTTCCTGATCCCAAACATGGAACGCAGCTGGCCTTGCATGCAAGTAGAACTCATCCACCAAGTTGCCCCAAGAGCATTCTCACTGGGTTCCACTTCATTAAAAAAAAAAATGCCCACTTTTAAATTTAAAGACAAATTCCAAAGACCTGACAACAAAAAAGACCTGACTATTCCGCTGCCTGTGAGCACTTCAGAAACAGAGAGTGGTGCCAGGGAGCCAGCGAGGGTCTGTGGAGAACAGGCGGTGCCAGGCACAAGCCCCGTGCCCTGCTTTGGCAGAGCAATCAGTCTGGGAGGCGGTGGGAAGGCCACAAACAGTGTACACATGACCGTCGCCCAGATTTCGTCTGTTAGAGACATTGGTCGAGCATGGGCCAGACGGCGTGACTGTTCAGTGGGTCCAGAGCTGGTTGAATTGCCGTTCCCCAGCAAGGGCTTTAAACAGCTCTGCATCAGCTGAAGGGAGGCATTGAGTGGAGCCCAAAGGGCTCTGCTATCCAGCATTAAATTATCTGGAAAACGGGGCAGCAGGGATGCTGCTCATCAAATGTGCAGATGATGAGAAGCTGGGGGGGGGCACAGCTCACGACTTGGACGCAGTGGGGTTTAAGAGGACCTCAATAGGCCCAGCAAGAGGTCGTTCAGCAGAGAAAAGCATAAAGTCCTGCACGCAGGGACCAAAAACCAGAGATATGGGGGATGTGCAGGATGGGGGAGACCTGGCTTGGCAGCGGGGGGGGGGGGGCAGAGAGGATTCAGGTGCCTTAACAGAGCACAAGCTGGATGCACCAGGACAGTGACACTGTGACCAAAAAAGTGAACGCAGCACTGGGCAAAATGTCTGGTACATATTCAGTGGAGGAGACCTGACCAGAAGAGAGGAGGTGAGCAACAGGTGCTTCCTCTCCCCAGCTCCCCCTCTCTTGGACAAACTGGTCTAACAGTCCCGTCTCCTGGGGGCAGTGCTTAAATGGAGAGCTGCCCGGAAAGACTCCAGGGGAGCAGGAAGAGTGAGGAGCAGGGCTAGGCTGGGGAGGCACGTGGGGAGAGGCCTGTGGCCCAAGTGAGCAAGCGAGTGGGGCACAGTCTTGTGTAACTGCAAGAGACCCGCCTCGGAGCTACTGCCCCCTCCCAGGCCAGCATGTGCATTCATGCCAAGCGGACCAGGCATGGCCCGGCAGGGGAGGGAAAGAGTCAGATGACCTGGAAGGAGTAAGCAAGCGCCCATGTTGCCCAGAGCTGCCTTTGAGCAGCCTGCTCAGCCCAGACCTTCAAGCACCGTCCATGGTTGGTCTGCGGCCACGTGAACAAAGGAGGAGGGTCCCTGGGAGCATTCAGAAGGCTTCTAAAATTTAGGTATTTACTTCTAAATACCTAAAATTAGGCTTATATTTCTAAAATTAGATATGCGCTCCCTGAAACATTTGGTGGGCCACTGTGAGATATAGGAAGCTGGACTAGATGGGCCTTTGGCGCGATCCAGCAGGGCTCTTCTGATGGCTTGTGCGCCCTCCACCCGCACCCCGCTGCATGAAGTGCAACAGGCGAAAGGGCAAGCACAGAGACACAGCCACCCCTTGCCCTGGGCGCAGTGGCGCACCTGTTGCTTCTCTGGGAGCAGTGGAGGGGCCCTGGCAGCCTCTCCCTACTCCAAGCTGGCTCTGCCCTGACAGAGCCAGGGCTGGAAGGCTCCGTTGTGATCTGTGGCTCCAGCCTGGGATTGGCTGCTGAACACATCCTGCCAGCCACCCACAGTTCACGCCCAGCGCAGGCTCCAGCCTCTGGTGCCAGGCTTCACCACTTACCCAATTGTGTTGGGATGAGCAGATCTGCAGAGGACTGCCTGGGGCTGCCTAGAGCCACACCCGGGGGGGGGGGGATGTGGGAAGATGGAGCATGCTCCAGGGCCTTTGTGGACTGACCTGGCCCTGGCAGGAGAGAAGGGCAGGCCAGACATGTGCCCCTGCAGTGTCCAAGAGCCACAGGTCCAGCTGTCGCTGCTGCAGTTGCCCTCACAGCTGCAACCAGGGTGGTCAACTGAGCAGGGAGGGCAGCATTTAGAAAGCTGAGTTGCCTTGTGTGGGCACCAGAACAGCAAGGTGGACATTCCCACCCACCCGCAAGCCTGTTCTTACAGTAGGACAGGGGACCTGAAGAGGGGGCTTTTGCACAGGGCTGTGGAGGTCCCTGCCCTCTTGCTTCACTTCAGGTCCACTCAGGGGTTTTCCACCTCTAGGCTCTGTGTGGGTCCCAGAATGGCATCTGCCAAAGGGTGGCAGCTCTTGCCAAGGGGGTGTGTGCTTGGAAACAGTCCAGTCCTGCCACAGCAATGTTGGGTTCTGCCTCCCAGCTTGAGCTCCTCCATCTCCCAGCAGATGCCTCACCAGCACCAGAAAGAACCGGGGCTTTCAGGCTGGCAGAGTCTACCTGCAGAACAACCCCCTCCCCCAGGCCCCAGCTTCCTTTCCCTGCTGACTGGCAGCACAGCCCCACAACTTCTACCCTTCCCGGGAAGCAGACATCCACCACAAAGGCCAGCCTGTCAATCACTTTTATTTGACAAAAAGAGCACAAGGAAGAGGAGGCAGCAGTGCGAGCAGAAGGCAAGGCAGGAGGGCAGGCCCTGCATCCCAGGCCGGGGAGTGGGGGCCGCTGCTGACACTGCCCTCCTTCCCCCCAACTACCAGGTTTCTGCTGCCTCTTAGGAAGGGTCGGAAAAATGCCGCGGTGGGCAGTGCTGGTAGGTCTCAGGAGCCTGGGGAGGGGGCCTGCGGTGCTGCTGCCCTAAGCACCCTGCTGTTGCTGCTGCTCCAGCCGCTGCAGGTCCTGCTGCAACTCCTTCACCGCTTCCAGCAAGACGCGCTTGAAGCCTTCCAGCACGGGGGTGGTCTCTGTCCGGACCGTCTCAATGTAGGCAGGCAGCTGCTCCCGCAGAGATTGCAGCTGCTCCTGCACTTTGGCTTGGTAGGCCGTCAGCTCAGGGATGACCTTCTCGCGGAGTTCCTGGGCCTTCCGAGTGATCGCCTCGCGCACCTCCTGGCTGTGGGAGCCCAGCTCTTGGCGCAGGGCATCCACGTGGCTCCTGAACTTGTCCCTCAGCTCCTCGGCCACCGGGGCCAGCTTCTGATGCACCACGTCTGCGTTCTGGCGGGCCAGTTCTTGCAGCTCCTGGCTAATGGGCTGCAGCTGGACACGGGCCGCCTCCAGGTCCTTGTGCACCTTCTCCCGGAAATTCTCCAAATAGGGCCGGATCTTGGCGAACACAACACTCACATCCTTGGTCAGCTCCCCGTAGGATTTCTCCACTTCCTGATTTACTTTCGTCGCAATCTCCTCCACCACGGGTCTCACCGCCTCACGGACATGTATGAGAGCAGTGTACAATTCCTGCAACTTTTGTGCCACGTTCAGCCTGCAGGGAGGACAAGGTGAGCCAGCAGATTAAAGATAGATTCTTGCCCCCCCCACACCCTGGGGGGACCCCATCCTTCCTTAGCCCCCCTCCAAGGTTCTCATCCAGTGGCACCAACAGCCACAAATGTGGGTCTTCTCGCCCTTTGCTCCGTTCCACTGCTCTCTCCCTCAACTAAGCATCCCACAGAGCCCTGCTTCCAGCGACCAACATAGCCAGCAGGGCACAAGGGGGTCGTGTCTCTCCAGTCCAGACTCTCCCTGAGGCAGGAAGAGGGCCCAAGGCAGAGGCTGCCCCCTTCTTCTTGCTTCCCTCCAGATTACCACTCACTCCAACTCCTTGCCCACAGCAGAAGCGTCCAGCTGGGCAGCAGCGTGCTCAATGCCGGTCTTGACTTTGTCCACGTAGGCCTGCATTAACTCCCGGAAGCGCTCAGCATGGGTCGTGTGGGGCTCATCCCGCTGCCAGAAGTGGCGTGCCTGGGCACCTGCAGAAGCAATGCCACCCGGGGGTGAGAGCAGGCCGGGGGGCCACCGGAGCAGACACCGGAGGGTGAAGCCTCCTGGCGCAGCCTTCTGAGCCAGGCCAAGATTCTGCCACCCTTCTGCAGGCTGCTGCGCCTTCCCTTGGCCTGCCCCTCCCATCGGTGTCCCTCCCCACTACAGCCCCAGACCCTCACTAACACCAGCAACACACCTGCGAGCAGCACTAGGAAGAGGGTCACTGCAACGGCTCTCATCTTGCAATTCCTTCCAACCTGCTGATGGCAGAGAAGTGTCACTGGAGGCCAGAAGCGCCCATGAAAGCCTCTACAAGGAACCAGCCCAGACTGGAGCCCCAGGGCAGCTGCACCCTCCCCTCCTGCACAGCTCCTCAGTTCAATAATCATAAGGTGTAAGAAACTGAGGGGGGGGCAGGTGCACAGAGGGCAGGTATTAGCTCCATGTTCCAAGGCGGTCTACCTCTGAACATCCAGTGCTTTGCCCCAGTGCCTGGGAGGCCTGCAGTCTTTATGCCCTGCTTAGGGGCTTGCCGTGGGCTGCCTGGCTAGCCACAACTGGAAAAAGAGTGCTGGACCAGGTAGCCTTTGGCCCCATTCAACAGCCAGGCTTCTCTGAGGTTCCTGAGGAGGAATGTGTGTGGCAGGACCTGCAAAACATTTCCCTGCCCCAGGCCAGCAGGAGGCCTGCAGAGTGGCTCCTGGGACGGCACCAAGAGGGCCCCCTTCATCATCCCCTGCAACAGGAGTCCCCATCGAGAAAGACCAAATCCACTGAGAAGTTGGGAGAAGTGCAGCCCCCTCAGCGCAAGGTGGTTGGAGAGCAGAGACCCCAGCCTGAAGCCAGCCCTGTCAGCACAACGTGGCCGCTTACCAGCTCCTCCGGCGTCTGCTTCTCAGTGTGCCGCGCAGCCTCCAGGCAGGCTATTTATGACAGAGGTGGTCGTTTATTGCTGGAGATAAGCGAGCCGTAAACAGGGAACTCACTCCCCCGGCCGTGACTATGTGGCGCTGAGAGTTCAAGGATCGAACACATCCTCAGTGGGGACAGGCACCAGCAAGGAGTGGGAGAGGCCAGAACAAACAGGAATTGCACAGCGGGCTGCGCGCCAGCTCTCTGACCCAGAGTGGCACCCGAGTGAAGCAGAACACGGGATCCCTGGGACCCCCCACTGGGCTGGGCAGCGCCAAGGGAGGAAGGCTGGGAAAGGCACCGTGACTGGCTGTCCAAGTGCTGGAGGACTCTGCCCCCAACATCTCCACGGGACAGCCTCAGCACAAGCAAAGAGCCTTTTACTTTTTCTTGCTAGCGGAGGCAAAAATCCTGCACCTGAACACAGAAAGCTGCCTTCTTGGGCCGACCGGTCTCGACACTGGGGCTGGCGGCATCCCCCGGGGCTTGGGAGGGAGCTGAAGACCACCAGGGCCCAGACTGGGATGTTCAACCTGCCAAGCAGGGGCTCCCCCACTGAGTCACAGCTTCCTCTCCACTTCAGACTGAAGGGTGGGGGATCACACTGCACAGCACCTTTCCAGAGAAGATTCCCTGCACATGGAAGTGTAGCATATCAGGGAAGAGGATTCTTGTTTCATCTTCTCCGCACGCCAGTTTTCTGAATGCAGTGTGGAGGAATACCCCACATGCAGCCTCCAGGGAGATGCCCAGATGCAGGCCAGCCTCCTCTTCTGCTGTCTGCAACAAGGCCAGAGATTCATGCCCACCATTTCTCCCTTGCCGAAGTCTCAGGTTCAAATGCTGCCAAAGCCTGCAGACACAGCCTCTCTCCACAGCACTACAGGGGAAAGTGCCACGCAAGGGAGGCAGGATGAGGGCAGGAAGCTCTGGCCAAGGTGCTTGGGGCTCTCTGGAAACAGTGCCAGAGGAACCAGTAGGCCCCAACTCCAGCAAGCCAAGCCAAGCCAAGCCAGTCAAGTACATGGGGCAAACTGAAGTACCCGGGGATGTGTTTCCTTGTCTCCCCAATTCAGTGAGGTTTTGCTACCGCCCTGGAGACAGCACTGGCTTGCCACCCCATCCCTCTCCAGCTGAATAATCCAGCATCACACTCCTCCTCTAGCATCTGAAAGCTGACCCACAGACCATGTTGGCCCCTCTCCACAGACAAGACAGTGCAGAACGGCACCCAAGACACCAAGTTCAATGGAGCAATAATAGGTCATGATCAGCTCTGTGGACCCCTGCATCTATTGGCCATAGCCGAAGGCCTGTAGCTGAAGGGGAAGTGGGGCTGCCCTGTCTTGGGGGGCAGAATCACTCCTCTGACCAGAACACAAGGCTGCACCATGGTGGTTTTGTCCATTTGGTCATTCCTCTTTGGTAACAGATGTCTGACATTCACAGGCACTTTGGAGACAGGGAGGGGGCTGGAATGTGGAACTCAGACTTGGGGGTGGGGAGAAGAGAAATATAGTTCAGCCAGTTAAGTCCAACAAACCCTCAAGAGCAATCAGGAGCCCCCCTCCCCCCACTGGCGACACATTTAATGAATGCCGCATAGATAGACCTCAGGAACAAAGAAAAGGGAGTTCTGGGTGTTAGCAGCCGCCAAGGCAAGTGCCAGGCCAAGGGACCCCCCCCCCCCCCAAATCCTCTCAGGAATGCCATATCCCAGCTGCTGGCAGCAGCAGCAGGACTCCTGGGACTGACGCAACCTGCCCTGAACAGTGCACGGGTCCTTCTTGGCCACCAAGCGAGCCCCAGCACCTCTTCTGCCATCTGCTTGCCACGGCCCTGCCAGGCACACCTCCTCCTTCACAGAGCCAGGGCAGTGGCCTGCAGGAAGGCCTGAGCCATCGAGACGCTGGACGGACAGGCAGAGAGAAGCCAAACCAGAGCTGAGAGCCAGTTGCAATCATGGGTTTATTGGTCATGATCCCACGTCCAACTAAGTTACTAGTTCCAAATGACCCACGGAAGGAAAAAAAACTAAGTGTACTGAATGTCTGGGGAGGGTTTTGGAAGGGGGCAAAGGCTCTTTTTTTTAAGTCCAACATAAATGAGAAAAATACTTTGGACATTTCCCCAAAACAGAAATAATAGCAAAGTATATTATTATACATTCAACATATACTGCAAGTATTGATTACTACAATACAAAGCAATGATTAAAAAAGACACACAAAACTAAAAAGTGATACTGCAGAAAGTGCGGCCAGGCGAACGAGTCCCAGGCAGCTGGTTTTGATATCGCCGTTCGTCTCCAGGGCCGTGTAAACAAAAGCGAAACCCCATGCGAGAGAGTCCAAAGCGGGACTTTGGCCCCCTCCGCTAGAGAAGCGAGTAGCCCCCCACTCCTCTCCCCTTCCCCACCCCAATTCACCCCACTCTCCCCAGCACGGCAGTTCCAGTCTCAAGCCAGCCTGGAGGAGGTGGCCAGTGCTGTCCAGTCACCAGGCTGGGGAGGAACGGTGACGGCGAAGAGTCCTGGCCGTGCTGCAGGTGCCAAGGGCTGCGCTGAGCTTGTGTTTCCTTAAAAAATTCTTCCAAAAGAGTCCGGAATAGGAATTCTCTGCTGTAGCTTTTTCAAAAGTTCCAAAGGCAAAGAGATGACACAAGGGACAACCCACAGGCCTGGACGCTGCAGGGTCTCCAGACGTGGTCCTCCAAGGACGGAGAGCGGCATCTGCAGGGACACGCCAGCCCCACCACACGCCCTTCACTGGCACACAGGAGGAAAGTCAATACTGGGGGGAGCAGGGCGGAGGAGGTGCCTTCGCCTCTTATCCACAATTAATTTAATAATATTATTAATAATATTAATAATAAAACATTTACCAAAACAAAGTCCTACATGATTGGAGGGGGGGAGCGAGTTAAAAATGAGGTGCAGGTTCTCTCAACATGAAAACTTTAAAAAAAAGTAGCATGTAGAGCTGAATGGAAAAGACGTAAGAGGAGGAAGGAAATAAATTTAGCACAATGACAAAATTCTTAAAGAGAGAAAGCCAACGAAGGAGAGTCGCACAGAAGCAATATTGCACCACTGCCGGGGGGGGGGGAGAGAAGAGGGTCTGGAGCGAGAAAGCAGGCAAGCAGGCCCAGGCAGCCAGGCACAGGTGGGCGCAAAGGGGCAACGCTCACCCCCCCCCACAGCCCACTCCCTGCCATGCTGGCCCTGCAGATGGTCTGACAGACCCCCAGTAGGAGGCCCCGCCCAGTACAGCAGGCTATTGCTTGCTGGCCGGCAAAGCTCCTTGCGCCTTCTGCAACCACACTTCCGGGACAAGCACGGCCTGCAGCACTTGCTGCCTGCCGAAGGGGAGTCCTCCAAGACGGCAGCCGCCTCCTGCCCATACGGGCCCCACTGCATCTGAGCAGGGGGCACTCCAGTCCTTCCAGAACGGCTGGCATCCCAGGCAAATATGGCAATAATGAACATCCGAAAGGAACAAGTACACTGTTGAACCGACGAGGAGGAGGAGTTTGAGGAGGGGCTGCCGCACACTTCCCATCCAGGAGAAACGCGACAGCCATTTGGCGCAATGCTGCGTGATACTGTTGGTTTGAAATGGACCTGTTTGTCTCAAAGCTGTACATACCCCTGCCAAAAAGAGAGGGGGGAGGGTGTGTGTGTTGAGAATCCACCTTGCAAAGTCCTCTTGCACAAGAGGCCCCAAGCCTCAGGCAAGCACCCCTCCCAGTAGCCCAGCAGCCACAGAAAGCCTACCCCCCCCCCACCACATGGGACACACAAAACCTCCTGCCATTCTGGATTCCTCGGACGGTGCCTCACTCACCGGGCCCTGGACCTCCAGTGCCCAGACTGAGCCCTTGGCTCCCCTGCCCGTGAGGCCCCAGAAGGCACTTCAGCCAGCACTGCCCACAGGATGAGTCACAGAGGCCAGTCCCTTATCCCCACGTTGAGGAGACATTCTGCACAGCTGCCCTCCCCGTCAAGGGGGACAAGCTGCTCCCCACACTCCCAACCCTGACCGAGCACATGCCCGTGGCAGGCCAGGGAGGGGGCCTGGTGCAGGGCACTTGCTGGGCCTCCCCTTTCCCAGAACGGGCCCTGGCACACCTCCCGGCTCCACAGCACTTACTGTTGCCTGCCTGCTCCCTAGACCCCGGCTTGCTCCATCCCAAAGGGCATCTCCGGGTGTTTGTAACTCAGCAGGACGTCAGTGATGCAAGTGGAGGGGTAGCAGGAGGCGTTCAGGGGCTGGCTGCCGTCGCCCAGGTGTGGGTGTTCTGGATCCTCCAAACCCTCCTCACAACCTGAAAGCCACAAACAGTGAAGTGGGGAGAAGGAGGGCCACTTGCCAGGCACATCCTACCAGCACCCGAGGCCTTGTGTTGCATGCAAAACTCCCAGCAATCCAGCCCAAAGGACCCTCCAGGTGCCCGCAACTGCCACATGCCAAGGTGCCCCACAGGACTGGCACTAGGGAGGGAGGGGCTCTCACCTAAACATCTTCAGGGCACCTGCTCTGTGACTCACTGCTCCAAGTCTGCAGGAGTCAAGCCAAGCAGAGAGGCTCCCCCTGCCCCCATCCAGCTGCTCAGACCCCTCCCCAGCGCCCTGGCTGGGCCTCAGCCTAATGTCTGGCTCAGTGGAAGGAGTGCCTGGCGCCAGAGTCAGGGCTTCACCTTCATTCTCCCCGCCGTGGAGCTGCTGGCTGGCCATGAGTGACGACTGGCTGAGGACCACATCCGACATGCGGGCAGAGCTGAGCGCCTTCCCTGCCATCAGACTCATGCCTGGTAGAGTGTCCAGTTGCACCTGCGGATGGGAGAAGAGGGAAACCAAGAACTCAGAAGCACAGGCGTACGCAGGTGCAGAAGACGGGGGCGCCCTGTTCTCTCCAAGAGCAGCCACAGTGGATGACAACGGTGCGTCACAATAAGGAGCACACACTGCAGCCAAGAGCACTACGAGGCGCAGCTCCAAACGCAGCTATCACATCTTGGCCGGGAGGGAGCTCTGGGGCCAGACGGGCATTGCTGCCAGCATCCTGGATAGGAATGAGAGGCAGGCGGCTGGCCAGAGCAACATGGCTGGGGCCTCTTCCCCACCCGGCCTCAACATACGTAGGCGTCGTCGCTGTTCTGGATGGTGTGGTGTCTCTGCAGAGGCCGGGATCTGTGATGCACACTGGAAACAGGCCTTGCGGAATAGCCCCCCAGTCCGTCTGCATTCGACATCTCTGCCTGCCCAGGAGGGCTTCTTTCCATGCAACCTGTGACTGTGGAATCTGAAGGGGGGGGAGGAGAAAGAGCATTCAGTCCTCCACAGACCCCAGTCTTCTCCAGGCCAAACTGGAGGGCAGCGGGTGGAAGCAAAAGCATACACATACGCATAGCCTTTCCCCAAGAAGTCCGGAGGGCATACATGGGAGGGAAGACACCCTGCTTCATCCTTCCAGCATGCCTGTTTGAACTCAAGAGTCATCTCGTGATGCAACTCAAGGCAGAGTCAGGATGTGGATCAAGACCAGCCAGGCCCCCCCACCCACATACTTCCTTTCTTGCCAGTAGTGCGATATGCTTCCACACGCAGGGGCAGGTGGTGTGCATAGGAGGCCCGACCTGCCAGCCAATGCCCACATGCACTCCTGGAAGGAGGCCTGCCCCTGCTCCTGGTGCCATCAAGAGTGCCTGGCACTTCACTGTGTGAGGTTTCTGTGCCCTGCAGCAGTGCCTATGCAGGAGGTCAATGAGATTGGCAGCCCTAGCCCACATGACCTTTTTCCCACCTCTCCCTGCCAGTGGCTGCTCCCCCTTCCTGGACCCTCTTGGGGGGGCGCAAAGGTAGTGTTCCCAGCCTAACCAGGCTCCATGGATGACCTGCGAGGATTGTGTCAAGAGCCACCACATCCTGCCAAACGCGTCATGGGGCCCACAATTTATGCAGCTCCTGCTGAAACCCTCTTCCCTGGTATGGTGCACCTGTTCAGCTCCCCTGGAGGGTTTCCTCGGGTCTAAATGGACTGCACAGGCCAAGATATAGGCTGGGACTTCATATGAAAAAGCTAAGGTGGCGGGCAGGGAGGATGGGGGCAGCCCCTGGTGAAGCCTCCTTCCTGCAGGACCTTAGTTCTTGTAGCCCCATCACAACTGACTAAAACGGCACCCCTGCTGTGCAACAAGGTGTCCCTCCAGTCAGGGAAATGCCTGACAACCATCTGCTCCCCTGGACTTTTCCAGCAGAAGGAAGGCTCCAGAGCCTACTGAGTTTCAGCCACATCCAGAAATGGCTACTCCACTTGGAGAGACTCGCGAAGCGACCGGTTAAGAAGAGTCCCACCTGGGAAGAGTGCGGGGACAGGCCTCTTGGCTACTGACAGGCTCTGCCTTTGGAGAGGAGGCGAGAAGCCTCAGGGCCTTGACTCACCCGCAGACTTGCAGCCCAGTGGCACACCTGGGACGCCTCTCCCCCCCCCCCGCATCCCATGTGGCCAGGCCCCGAGCCAGCCAAAAGTGCAGCCTAGGACAGTCAATAGGAAGTGCTGCACTTGGTGGGCAGAGGGGGGACGTCTACAGAGGCTTTCTGCTGCTCCAGCTGGACTAGGCTCAGAAGCGCTGCCTGCCCCTTAGGCTTGCTGCTCTGGGATCCCAACAGCAGCACCCTCAAGCTCCAGGAGCTTGGCAGTCAGAGCATCAGCAGCACAGGAAGTTCTGCCCTCTGCAGCAGGGCCCCCATGAGAAGTCGTGTCCCGGGGGGAAGCGGAAGGAAGCAGCTTGGCTGAGAGGGTCGTGCCAGCAATCTTGCCCTCCTCAACTAGACAGGGATACCAGGATGCTGCTCCACTCCCCCAATCAGCAGTCAGCTGGAGCCCAGGGCCTGGAGCCCTTCTGCAGGAACTGGCAGTCCCCAGCAGATGGGAGGAGGCTCTCTGGCCCCCTCGTGCCTGGGGAGTCTGGCTACTACCACCCTCGCCACCACGCAGAGACAGGTCTTTATGATTCCCATCTACGAACAGAGAACTGAGGCAGGTGGCTTGGTGCAGCCTCCCAGTGCGTCCACCACTTGGCTGGGTCTCCCAGGCCAAGTCCCCCAACAGACCTGGCCCTGCCAAGAAGTCTGCACTGCAGCTGACCTGGCTCTAGGTCATTTTTTCCACACAGCAGCAACAAACTAGCCTCCCTGCCTGTCAGCCACTGGCCAGGGGCCAAGCAGAGTTGGCCCCCTCCTCCAGAAGAGCCTCCCTGGAAGGAGGCTGAACCCTCTCTCCACCAGCCCCCCCCCCCCGCCCAGCCCCAGCATACTGTCAGGTAGGAGGTGGCCTTACCTCTGCAGGGCCCCTTATTCCGGCTGAAGGGGGCAGCTTGCTGATGCCTGTAATGGTGTGACCCCAAATCGGGCTCATGTTGTGCAGCCCCAAACAAGGGGTCTGGCTCCCCTGGCCCCCGGACGCTCAAGAGCAGCTGCGCCTCATGGCCACCTTTGGTCTGAGTGTCCAGAAAGCGGTCCCTGCTGCCCCCCTCACACAGGCAGTCCACCACCTCCTCCTCCTCCTCCTCCTCCATGCTCTCCGAGTGGAGCAGGGCAGGCTGGTGGGGGTACCCGTGCCCTGGCACTGAGGCCGGAACCTGCTGGATACATTCATGTGCCGCCCTCACTTTGAGGAGGTGCTGGGGGCTGGTGTGGTGGTGGTGGTGGTGGTGGTGGGGGTGGTGGTACGTGTCATTCTGGTAAGGCAAAGACAGCGCCTGGCGCTCCGAGAGTTTCTGGGTCACGCTGGCGACCACGTGCCCCGTCTCCCCGTGGCTCATGTGCCGGATCAGTTCTTGAAACTCCTGCTGCTGTTGCTGCTGCTGTTGCTGCTGCTGCTGTTGCTGCTGCTGCTGCCGCCGCTTGATAAGCTGTGCAACCTCTGCCTGGGGCAGCCGCAGGTCCCCATGGCCCGTGAGTGAGTGACGGGGGGAGAGCAGGCCCTGCAGGATGTGTGGAACTTGCTGGTGGCGGCTGTAGTCTGGCGGCGTTGGGGACAGGAGGGCCTGCTGCAGCGCCGACGTGGTGTAGTGCTGCTGTGGGCTCTGGGGGAAGCTGGAAAACTGCTCTGTCTGTGGGACTGGGAAGCCCACCGCTGTGGCCGGGCTATAGCTGCTTGGAGAGACCCTGGTCTGCTCTGGGAAGAGGTGAGGATGCAGGTGCACCTGGTCATAGCCAGTGGGTGGATACCTGTGAGGAGGGAAAAGAATGTTCTGTGGCCTCCAGGAAGCAGTTGGGCCAGGTCCTAGCTTCGACCTGGCCCGTCTGATCCCAGGAAGCAAGAGGGAGGCAGCCTGCCAGCCACCTGCCCAAAGGGCAGAGTGCTGGCAACAGACCCAGCCTGAGGCTGCCTGAGCCTCGCTCCACCCATTAGCCTTAGGCCCCAATTTTAAAAGCTTCCACCTGCCAACTCCACACCTGCACAGTCCTGAGTGATTCTGGAGCGACACAAGGAAGCCACTGAGGCCAGAGTGCGACCCGACCAGGAGCCTCCCAGCCACCCAGGCCAACAGTCCCTGCCCCCTGCCCCAGCTCTACCTGTGTGACTCGGCACTGTCTGCGCTGAGCTGCTTGGAAAGAGGTCTGTGCCCGTAGGTCAGGGAGGCCATCAGGCTGGCACGCTGGTGCATCTGCAGCGGACTGGCACTGGGAGTGATGGGCAGGCCCCGCCCAGCCTGCAGGAGGCCGCCGCCCACCACGTCACCAGGCTCCTGCACCTGGATGGTGACTTGTTGCCCCGGCACTTGCTGCGTCATACCCAGGCAGGACAGGGCCACGCCAGGGGGTGGAGAGCAGTTGCCAGGGGGCTGCTGGAAGATGGGCCCATGAGAAGGGGGCATCCCCTGGAACTGCGGCTGGGAGGCGGCACCTGCAAAGAGCCCGCTTTCCCAGTCAGGAGGAGACACTCAGGCTGCACTTGTTTTTCAGATTCCAGCCCTAAGAGCGCTGGAGAGCTGCCCCCCCCCCACACACACAGACAGGGCACGTATGTTTTTTGCCTTCCAGCAAGCCTGCCGTGCTCATAATCTTTCCAGTGCACTTGGGGCTAGAAAACATGGTGGCCTCCGTGAACGTTAACCTGCGGCTCTGTTCCGAGGAGACCAGCGGGCTTAGCCATCTTGTATGGCAAATAGGGGAGGTGGTGGAGGAGGGGTTTTTGGACAGTTAGGGCCGTCCACTCTCGAAATTACAAAAGCGTTAAGAGAATAAGGTAACTTATAACTATAAGGCAATAATGAAACATCGAGTAAAGACCCTGAAGTATGTTCAATGCCATTTTCCGTTTCTAATGAATTGTGTTTCTAGCATGCTGGAGCCAATCACTTCTGGTCATTTTTCTAGCCAAAGAACGGATGCAGAGTCAGGCTAGCTGTCCTCCCTGGGGGCGGGGGGGGGCCTCTGCAGCTGCCGGGAGGGGGCATTAGCCACTCTCCAAACAAGCCTGGTGACACCTGATTTTTCTGCACTTCACAGACCCCCACCCACCCACCAGTGGCTGCTCAACCAGCATTGTAAAGGAGACAGGAGGAACATCAGGACAAAGTGTCTGCCCCCCCCCCCGGGATGCGGGACTTACTGTGGCTCTGGAGCAGGCTGCTGCTGGCAGGAGGGGGGCTGCTGTCCACCTGCCTGAAGAGATGATTGCTAGGGTGGTTGGGGGGCGGGCTGGAGGGCTGGATTCGCAACCTGTACACAAACACGACACAGCAGGAGACTTTTTGTGACCTTTGCCCCTTGAGGCAGCTGGCAGCAGAGCATCGGAAGAGAGCGCCGCTTGGAAAGAGGTCTGTGCCTAGAGATCAGGAAGGCCCCAGGCTGGCGCCTGCACTGGGAGCGAACTCCCTGGGGAGGAAGGTCAATCAGGCCTCGTGGCAACGGCAGCAGAACCCAAGCCAGATTGTGCCACACACCAGGGTGTCTTGCAAACAGCCATGAGGGCAAGAGAAAGCCCCCGCAGAAGACACCAGTACACTGGCCTGGCAGGGTTCCTACTGGGGGAGAGCCTGCCCTCCCCCCACCCCACAGAGCGGACTCCCATGTTTCAGGAAGGTGGGATGGACAGGCAGCACCAGGCGTGCACACACCTCACCAGCAGTTTCAGGTGCCAGAACCGTCCCCCAAGCGCAAAGACCCAGGGCCACACTCAGCCAGCGTCCCAGAACCCAAGAGAGGCCGCCAGCCCCCCACACAGTCAGATCTTTGTGTGGATGAACAGCTCTTCTCTGCCTAGGAACGTCCTGAAGTGAAATCCGGGCTGCCTGCTTCTTGGGCCTTCCTCAGGGACACACCCAGGTGAGGAGTGGCAGCAACCGCCGAGCGAGCAAGCAGCAGGCTCCTCAGGGTCAGGGGCCCCGCGGGGGCAGAGGAGCGGGGGCTCTTGCCTACCTCTGGAGCTGGTGAGTGAGCAGGGCAGGCTGGTTTTCCCCCGGAGCTTGCAGAGGCGGAGAGGGCTGCGGAGGGCGGACACAATCCTGCGTGCGAGAGGGGAAGAAAGAGCACTGAGTGCCAGCAGCAGCAGGACGGTGCGGCCCGGCAGCATCCTGGCACTGCTGAGGCAAGCTGGGGGGGGGATCCCTCTGACGGCCCTGCACCCCCACCCACCAGCACCTGGATCTGCTGCTGCAGGATCTGCTGATGCTGCTCTTGCTGGTACAGGACGTGTTGCTGCTGGGTCTTCTCCAGCATCCGCTCATCCACGTGTCCCCCGTACATCTTCTGCAGCTGCTCACATTCCTGAAACAACCCCGAGGCGTGCCTGGTGAGCGCTGGCCAAGGAGACTCGGGTGCCTCCAGGGGACAGCCTCCTACCCCTTCCCCTGGGGCTTCGGGGGCAGGCGCATGCAGTAGGTCTTCCAGCTGACCATGTTAGGCACTACTGATGGCAGCCACAAGACAGCCAAAATCTATGAAGACCAGGCACTTTCTAGACCAGCCATTTTCAACCACTGCCGTGGCACACTGGTGTGCCGCAAATGGACCCCCCATTCCAGAATTCCGCAACCCCAGAATTCTGCCCCCCACACCCCGTTTCGCCGCCTTCTCCCCCCCCCCGTGCACGTGACCCAGAAGTAATTGCGGTGACGTGATCGTCACCGCAATTACTTCCACACAGCTGCCTCCTCCGTTCCCCCTTTGAAAACAAGGGGGAATGGAGAAGGCAGCCGAGGCCCCCATGGAGCCTTTCGCGCCACGGGGGTCTCCATGGCAGTGGTCTGGGGCTGCTCCCAGCGGCCCCAGACTGCTGCAGTGGAGACCTCCTCACAGCTTGAAAGCTGCACGGAAGGCTCCGTGGGGGGCGGGAGGGGGCGCGCGCCACTTCTGCTCCGCCCGAGGGATGCCCTCAGCGGCAGAGTAGGGCAACCTAGTCGGGAAGCGGCGCACTTCCCCTCCAACGTTGCAGGGGGTGCGCACCGCTTCCGCTCCTCCTCTGAGGAACGCTCTCAGCGGTGGAGCAGGGCGACCTGGCTGGGAAGTGGCGCGCATCCCCTCTGAAGTCGGAGGGGGCGCGTGCCGCTTCCGCTCCACCCATGAGGAACGCCCTCAGCGGCAGAGCAGGGGCACCAGAAGCACTCCTGGGAGGCAGCCGGATGCTGCCTCCCAGGCAGCATCTCAGCGCTGACTGGACCACCCCCCTCTCCCCTCCTCCTTTATAGGAGGAGACGAGATGGGCGCCCGAGAGCATAAGTGCCTCTCTAGGGCACCTGTCTCCTATCCTCTTATAAAGGAGGAGGGGAGGGGAGGGGCAGCTCAGTCGGCACCCAGGCACTGACGGAGATTGCAGCAAGCTGCCTCTCTGTAGCACTCCTGGGTGCTCCTCCTGGCGGGGGTGGGGCGAGGCTCCAAGGTGCCCCTTGGAGGGTCGGTGCCCGGGGCATTTGCCCTGCTTCCCCCCCCCCAGGTACACCAGTGATCCCAGGTGTGCCACGGGAATTTGGGAGAGGGTCATTTATCAATAGGACCATTGGGGGATGTGAGCCCCCACTGACAGCACAGTGTGCCTTGTCAATTGTCAAACAGCTGATGGTGTGCCTTGACCATTTTAGAGCCTTGCCAGTGTGCTGCAGGATGAAAAAGGCTGAAAATCACTGTTCTAGACGGAAAGAGTCCACTTGGCCTCTCCCCTCCCACGGCCTCCTCTACCTCGCTCTGTACCTGCTGGAGCTGCTTGATGCTGCTGTGGTTGCCCATCTTCTCCAGCTGGGCCTTGAAGGCCTGGATGCTGGCAGCTCCATCCGAGAACCGGCGCACTGGTGAGAAGCGCTCCGTGGGGAGGTGCAGGGTGTTGGAGTCCTTGTAGATGTAGCTGTATGTACACACACACACACAGAAGAGTGCGGGTTAGAAGCCAGGGCTCAGCCAGCCAAGCCCATCTACCAAGTCATGTTGCCAGCCACTTGGGCCCCTCTGAGCAGGGTTGGAGCTCCGCCATGTCTGAACGTTTCATCCTGTGGGAAGCACAAAGTTTGGGCAGTTTGCCAACTGGCTGAATGTGCTAACAGACCTAACCTGAAGGTAGTGCTCTCCAGGGTACCAGCAGCCCCGGAAGCAGGCCCTGGTGAACACGCAGGAGCGCCCACTGGCTGCAGAGAGTCACGGGGTGCCCTCCTCGGGCTCCAATCTCTGGGACTCCCCTCCTCCAATGGCTACACAAAGGAGGAAGTCAGCCCAGGACAGATAGGCAGGGAGGGGCTTGCTGCTGTGCCCCCCCCCCTTTTTGAGGGAACCCAGACCAACACAACATGGAGCGGCACGGAAAAAATGTTCAACTCCACAGAGCTGAAGACATGAAAAGCGTTTCAAGCCTCACTCTGCATCAGCATCGCCACTCCTCACAGCACATGGGAAGGCTGCACAGAGGGTGGGACTACCAGGTCTCCTACATCTTGGCAAACGCTAACACCCCTGAGCTGCTCTGCTAGCCCCAGCAGTATATGGTTGCGGTGGGGGGCAGTTACGGATCAAGGCAAAACGACTGCTGGAGGAAGGTCTGGGGTGCCTCCGAGCGGAGGGGGTGGCCCAGAGCTCCACGGGCTGTCTCAGGCAGGCTGGTTCTTGCTGCAAGCCTGCTCAAATATGCCCCTCGTGCCTGCCCAGCAGACCACAAGTGCCAGCAGAAGGACACAGCGCAACAGAAAGCCCCCCCCCCGGAGGTGGCAGGGGGAGGGAGAACCAGGCACACCCCACTGGGGCCAGTCTCTTGCTCTCCCCAGAACATCTGGCCCAGCTGCTGCCTTCACAGTCGCTGCACACTGGAGATACTTGAGAAAGAGGTCACAGTGTGCCACAAGGCCTCTTTTATGGCTCTCTCACACACACCAAACTCACACCAGACATGAGTTTGTCTAAGTTGTCAAGGACTTAGCAGATCTAACATTGTATCAAAACATAAGACAGGGTACCCTTGAGCATGTGCAGAATAATGCAGTCCTCCCCCTGTGTTCCTTTCAAGCTCCAGGACAGGAAGGGCAACACATAACATCAAGAAAGACTTCTTGTTACAGGAATTTGGACAACCAGCACCCTTCCCCCCCCCCCCAGTGGATATGGCCACCATGCCAGGACCCAGACACCAGCCTGCCATGCAACCCACCCACCAGGCCCTCTCGGGGATGCCATTCCCAACTGTACCACAGCAGAGGAGCGGGTTCCCAGGGGAAATGAAACCTCATTCTGCCCAGCACTGCCCCAAACACAAGTATCTGGACACCAGACAAACCACTTCTGACACACAGAAGGTTTTTCCACTGACCAAGCCCTTCCTTCACTAGGGGAAGGGACTATTGGCATCACAGTGCTTATAGACTTCTGTCCACAAGCACCGGTCCTAAAACTCCCTCCTGTTGCCACTGCTGCTGCTGAAGTGATCGTCTTTTTGTCGCGCAGGGGCTGGGGGTAGACACTGATCTATTGGGGGAGACAGGAAGGGGAACAGAAGCCGGCTCAGGGGCCGGCATCCACACTCAGCATGGCCGACAGCTCAGGCCTGGAGCAAGAAGGGACAAGATGCTGGGCCAGCTCCAACACAGTTGTGTCGAACAGCACAAGCCTGCCTCCTGTGGGTTGGTCCTGGAGACAGATGCACTGGCATCCGAGTCTGCAGTGGCCTCCCACAAGCCAGCCAGCCAGCCACTGGCATTGGGCCTGTGGTAGGAGCACTTGGCCCCAGCACCCTGAACAGGCAAGGAAGCTTCAGGGCCCAGGAGCCGCTGATGTGTTGACTTGGCCCAATGCCACTGTGCTGAGTCACAAGGGATCCAGCTTCTGCCCCGCAGAAGCACAAGCCAGGAGTGGCCCAAGGACAGCACAGGCTTATCTTGGGCCTGCCCAGGTTCCAGCGTGGAACTTAGCAGGGTCCAGCGGGTGACATCACTGCCCAACTCAGCAGGCATCTGCTAACAACAAAAGCAGGCTGGGTGGCTGGGAGGGGGCTCAGCAGGATGCGCATCAAAGAGTGGCATCAAAGTGGTAGGAGAAGCTCAGGGTTCTTTGTCTCCAGAAGGAAAGCCAGCCCTGCAGCAGTCAAAGGTCATCCTCCTTTGCCTGCCACTGCACACACACCTCTCCTGCCCAGAACTGTCCCAGGAAGCAGTGCAGGCAAACACACCCACAGCCCAGAGGTTCTCCTCTGAGGGCCACCCCCTGAACTCACCTCCTTGCCTCTCCAGACCCAGATGCCAAGAGTGTCCCCGCCACAACTCCACCCACCAGAAGAAAACCCCCCACTCCTGTGCACAGGGTCACTGGTGGCACCCGTGGAAGGAGCAGCCTCTGGCCACGGCTCCCTGCAGTCCCAACCTCGCTGTGCCGGACAGGCTAGGTCCAGCTCCCCCACTCGTCTCCAGCCAGGGGACCTGGAGACGGGGGAGGGGTCTTGCAAGCACCACTGGCTTCCAAGCTCCTCTCCACCAGGGGGGCTTTCTGTCCTACTCAGTCCATGTGGCACAGAGCTGCCCAGGCAGCCAGTGCCGCTACTCACCGGTACTGGTCGGGTGCCAGGTGGGGTAACCGGGAACGGAAGGGCTGCTGTCCCAGCTGCCTCTGCAAGTCGGGCGGGATTTCCGCAGTGGGGTTGGTCATGGCCAGTGTGTGCCTTTTGGACCTATTGGCCAAGTATCTGCAACAAGCAGGAGCACATGTGGTGAGAGGGGAAGGGGGGAAGCTGGGCCTGGAGTACTCCAAGAAGGGAGCAGAGGCGCCGCATGGGGGGAGGGGCACTCCCCTGCCCATCTCCTGAATGGGGGTGGGGGAGAGAGAGGCAGGCAGGCAGGCAGGCAGAGACCCCAGCCCAGCTGGGCCAAGAGCTATTCTGGAGAAAGCAGAAACGCGCACCCGCACAGAGCCCAAGCAAAGCACATGGGGTTAGAGCAGGCCCACAGGACCAGAGGCGGCAAGAAGACGTCTGCTCAGGAGGAGGAACGGCAGCTTGGCGTCCCTCCGCTCCAGCACCAGGTCCTCAGACACTGCTTGGACGCTCCCAGGCTCACTGGAGTGGAGGAAGCAGTCCTGGGCATAACACGGCACGGGGGAGGGCACTTTTGTAGAGCTCTCCTAGCAGCACAAGCAGCGGTCATGTGCAACTTGTGTGCAGAGCTCCAAGTGACACTCCATCCAGACCCCAGGCAGGACAAAGTCCAAATGCTCTGCAAAACAGCACGGAGGGCAGAATTCCCACAGGAGCAGCTTCTCCCGGCACAGGCCTGCAGTTGTGCAAAACGGGGGGCGGGGCGGGACTGCACTTGCTGAAAGCTTTGCTAAAAGAGATGCAAACGGCACTCTGGCACCCCCACAGTCACCTGAGGTGTGAAGGGAAGGGGGAGAACATTAAGGGCACCATCTCGCGCTGCACTCAAGCACCAATAGCAGCACTTGTGCATCCACAGAGGGAGACCTGCCAACTGTTCAGGTCAGGCCTGCACAAGCTGAACAGCCAGTTGGAAGGGCCAGCACAGCACCAAGGAGAGAGTGTCCTCCCCAGGGAAGTGCTGGGGCCGGCCTGCCTCCCCTGCCCATTGCCCAGGCAGGCCTCCCTCCACAGAACCACATCTAGCCCAGCTTTCAGGGGACACCCACAGTTCGGATACCCAACCTCATTTGCTCACCTCCCTGCTGGTGGTGCTGGGCCCATTCAGCAGAGGCACGTCAGAGGCATCCCACCAGAGGCCACCACTGGCTCTGGGTCCCCTGAGTGCGCCAGGTGTCTTGCAACTTACAGGGACTGCAGTGCTTTGGCACCAATTGTGTAGCGACCAGAGAGAGGAAGAGCAGCAGCAGAAGTGGCAGCAAGAGAAACTCACTCCCATCACCCCCGACCAAGGGAAAAGCAGAAGTGATAGGATGGTGGGAGGAGTTGCCAGCATGGGCACAGGCCAACACTGGCATCGTTCGCTTAGGCAGAGATGGGGCCATGTCCTGAAAGCTCTGCACCTGCAGTCTGCTAAGACACCTTGTTTCAAGCCTCCACCAATCTTCCCATTAACTACATCCAACAGTTTTGCCGGGGGTGGGGGGGCGCACCATGAGTTGCACTGCAGGGCCAGGCATCTCAAGCTAACTCAGCAGGGCTGGGGGGGGGAGGCCCAACCTGCAATCACAGAGCATTCAGGGGAGCCAATATCTGCTGCACCCAGCTCAGTGGGCAACCTGTTGGGACAATGCCCTCTCCTCCAGCTCTGGCGTCACACGTGGGGAGGGAGGCGGCTCCAGTCACACCACCAAGAAGTGTGAGGAGTGGGCCAAACAGGGCCAGCGCTAGCCTGACTAAAGAGGGACTCGAGGCAACATGGGGATATCCCAGACCAGCGGCACCATGACTCAGGGGCCAATCCCTGGGTAGCAGCTCCAGGTGACGAAAGAGCTTGGCTTGCAAGACCCTGCTGCCCAAGTAGGGCTGGATGGAGGCTCTGGGAGACTTGGTCCAGCCAGCCAGTCAGGGGCACGACAGACCCCTGGCAGCTGAGGAGCTGCTTTTCCAAAGACCTTGAAGACGGACGGAAGGGGGCTGCCAATAGCTCATGGCTCCACAGCACAGGAGGGGCAGCTAGGCTTTGCTGGTACCCACTGGGGGACTCATTTCTACAGGAGTCCCAGCTGCCTCGCCAGCACTTACACCAAGGTATTCCCAGCCTGCTGCCTCCTCCACCCTCCACTTAAGGAGGAACACCTGTTTGAGGCAAACACTGCAGTCTCTGCAAACAACTCGGCTTGCTTGTAAAGGAGGAGGACTGGTCGCTCTGAACTGCAAGCAACACACTGACTGGGGGACCCTTGACGGTAGGGTGGTCCACAAGCTTTTCCCAGAGTATCCAGCTGCAAGGAGTTTTTGGGGAAGAACGCTGAAGCCATGTCGCACTGAGCCAGAAGTCAGAACAAACACAAACAGAGTGTCAGAGGATCACGCTAGAGGAGTCATCTGATCACTGTGCTTCCACCTGAGCCCCAGTGCAAGAAGGTATCCCCACACAGCGACTCAGTACAAGGAGGTTAGTGGGAAGACAGGGCAGCAAGCAGAGTTCTCACAGAAAATCAGTGGCAAAGCAGAAACCACAAGCACGCCAACTGCCTAGTGACAGTTCAAGAAGAAGGTGGTGGCACTCCCCTCCCCGGGGCAGGAGGGCACCAGCCGCAGCAGCAGGAGCATTACCTCTGCACAGCTTCCTGATCCGGTTCCCCATCAGAACTCTCCTCGTCCACGGGGGTCACAGCAGGCACTGCCTGAAGGAGGAAAAGGAAGGAGGCGGCTCTGGTTACACCATCAGGACTTCATCACCATTTATTTCCTATAATTCTAGACGTGCAGGAGACCCGTGTCTGAGTGCGTAGATCTGGTGCCAGGAACACGACTGCCTGGGGAGCAACGGCCAGAGTGGTGACATGGCTATTCTCAGGAAGCAGGGCTGGGGGGGGGGGGCAGAGAAACCCAGGCTGGTGCTCGGGGCTCTGTGTTAGCCAAAGCGTTCCCTGTCTGCAGTAAAGGAGAGGGAAATATTTCAGCAGGGTCCATGGGACACCCTTCTTTGGTTTTTTGAGCACTACAGCAAACCGCTGATCGTCCGGTCTTTGTTTTCCTTTCTCCACCTGCAATTGCACCCATTACACCGGGTCCCTCCACACAATGAGTTTGTCCTCATGAGCATGTGTCATGGATGTTGTGTCCAGCGGGGTCTAGAAATGGCTCTCCCACACCCAGCGGACCCCTAACTTCGCACTCTTGGGCCCAGCAAAGGGATGGGAAGAACACTATGTTCTGTTTCATAGTGGCTTCAAGAAACAAGACCAGCCCAGAACGGAAGCAAAAGCAGCCCTGGCTCCTCTGCTCACGAGAGCAGTTCTGCTGCCTGCAGCCCCAGATATGGGGGGATCATCAGAGAAGTTGGCAAGGAGAACCAGGATCTGGAGCACACACTCTAAGCAAGCAAGGATGAGGAGTCCTTGACTGGGTCACCTCCTATGCCTGCCTTGAGGAAACAGGTTTTACATACCACTCTGAAACTTTTGGAACGGCGACATGACCAGTTGTGGGACATGAGCCCAGCCCTGCACCAGACCCACCTCACCAACTGCGTGCCACTTACTGGTGTCATGGTGACAAGTGGTGAAGGACCCCGAGGCCGCTTCAAAAGCTGCTGTGCGTGCAACTGGATGTTGGCTCCTCCGTCCGAGGCCCGGCGCCCAAGGGGGCCCATCCCATTCAGCAGCTGCAGGGTTGGCGGCTGCAACAAGGACTGCTCCTGTACGAACACACTCCTTGTCAATGACTCACTCCAGGCCAGGAGCCTGGAGAAGCACAAGGACAGGGCCCACCTGAGTGAGGGGCGGGGATGCCCCAGCACCTTTGGCAGGACACCCCAGTGCTGCTGCAGCAAGGACTGCTGTCACATGTGCTTGGCAGCAGATCCACTGGGCCCAGAACTCCCATGAGCCCCTCCAAGAGGCTGCCACAGTTGGGGACCCGTGCACAAGACCCCCAGCCCTCTCTGGCCATACCTTGTACTCCAGCTGGCCAGTTGGTTGCAGGTGCTGCATGGGGAACATGTTGGCTGCCATGTTGACATTTGGCGCCATCTGCAGGAACGGTGCCTGTGGTGCAATGTGTGGGAAGCCCGGGAGCAGCTTCTGGAGATCTTCCATCACCTCCGTGCTGCAAACACACACAGGGGCCCTTCAAAGGCAACCCAGCCAGTCCTGCCTCTCAGCTCATGAGCTGGCACAGAACCCCCCTCCAGCACTAGGGGAGTGAGGGGCCTAGATCACTTGGGAGCAGCAACAGGGAATTTGCACATCCACCTTCTGCTCTCATGCATTTCTGACTCAGGATTTGGCAGGCCAGAACTCCTCTGGAACGGGCAGCACACTGTGTCCTGAGACAGAAGACAGGCTCTGGAGCTGAAGGACACAGCACCAGAGGAGAGCCTGAACCTACTTGAGCAGCTCATGGATTCCCTACAGGCAGACAAACTCACCGAGGATCGGCCACACCGACTGTGTGCCTCCGCATGGAGAGGTAACGGACTAGAGCTTCGGGGGACGGCTCTTCGCCTTCATCACTATCCAAGTTCATTGTTCCATCAGTCTGAGGAAGAGACACATCAGGAGAATCACGGAGATGGGCAGAAGCACTTGGAGGCAGTGGGAGGTGGGGAGGCCGAGGAAAGCCACTCACCTCCACTATTTGGTTATCTGGGTTGATGAGCTGCACCTGCGGGACACTGATGCTCACCGGGGCACCTGCCTGCTCAGCCTGCAAGAGACCCAAACCAAGACAGGTTTTGAGTGCTGAATGCCCCCCAAGCAAAAAGGGCCCCACTTCTCCTGCCCAGCCCTCAGAGGCTTCCCACACTGAAGACACAAGGTCTCTTTGCCATGAGTGGATATCATGTCGGGGGGGGGACGGGACTTTAGAGACAAATGAGAAGACTGAGCAGAGAGTTACAGCGCTACATCCAGGTACCCAGGAGGTCGAGAGATTTTGAAGAAAGGGCCAAACAGGCATCTGCTGGAGATCCTGAGGATGGTATTACAACCAGGCCTCCAAGAGGTTGGTGCTGGCCTACCCAGTCACACAACACAGACATCCAAGGTTGTGAGAAGAGCCACCACAAGACAAGCATTACACGGAGACAAGACCAGGGATCCTCCAGACATCCCTGCCCCCATTCTAGCTTACTGCCAAGTGATGGAGCTGAACTCTGCCAGTCACATGCACTGCAAGACTGACCTGAAGGCCAGCTGGGGCTGGGAAGGGTATGGTCCGCGGAAGGCTTGGCAGGGCAGCAATGCGCAGATTCTTGTGCCTCTTCAGGCGGTCACAGAGCAGGCTGTAAATGGCGCTGTAGTGATCATAAGCATCTGTCCTGAGTGACTGGAGGACAAGAAAACAGCGGTCAACCCACCCCAATGGCCAGGCTAGCTCCCCAGCTCGCTTTGAGGGAAGGCCCTGAGGCAGCTACCTGGAGGGTGCGCTCCTTGTCCAGCCCCATCTCAGCCATGGCCAGCAGCACGTCCTCATTCAGTGGCTCCATCTGCCTCTCAGCCTTCAGGTGCTGACACTCTGCAATGAGCTGCAAAGCACAGACCCTGTCAGTGGTGGCCACGTTCAGAGTAAGGGAAAGCATGGTTTGGAGCCTGCTGACTGCAAGCCAGCAAGGGACGGCAGCCAAGAGGGTGTCTGAAAAGGGGGGAAGACATGCAGTTCCCCACCCCCAGAAGGTGTCTAAACAGAGGCGGAAGGAAGCAACTCTCAGAGGGGCTGTAACAGCCCCTTCCTTCACTGAGGCAAAGGCCTCCCAGTTCCCAGCACACATTTCTCTTCTCGTCCCTGTACCACACACATGGTGTCCAGGACCAGGCTTACCAGACCCAGGGAGATGCGGGGCCAGGTGAGGCTGGAAAGGCCCCCAACAGGGCTGGGTGTGGGCCACTGTCCCTCCAGACAGAGTGCACCCACATGCAACCGAGCAGTCAGGTGCAGCAACAGGAACATTTCTGTTCTCCAAGGAGAGAAGGCTCAGTGGGTGGGTGGACCCAGGAAAGGGGGAGGGATCAGCCAAGGGACTATAAGAAGAGGGCAGGAGATGAGAGAGGGCCAGGGGTTTGCCAGTAAGGTGCTCCAAAGCCCCGGGAGACCTGAGGCAGAGGAGGGTGCTATAAGCGCTCTTCCCACATGAGGCCCACTGAAGAAGACCGAGAACAACCACAAAGAGGAAGTCTGGGCTGGCAGGGCAGCCTCCCCATTAGATCTGGCAGACAGGCAGGATCCCCAAACCTCCTCTCTGAGCTCTGACACACACTTCTACCGAGGCAATTTGCCTTCACCAGTTCTGTGTAAAAGGGAATTCAATGCCAAACCATGGTATTGGCTTTAAAACCATGTGAGCCACCACTCACAAAACCAGGTTTCTAGCCATTGTGGTTGGCGAAGTATTTGGAAAATGCAGGGGCAACGGGTAGATGGCTTGTGCCACGGGGCCCTAGCTGGCTCTCAGCCAGTTTAGTAAAACCCCGCACTCGTATTCCCTGCCAATACATACTCCTTGCATACCTTCTCCTGCCCTGATCCCTTCCTGCAAACTAAGCAAATTCTGCCAAAATTTAAAAAACAATTCCAAACACATCCCTGCTTCACACCAAGCACAGTCCAGCGTAGTGCGGAGCACTTTCTGACGTGCAGAATTTAGAATCTCATTCTGTGCGCACGCGAGTGAGCGAGACTGATTCAGACAGCCCCAGCAACTGCAAAGCTGCCGCCACAGCCCGTCACCTTCCTCACCGTGTCGAACTCAGCATCCACCTCCCCGAGCTTCATCCACTTGTGCTTGCAGATCTGCTCCATGGAGAGGCGCCTGCTCGGCTCCAGCACCAGCATGTGGCGGATCAGGTGCTCACACTCTGCAAAACAGCAGGACGGCGGGTGAGGCATTTGGGAGGGAGCAGCCAGTCACTGTTCTCACAGCAGCAGTTTGGGTACCAGGGCCAAGGCAGATCTCGAAAACTCAATGCCAAGGTCCTCCCCAAACCATCCAGGCCCTCCACGCTGCGGGGCAACGCAGAGAGCCAGCCAAAGGGGGAGCTTGGCATGGCTGTGAATTGAAAAGGGCCAGAAGTGCACTTGTGCTGCTACAGGGGAGACTGCTTTGGATTCTGGGCTTCCAACTAGAGTCAGTGTGCTGCCCGCTGAACCTCTCCACGACCTGCTCCTCCTGAAAGGAAGGAGCACTTCCCTCCTTCCAAACAAAGGCAAAGGCAGTTGTGTGCCCAGCTCCTGCACTGAGTTGGTATTGGGAAAGCACTGTCTCTTTTGCTCAAGCTTCTGAGGCTTCTGCACTACCCAGCGATACCCTCATGCACTGACAGTGAACAAGATGTTGGCTTCTGTGTCCAGTGCTGCTGACTGACTGACAGCCAACTGACATCATTCATTGGGAAACGACAGCAGCCCTGGTGGGGCCAAGGTGCTCCCCCCCCAGCCAAGAGTCAGCTGCCCTCCCCCCACACCTTACCTGTGGACATGAAAAACGGAATGCGGAACTTGCCACTCAGCACCCTCGCCCGCAGGTTCTGCAGTGTGCTGCCATCAAAGGGCAGGGCGCCACACACCAGTACGTAGAGCACCACGCCAAGGCTCTGCAAGAGAGGAGGCCACACCCATCAGGCCCCGCTGGGGACAGACTGCACAAAGCCAGCAGAGCCAGAGGAAGAGGCAGACCCTTGTGTCAGCTTGCAGAGGGGAGTTGGGTTGAAATTACTACATGTCACAATAAAAAGCTGGCGTGTTAAAGGGCCTGTAGCAGGTGGACCCACAAGGCAGACAAAACCGTGACCTGACAGCAGTGATGCTCCCGCCCAAAAAGGGAAAGCTGTGATGCTTCCCGCCCAGGCAGAAGAGGTGCTCGCAACCTACCCAAATGTCCACCTTTGGGCCATCGTACTCCTTCCCTTCGAAGAGCTCAGGGGCAGCATAGGGGGGACTTCCACACCACGTCTTCAGCAGCTGACCAGGTGTAAAGATATTGCTGAACCCAAAATCTGAAAAGGGAGCGGAGAAACACGTGCACTGGCCACCCTACAGCGCCATCCCTGCAAACCATTTCTGGGCCTTGCCGGTACTCCAGCAGCAGCAGAAGGGGTGCAGGAGCACAACGGCCACACCCTGCGGGACTCCATGGGCCTGCCATGACAGGCAGTGATCAGACCCACCGCAGTCCCTCTTGGTCATTTCTCAGCAGCTACAACCCTAGCCTGGAGATCTCTGTCGGCCTCCTCAACACCACCTGACCTGCAATCTTGATGTTCAGGTTTGCATCCAGAAGTAGATTCTCTGCCTTCAGGTCTCGGTGGACAATGTTACGACAGTGGCAAAAATGGACCGCGGCAACAATCTGCTTGAACTTCTTCCGGGCTTCTTTTTCAGCCATTCGTCCATGCGCCACCAGGTGATCTGGGCAGAAGAGCACAAACAAAAGGGCCTATAGCAGCAGAACCACCCTGGGTCAGGATTCTCAAGGATCTAAGGAACAGGACAAGGAGCTTGCCCAGACGAGTGCCAGGAAGCCGCACCCAGCTGGGACAGTCACAGCCCGAGTGTCTCTAGGCAATGAAAGCAGCTGGACATGGCCTATTTGGGAACAGCCTTCCAATGCACCATATATACTCTATGCCTAAAAACTGAGTCAAAACCTGGGTCGGCTTCTTCCCGGGTCAATGCAGTGAACAGGGCAGAAGCCTCTGGGAGCTTCTGAGAAGCTTAGCAGCTGTCTGGTGAAGTGGGAGTTGGGACTGGGTTGAGAAGCAGGACTCGGGGTGGAGGGAAAAGGAGAATTTTTACTAGTAATTATGGTATTCAGAGGCAGCCATTTTAATATCTTCTCTAGACAGGAAGAGAAGTGAAGGCACTTATGGGAATTGTAGTCTATATGAGGGCTGCTGCTATGGAAGTGCAGCACTGTACTCCTCACAAAGCTTCCTCACATCTCCCACAAGCCCCTTCAACTCCCTTCCAGTTTGGAGAAGAAGGCAAAATGCCTCCTTTTCTTCTTTCGGCTGCTGCTTCCGAAGTTCATGGAAGGTCATTTTCATTTTCAAAGCATTTCACACACCCTCTGCTTAGGGGTCTGGTTTTAAAAACACCAGGATGTAATCCTCATTTCCATCTGAAACGAAGTCCCAGTGCACCATTCCTTAAGAATAGCAGCCATGGAAAGCAATAGGGTCTACTTCTGAATAAATAGGGTTGCAACTATCTGGAGCTGCACTTGCTCAAGCTCATTCCTTGTTGCTTGTCTCTCTGCTGTGGACTGAACTGCACACTCCCAGTTATGTGTTTTATGTTACATGTTGAGCCTTTGCTTAACACAACAGGTGCCTTAAAGAAGGATTTAATTAATGGTTCTACTAGTATGTTGTTTACAGTGCACTGACTCTGATAGTGTTTACAAAAAGTTTGTGAAGAACGAAATTTAAAAAGTTAAGGAATAAAGTGAATCACAGAATGTTTTACTACATTTTTAATATATCAGAGACTGTACAGTTGTTAGGTGACAATTACTGGTAGGTTATTTTTCAGGATCTGGCCTCAGGTAAAATCAGCCAAAACTATAATATAATTTACTCTTCACACCTCATCCCAGCAGCACAATCTGGTCTCCTGACCCCCCCCCCCCCCCAATATGCCAGAAAGAGACTTGCCCCAGGTTCACACAGTGCTTCCAAACTGTGGGGGATTTGACTCTGGCCTCCCACCCGACATGGTGCCCACCTACTAAGCCCATTTTACAGATGGGCAAACACAGACTGTGACTCACCCCCACCACCACCACAGAGAGCGCCAAGAGTGTGCTGCAGCCAAAACTCAGGGTCTTTGATGGCTCCCGGTGGCAGAAAAGCATTTGGAGAGTAGGGCCACAAAGATAACCCTATGCGTCCTGGATTCCTCCTGCCCCAATACGCTTCATGGCCCATTCTGGATGTTTCCTATGCAGTCAGGGATGCCACCATTCCCTGCTCCTTCAGCTCTGACCCCCCACCCCCAGCAGGACAGGAACACACTAAGGCAAGGGAGAAGTGGCTGTCAGCTGGGAATGTTAGTGATTGGATCTTCTCTTTTATAGGCTGTGGATGGATTTATTCTTACATTGTAAGTTGCCTTCAGTTTTCCTATTGGGCCAGGAAAGGAAAGGATCATTTTCAAAAATAAAACCAACAGGTGAAGGCTCTGGAAACAGACCCTGCCCTGCCAAGGTCAAATAAGGCCCCGATCCAGCACCAACCTCCAAGGCGGCAGAAGGCAGAGAGCTTGGGTGGCTAGCAAAACTACCAAGGGAGAGAGCCGAGAGGTGGAGAAAGAATTGCCCGTGTGAGGCTCCACAACATGGAGTAGACTCTGGCAGTCCAGCCTCTCCCCTGGCACCTGCTTCCAACTAGAACTGCTTCCAGCAGGGACCCCTGCAACCTGGAGGCCCGTCTCCAGCAGGCTCATCTTTGCTCTACCGTTTCTGCAATAATGTCAGCTTTTCTGCAGCTGCCGAAGCCTCTAGCTATTCTTTAAATTTCCACCCCACCTGTCAGCCCATAAATAGAAAAGAGCCTCCTCCCCACTCTGCTTCCACAAGGGGAGCACTTTCCACACCTAAGCCTGAAGGTATTTCGCACACAGGCAGATACATATCGTGCACACACGCAGAGGAGCAAGACCGGCCCCAGATCCTCAGGCACGTGAGCCGACATGCCACCCCAGCTGGGAAAGAGCCAGCTTCTGTCCCTCTTCACACACACTCTAGCCCAGTGGTTCCCCAAGGACACTGTGGTGAGTTCACAGGGGCGCCCTCCTAGCAGCCTTTTCTTTCCAGCTATCCTGGGCACTGCCATCTTGAAGTGTGCAAGATCTTGTGCAACTCAAGATGGCAGCGCCCAGAAGAGCCAGGTGATGGCAACGCTACCATGGGGCTCTGTGACCATGTTAAGTTTGGGAACTGCTGCTCTAGCCCACTGCTCTCCTCCACACTTGTGCTCCATGGTCCTCTTTCTTTTCCAATTCAGGGAGTGGACTAAGAAGATCAGTGGAAGAAAATGGGCAGCCTCCACCTGTTTGCTGCCCTGCAGCAACCACTTCAGATGGCCTCATGGATGAGCCGATCCTCTCTAAAAGACGCCTGGGAGAGGCCAGGTGTTTGGAGCCCAGAGTTCAGAGCCCCATCACACCCCACGGTTTAATACAGTCCAAGAGTGTGAGCAGAAAAAAGCAAAGCTCAAAGCAGAGCCGTCCACCAGGATCCACAGGCCTGGTGGGAGGGGACTAATGGAAATGACACAATGCTACTCTCAGCCATTCACATAAAAACAACAAGGTTTCAATAATTATTGAACCACCACCTCCACCACCCCCCACCTGCTGGAAGAGAATAGCAAGGAATAGCAAACAAACAGGAGCTATTCAGCCTTTAGCAAGACTGGAGAACTCAAAGTCCAGTCTTGCTAAAGGCTGAATAGCTCCTGTTTGTTTTGTGCTTCAGTCTATGTTCTGGGTCAGTGGAAGAGGGTTGGTTAGAGTGCCTGGACTCGTGAAGCCTTCACAAATACCGCCCTGTGCTGGGTCCTTCTGCAGGACTAGAAGCAGCAGGGTAAGATCCTCTCACTAAAGGCTGTTTGGCAACATCCCCACTGCGCACCCAATACAAGTACTGTTTACTGTTGCAGCACTTGCACCGCGAAGAAGTACCTTCTTGCTTAACATTCTTCCTTAACTGAAGAACCAAATGTGCTGGCAACCAGCCTGCATGCTAGAGGGCAACTGACAGGAAGCAGGATAATTCCCACTTTCTGTTAGTCTCTCTATAGCATGCAGGGGGCCCACCTTACTGGGATAAACACATCAAATATAATTTTTAACATTGACCTTAAAGGACCTTAAGATATGCTATATAACTCAGTGAAAGCTTATCTGGAGAGTACCAAACAGAGCTCTGGTTTTTGCAAGATCAATGCTAATCAGACAGAAGTCGAATGATTCTCCAATCAGGATGCAAAGAAAGGTGGTAACATATTTGCATTTTGTGACAGAATACAAGACAGTGTCCACAACACCGTTTTTATGTGACAAAATCAGTGTCAGGGGGAGCAGAGAACAACCTAAGTAGTGATTATCATCTTAAGCCATTTCTGCTCAAAGTTGCATATGTTTAACAGGGATCAAATGTGTATGCTTGTGAGCTGGGCAGAAATGGGTTAACTTAATTTGAATAAGGCCAAGGGTCAGCACAATACTCCAAATCTATCCATATACAATATTGTTTCAACTGTTTCATTACCTTAAACTACCTTGGTGTAGCAACATAACTACTAGCTAACACTCACCAGATAGTCAATTCTTTGGTCCTAATCAAGGCTGTAGTGGCCAATACAGTTTCCTATGAGCACAAGATGCAGTGCAAGGCCCACATGTGCACTCAATCAGTATGACATGCAGCTCCCACGTGCTACAAACAGAAATTGCTGGGAATTTGCGCTGGTGCTCAAGGCAATGCGAGAAGTGCTTCCTAAGCGACAGACCCCTCAAGGCCTAGTTTTGACACGCTGTGCTCCTCCACCCCCTTCCTTTACAGCTGATATTACGTAATGAAAAGAATTCTACTCTATACACGATCCTTATGTGGTATTTACAGCAGCCAGGTAGGCTCAGTCTGCACCCACTTCCACTACTTCTGAAGACAATTTCAAGGCTCTTAGAATGGCTTCAGGTCAGCTGAGCAAACTGCATGGTGAGATCAGCCATCACCGCCTTACCAGCCCCTGGGGAGCAAAACTTGTTCACGTGACTACTTCTTAATCCAAGGGACACATTGCAGCCCAGCCCTATGGGAGGAAAGAATGCAAACTCCTATACAGTGGTCGCACCATGAACGTGCAGAAGCACTGAACTGTTCAAAAACAGCCAGCCCAGCCCTGAGACTGCTGTCCCTGTTTTTCCAGGCAACATGGAAGTAACTTCCAAGCCAAGACCAACGAGGATCTGCTTGGACTGGAAGCAGAAAGAGCAGCTCAGCACTGCAGAACACATCAGGGCCACAAGCGCTCCAGTTCCTTCCCAGGTTGCTCACCCACAAGGTTGGCCAGATTACCAACAGAAATTAAGAAGTCACTTGAAACACTGACTAAATTAAACCTCTTCCCCCGCTTGCTGCCCCCAGATCTCACATTCCTTTTTACAGTAGCTGCTGTGTAAACAGAGAGGGAATTATTAGCACAGCTGCAGTGAGCCTCCGTGAGTGAGCCACGTAAAACCTCCCTGGGAGATGCTCACCATATAGCCAGTGACTCCAATAACACAGGTCACCCAGGAAAGGGAGGGGATACACAGAGAGGCAGCCAGGGAGCCAACCAAGGAGCTGCTGGAGTCAACCAATTATTCCAGCGAAGGAATGAACCGGTAACCCCTGGAGGCTCCTCTCCATCGTGAAGGCATCCAGGTCAGCAGAGAAACCATCTTTCCAAACCAGGCCTCTGCTGCTCTTCAGCAAGTCACTCTCTTCTTCTCCAGAACAATCAATCAGGCAGCTTTTTCTAGAAGAGACTGAGGTTCTGCTTTGGCTCTCCTGACAGGCAAGAGTTCAAACAGCTCTCAAGCAGCAGCTGAAGGCAGCTGGAAGGTGAGAGGCAAAGGCCACACTGAAGAAGTAGCAGCCCTCATGCTGCTGACTGCCAGTTCACAAGCGAGGCCACGGGGGCAGAACAGCTTGCTGTCACTTTATTCTAACAAGCTGAATTTCCTACAGCATGATGCTCTGGGAAGAGCTGGCCTGCTTGGAAGCCGGGAGAAGATCTCCATTCATTCTGCATTGCATAAGGTCATTTTCGTAGAAAGCAGAAGTCTGACCAAGCTGGCAGAGAGCCTGCTGGACATCTCACAGCACAGGATTCACCACAGAGGCAAGGGGAGAGCAGCAGGCATCCCACATTGGCACAGCAGGGACCAAACATACACACACCCCAAACATGCTCTGCAAGAAGCACACATCAGCCTGCACCCTCCTGCTGGGTCACTCAGCTCCCAAGCAAAGAGAAGACAGCGGCAACAGTCCCACACAACACCCCTTCAAGGCAGCCTGGTTCCAACAGACTGTTCCTCTTTACAATCGCACATTGCTGGAAATGGATGTTCCGCAGATCATCTTCCATTAACACTGACTGCTTCCTTAGGAATTTTGCCTTCCACCATCCCAGGCTTGTGGCCCAGCTTGCTTGCACCATTTGAAGGGGCACTTGCTCTCTACAGTCTGCTTGGGGAGGGGGGCTGGATGCGGAGGGCCCCACACATTGCCACGCCTCTCTCTTCTTGGTGGACAGTTGTATGCCTGGAGTGTCTGCACCCAATGATACGCCATTGGAAACAGAGGTACCAGTTTTGGGCAGCCTCTCTTGAACCACTCAGAGCAACAGTCCTCCCTCCCGACCACACCCCTGGATCATCGGAAAATTCCAAGTCCTGAAGGGCCCCGTCTGGCTGAAAGCGGGGGGGGGGGCAGCTATTTTAAGTTTACTGTAGTTGACCAAGTCCATTATCTGATTAAGGAGCACATTCAACATACTCACCAAATATTTCCCCTCCACTGGCATATTCGGTCACCAGATAAATCATCCGCTCCGTCTCCATAACCTGGTCAAGGACAGAAAAGTGACAGGAGGTGACTGTTGAGGACAACAGGAAGAGGCGCTAAAGGACTCTCTTTTGTGAATTGCACCTCTGATGCCCAGAGCCGCATTTCACAAATGTAAAGGGCCCAGCAGCCAGCCTGCTGAAGGACCCCACAAAGCCCTTCGAGGAGGAGGGAGGGACAGACAGACAGACAGGAGAGTGAGGTCTTCAGAAGTGAGTCACAAGAAGGGGCAGGTGCACGTGGCAGGAGGGGGCCAGGTCTTGTGCCAGGTAGGGCCTTCGAGGCAATCAGGAATACCTTGCACTGGGCACAGGGGCAATTGGTGCAGGCCCCCAGAAGCACCCGGCTGGTCACATTCCAGGCCAGTCCAAGTAATCAAGCTGTTTTCAAGGACAGCCCCATGGAGAGCACATTGCAATAATCCAAACACGAGGCAATGAGGGCCCAGAGCACAAGGGACAGATCTGCCTTCCTCAGAAATGGGCACAACCGCACGCTAGCCAAGGCTCAGCAGCCCTCCTGGTCACCCCACAGGCACCCAACTGGACCCAGGAGCAGCCCCTAGCAGCCAGCTTGATCTTTCAAGAGGAGTGCAGCTCCTGCCAGAACCAGGGGTGCTTCCATTTCTGCTTCAGCATCCGTCCTGATCAACAGCATTTCTGACTGGCCGGGCCTGAGGTTCCACTGATTAACCGTGTGACTATGAGGAACCTAGGTTCACACAGCCTCCAGTTAATACAAATGATCTGGATGGATTTGGGGTGACAGAGCCACCAGCACTGGTTTTACTCCGGTGGACTGGACAGCCACAGGGGGTCTTCTACCCACAGCTGAAGCAAGGTGGCAAAGGGACACAGCCCCCTTGCTGTGCTGGGCAGGGTGAGCTTCAAAAAGAAGAAGGGCTAGAAAGTGACCTGAGGGGCTCTGAAAGAGATGCAGCAACAGGACACTCCCCCTCTGCTGTGGTTATTTCTTGTGAATCCCACCAAGAGGACAGCCACGCAGCAGAGGGGCAACCATTCCACACCCCAGACCCTCAAGTCAGAAGGGCCCCAGCATAATAACTGAGACAGAGACTGCCCCTGTCCCAGCAGGCAATGGCACTTGGCAGGCCCACCACGCATCTTTCCCTTGTCACAAGACGGGAGCAAGGCGGCAGCAAGGAGGCAGGACAGATCCGTTCCAACCCAGCGCCCTGTGCGCAATGCACAAGCACTGCAGGAGGCTCTCTATCCCCTGGTCCGCCCACAGCGCTGGGTTGCTGGCTGTGCTGTCTCTCTAGCAGAACCGACTGCCATTGGACAGCACAAAGACACCATCAACGCACCCAGCGAAGGCACCTGCTGTAGTATCACACTCGAGCAACAGGCTCTCGAACGCCCGCCTCTGAATCCTGTGGTGCTCTGGGCTGGTGCTCCTGCGACACTCAGAGCACACAGCCACGGGCTCTGCAAGGGCTTGCTCCCCTCTTGAGAAGGGCCCACAATGGCAGTCTGAACAAGAGCCATGCAGGAGACCCCCCTTCCCACATGCTCTCTTCTATCAAGAGAGGAGAGGAAGGCTTTCACCAGGCACTGGAATCGGGCTCTGGAATCCGGCTATGAGAGGTCTTCTTCGTTCTGTGCCTGCCAGCAGGAACTGCCTCTAGATCCAGCTCTGCAGCTACTCCAGCTCAGTCCAGCCTGCGGCCTGCACTTTCCCCCTTTCAAACACACAGCAATACCACCTCCAGCCCTCCTCTCTGCATTCCAGGTCCCAGGAATCCTCTGGGGTAAAAATCAGAGACCATCCTGGGTCATCTGCAGTTTCAGTGACTAGTTCATTAACCATCACACCAAGTTGATGGGAAATGTGGCTCCCTGAAAAGCGACAGTGAGGAGAAGCAGCCTGTTGGCAGAGCAAGGACCAAAGAATCACGTGCACTCAGTTGAGCATGCTCTGCCTTCAGCACACCACTGCCACCTCCCTCTGCAAATGACAGGTGTGCACTTCAGAACAGGGGCACTGGGGCCAAGGAGCCCCTTCTTTAGATTTCACGGTCTTTGCCACCCAACATCAAAGGAGCCTGGGAAACATACCCTATTGCTGATGCTGCCCCACATGTACAACAGCCATACCTGGTACAACCTGATGATATGTGGGTGACAGAGCATCTTCATGATCTGGACCTCCCTGAAGATCTTCTTGAGGTTCTCTTCATCCAGCTGAGTTTTATCAATAATCTTTATAGCAACCTGGAAGAGGCCAGCAAGATAAGCTGTTAGAACGTGCAACCTCAGCACGGCCAGGTGGAGTCAAGGGGCACATGCACTGTTCCTGGGAGCCGAGGCAGACACTTCCCATTGTCTCAGCCAGGGCACTGCAACTATCAAACTGAACACGCAGCTGCCTCCACAGGGGTCCATCTGGTCGAACCCTTCTGGACAGCACCAGCTCTTCAAGGCCTCAGGTGGAGACAGGGTCTGCCCAAGACCCTTTTCAACAAGGGAAGTTGCAGGAGACTGAACTGGGGACTTCCTGCATGCTCTGACTGGACTCCGAGCCTCACATACATGCTCAAGTTCACAGGGCCCAAAAAGAGGGGCAGCCCAGATCAGGCAGCCCTGCCACTCTCTGCTGAATAGCTCATGAGGAAACCAGTCCCACGGGCAGCTCTGAAGACCCCAAAAACAAACATTTTCCCTGTTTGCCAATTAGGCCACATTCTTGGCCAAAGCCCTTCATTTCTCTCCTGGAAAGCAAATCTGAAGCGTCAGCCTCTCTGCAAAGGGTTCCCAATCCAAGGCCAGTTTTTACCAATTCTCTGTTTGAAATGAGTTTGACACCCCTGCCTTAGGTTTTATAATGTACTTAGTTAAATTTTATATTTAAAATGTATTTTTCTGGCCCTTGACACCATGCCAGATATTTGATGTGGCCCTCTGGTCTAAAAGTAAACTTTTAGATATGACCCCTGATATAGAGGGCCAAAGTTAGCATTCATGGTGCCTGTTGAGAGCTGGAAGTGACATCATTAAGCAGATGATCGTCAGAAATAAGCACTTTGGTCTCACACAGAAACTCATTAGCTGCAAATGACAGAAGAGAATCTTGTTCATATTTGCAAGATAAGAGACAGCCCAGTTATCAAGCAGGGAGAGCCCAATTATAACGGGAGCCAGATAAATTACTTCTGGGGGTCACATCTGGCCCTTATGTTTGACACCCCTGTCCTAGACTATCATTAACACACGCACCCATGCCTCCTCTTTGTGCATTCTGAGCATCTGCACAGTGCTGGGGGCGCAAAGCATTTCTCAGGCATGATCCATATTCTGTAGGTGGGGACCCAGGGCTGAGAGAGCACCATTTACCTGCAGCCCCCACTGAGCAAGTTCCTTGCTCTGAGCAAGACCCAATTCACAGCACAGCCACAATGCAACCCCAACTCTATGGTACGTTCAAAATTCCTTCAGTATGCCCCTCACCCATGCACATGTATTCTAAAATGTGGAAGTACACAACTGCTTGAAAAGTGAGGCTTGCTGGCCAGCCATGAAAGACTGTGGGTGAGCATGAGTCCAGTCTGCCCAGAGGGGTCCAGCATTCCCCAGTGCCACTCCTGGGACAGCACGTCCCATTCCACCCCAGCAAAGTGTCTTCATCGAGGCATGTTCTCGTGGTCAAAGCCACCTGTTTACAGCCCGTTTACTGATCACCATGGAGACACTGAATCCCCCATGAAACCCAAGGCAGCCTAGCCCTCCCAGTGCAAATATCAGGGCCAGGCCTCTCGTGCATGGACAGGGATGAAGACTAAGCACAAAGGTTCATCCTCTCACTTCACAGGGTTTTACCAGTCAGATTTTCACCACTGTCCACTTTCCTGACAGGCAGGTTGGAAGGGGCAGCCCACACAGGGATTTTGTGCACATCAGTGGCAGTGGCGGCTCACACAGTAAGAGGCCAGCTGTGCTAGGGACTCTGGGGTGAACCAGGAGCTCCCCAGGATGTGGAGTCCCTGGACCAAGTGCCACCCGCCCCACATGCCCTTCACCTGGTCTCTCCAGCCACAAGCAATGCCCAGACACAGCAACAGGGGTCCAAGCTCCCCTGCTCACCAGGTGCTGGGTTCTTACCTGCCCAGGGCTCTCCACACAAGGAGCAGGTACCTCCAGCCCCTGCACAGTCAGTGCTGCCCAAGCGTCAAGGAGTTCTGCAAAGGTGCTCAGCAGTGGCCCCGAGCCATTCTGACTCGTGCAAGCCCAAGGGCAAGAATCAGGCTCTCCCTCCACCACAGAAGGCAAAGCCCCAAAGGGGAAACCCACAGAGAGAGCAGCCACTCCCACAGCCATCTTGCCTGGACAACAGATAACGCCAGCTGACATCCACCATCATCCCATCTCCCCCTCCAATGCCCAGGAAAACCAAACAGTCCTGGGAGGCCAGCACGGTGCCCCCTCCGAGCCCTGAGCCTCTGCCACGCAGTCAACAAGAGCACAGACTTCCATTCACAGCCACAGCACCACCAGCTCAGCCTCAGACACCCACCACAGCAGGAAGCTCGACTGTGAAGGTGTCGGGGTGCAGGGCAGAGCCTGCAGGGTGGGCAGAAAAACTGAGCACGGCCACGGGCTTCGGCGTCCTGTAGGTGACTGGCTTGGCCTTTCTGCTCCGAGGACTCCCCTCCCGCCGCCCCCTCAGTGCTTCCTGGCCTGGACGCTGCAGTATCAAGCAACTCATGGAAGTTCCACTGCTGCTGCCTGGCAGCCTCAAATTCAGTCCAGACCCAACAAGAGCACCAAAGTCATTTGCTCACATCTGGAGCCCATTTTTACTGCTGAACACCAGCACATTGCAGGACTTCTGCTCCTCTGGTCTGAACCTGCAGGCTGAAATGGAAGCCCCATGTCTACTCCCCGCGCAAGAGTCCTTCATGGCCCTCAAAAGGCCTACCTCAGCTCTGCACCAAGCCCATGACTGACAACAAATGACAGTCTTGGACTCTGTCCTGCCCTGCTTCCCAGGGGAGGGGAGACAAAAAGGGCACAATCCTTGGGGGTCCTCCCCTTCCTGGATTCATCACTGCTTCTAGGTCGCCAGGTTGCAGTGGTAGCCAGAAGGGCCTTTGCCCAGCTTAGGATGATGTGTCAACTGCCGCCGTGGTCGAGCTGATTGAACCCACCTGCTGTGGTCCATGCATTGGTGACATCAAGACTTGACTACTATAATATACCCTATGTGGAGTTGCCCTTGAATGCTGTCTGGGAATGGCAATTAAGGCTGAATGCGGGGAAGTCTGTGAGTCTCTGGAGCGCAGCAGTATGACTCGGTCCAGTCTCTGTCCCTGCTGCTAATTCATTTCCAGGCACAATTTAAGGTTCTCATTTTGACCTTTGAAGTTCTATCTGGCTTGGAACTGGATATATGACGAACCATCTGAATCCCCCTATAAACCGGCGCATCCCCTATGGCCAGCTGAAGGGACCCTACTGCCCATGCTGCCTTGGAGGACGTCATGTGGGTGTAGATGAGGAGCAGGGCCTCCTCTGTGGTCGCACCATTGCTATGGAACTCCTTCCCAGCAGGATGAAGAACTATGACTTCCCTGCTAGCCTTCCAGCAAGGCATCAAAATTTTTTATTTTGTTTTCCCCCTTGAAAATGTTTAGTGTCTGGATTCTCTGTGTGTGAATTTTAATTTTAGACATGTTACTGTTTTGTTTTGTACTGATGATTTACCATTTTATTATTTTATTTTTATTTATTAATTTAACTGCTCTTATTGCAAGAGCACTCTATCCTTCTGGGGAGGAAGGCAGGATGCAAACCCTTTAACTCTTGCCAAGAGAAAGAAGGGCACCACTTCAGAAGCAAGAAGCAGACCTCCCAAGAAGTAGTCCCCTGGCTGCCCCTGCAGTAGTGGGGGAAAAAGAGGGCGAGAGCTGCAATTCCAGCATCGTTCCCAATAAGAGGTACCAACTGCAAAGCTGTTATTTCCGGTGCTGGCCCCAGCCCACACTGCCAGACTTCCTGCCAGCCAGCAATTTCCAGGCACAAGGAAAAAACACCATCCCCAGCATCAAGGCCCGGCTCATTCTTTTTCAGGAGCAGCACATTCCAAGCCAGCCAGGGCCCACCCCTCGCAGGCCTGGCCTCTTGCACCAGTCAGCCCTGGGTTGGCGCTAAGGTGCAATCAAATGCAAATGCTCCCAAACACAGAGCCTCACTCACAGGCTCTCTTCCTTGCACAGACAGAGCCATCCTCCCACAGTCCACTGAACCTGGCTGGCAGCACAGATCAGAGCGGCAATACAGGGGCCACAGAGGAGCCACCACCCAGTCCGTAGACGCAGCACACGAAACAATGAAGCCCAGGTAGAAGAGATCCAAACTCTAACACAGGCCCCCCCCCCCAGGCAGCACCAGTGTTCGCCTACCACTTCTGCTCACTCCACTCTTGCAGCCCTTGAACTGAAGGAAGGCAGCAGTTTCCTTTGGCTGTGCAGCAGAGCCTGGAGCAGCCACTGGCAATACCCAGCATGCAACATGCACAGATCCCAAGCCGGCTGTGCTCTGCCTGTTGGGCACCCACTTCTGTCAAGCACTCACTGAATGTCTGATGAACTCCGGTCAGCCCTGTGGGCATCTGGGGAACCACCTGAGTGGGAGGCCAAGGAACTCGTGCTGCTCCCTCCCCCACAACTCTTCCTGAAGAACTCCACAGCTGGGGCTGTCAGGATGGTGGGCAGTTGCCCTGGTCTGCAGTTCAATGGTTTTTCTGACCTGCCTCAAGAGCCCTTCAGGGCTGAAAAGCAGGACAGAGAGACGGAGAAGAGATGGAAGCGGCACACAGGCAGGCACACACTTGACCACTTCAACCCAGATGGAACAGAACGTGATTCCAGGTTGGAAGCTGATATTTCCTGGCGGACAAGGTGCAAAGGCACACATGCTTGGTGCCAACCACTCAAGTGCCCTCCCCGCCACTTACGTACAGCGTTTCCAGGAAGCCAGCTCTGTTCTGGGATGGGGTGCTGAGGAGCACAAGACACACCAGGAGCAGAACTGGCAGAACTCCACAAAGAGTTCTTGTCACCCCCACGGCTATTCTGCTTTGCAGGGGTTCATTCCCCAGAGCAAATCGTATCAGTGCAGAGAAAATCCCACAACTGATGGAAGGAAGGGCTGGACACAGAATCCCTCGCCCACTCCCATCACTGCCTCCATGGAAAAGGATGCCAGCCTGGAAGACAGACAACAGACTTGAAACACCACACACACACAGGCTGGCACCGGACCAGGGCGCTGTGTTTTTGAGTCGCAGAGAACCTGCCCTCAAAGAGGCTGCGTTGGCCTTGAATGCCAGGAAATCTGCTTGCGTGCCGAAGAATAAAAACCTGCATTTGTGTCGGGGCTGGTGGGGAGGGGGAGAGAGTGTGGAATGCTGTTCTGCCTGGAGGTGGGAAGGGCTGCTCTCACCTTGGACTGCCTGAGAGCAGCACACATTTCCAGCATGAGAACAGCCAGAGACTGTCGCAACGGATGCCTGCAGCAGCACAGTTCCACACAGCCACAGCAATCCTCGCAAAGCCCACACTCTTGGGGTTCCTCTGACATCACTGCCTGGTCCCCGACTCTGCCTCTCCAGGGCCCTGCTTCACACACACCCACCCCTCTGCACTGGCAATTTCTAGATCATTCCTGCTTTGGCTCCTCTGCCCACCTTGCCCTTGTGCAGCATCCTGACAAGCCTCCTGCCCCCCTGACCACATCCTGCGCCCACCTATTCCTGGACCTGCTCCTGAGGGACTCCCTACCCTTCCTGACAGAGTCGGCCTCGGCCTTTGCCAAAGCCACTTGTGTCAGCCACCATGACTGTGTGCTGACCACAGCTGCTTCTGGAAAAAGCCTGCAGGCTTCTGGGCTCTCCAGCAAGAGCAGCATAAAGCCAAACTCCGAGTGGATGAGCAAAGCCGCCAAGGAAACACACACAGGCGGGCTTGGCAGAAAGCAGATGAACCGATCAGAGCTGTTCCTTCCTCCCAGCTGCCTTTTCCCACACATGTACCGAGGCATACATCGTGGCACGTGGGAGGGGAAGCAAAGAAGCCACTCACATGTGTTCAGCTCTGATCGAGAGAGCGCAAGGGGGGAGCACAGCGCAGGCATCATCAGGGTGCTGGGACTGTGCAGAAGGCCAGGTTGCCTGGAAACTGGAGTGGAAAGGCGAGGAGGAAAAGCCACTGCTCTTTGGCACAAAACTGCTCTGCACAGGGCATGAATCCAAGGGCGACCAGGAAGGGCAATTTGAGCAGCCATGGCTGAGGTTGCAGAAGACATGCAAGGGTGCGCAGCAACCCACCTTGCAGGGGTGCAGCAGGAAGAAACAGTGATTTGAGGAAGAGGGTGCAGTTCCGGGGGAAGGCCCCCTTTCCACCTCAGGCATCCTCAGTTAAGGGTCTCAGGGACCATGGCTGGGTCCCTGCCCAAGACCCTCAATAGCCACAGCCAGGAACATCCTGAGCTGGATGGACTCAGAATCTGACTCAACATGAGGCCTTCAGTCTGCATCTCTCAGACCAAAGAGCAGCAGAAGCATCTTGACTCGGAGAACAAACATAGGACTGAAAACCTCCACCAGGTTTGCTCCTTACCCCTGGAAAGAGCACTGGAGGCTTGACTGCTGACCTGAGCCACACAAGGGTGCCCGAGGCAAGGACTGGACACACCTGCCCCAATCCTAGCAGCCAGGATCAGATTTTAGAAGCTCACTCTGAACAAAGCCAAGCAGTCCACCAGATCCAAGCTACAGCTGTATAGTCCAGAGTCCTGCTTCCCTCAGAGGCCCTTGGAAAGCCCACAAGAAAGCCATGAGGGCTACAGTCCTCTATACGTGTTGCACTTCAAGCAACTGATATTCAGATACACTGCTTCTGCCCATGGAGGTTCTATTTGGTTAGCATGGCTAATAGCTACTGACAGACCACGTCTCCTCCAAAAATCTGTCAAATCCTCTTTAAAAAAAGCCATCTCAACAGTTGGTCAGCACCACCTTTTGATACAGAGAATCCCACACACTCTTTGTCTATCCTGAGGCTCAAGGTTTTAATAGAAACATCTAACTAGATAAACAATGCCCCAGTAAGGCTTTGACCAAACCTGGGCTGCAGCCGCCAGCCACCACTTCTGCACCAGGGACCATACTGCAGCCAAATGACCTGCAGGGTAGGAGGACAACAGGCCAGCGAGTCCAGGAAGCAAGCAGCAAAGGGGGCCCTGGAGGACCTTTAGGAATACAGGGGGTTTGCGCAACATCCACACAGATCATCATGAAGCACATGGCTGCCGGGCCACAGGAACCCTCCAGTCATGTGCAGCAAAAGCACTTGGTGAACACCCAGTGAATTTACTGAACCACTGCCAAGAAGTTGCAGGCAGAGCCAAGACCTGACCAGGTCCACTTGGCCAGGCTGCCAAGCCCAGAATGATAGTGCCACATTAAAAAACGAGGAGCTCCTGGAAAATGGAGCTGTGTGGCCACAAAACCATGGAGCGGCTCCCACCGCTTCACCCATAACTAGGAGCCCGCAGGAGCTGCGCTTGGCGCCATGTCACCGCTCCCGTGGCCAGGACATTCCGCCTGCCTGCCTGCCAGGGGGCTGCTCACGAGATAACCTGTCTCTGGATTAATGTGTTTCTTAGATGACCAGGCTTCGCGCTGCTGCAGCGGCACCAGAGCCCGGCACAGCTGCTACTCACTGGCACGACATGAGAGGGAAGCCGGAATGTCAGGCCCAGTTGCTTAGCAGCTCGGGGGAGTCACATGTCACCACAGCAGCAGTGCTGGCCTTGAGGATGCTGCTGCCAGCAGCCACCAGCAAACCTACTGACTGAGCTCACTGGGAAAAACCATTTGACTTGTGTGTGGCCAAGACCAGAAGAACCTGGGCAGCCCCTGCACACTCAAGGCAGCTGGGCAGAGAGAGGCCCCAGGAGGCGACAGGGGAGCATGTTTCATCCAGATGCTGCATCAGATCAGCCCAGCTGGCCAACCCAAAGAGGCACAGCAAACAAACCGTGTGCTTTCTTGAGCCCGCGTCACTCCACTAGTCCTAGGGAGGGTCAGAGCATCAGCAGCAGCCCCCTTCTGCTTCTCCCCCACCACACAGACTTGTGGAGACTCCACCAGGCACCAGCCAAACAGATTCAGATTGATCTTGAAAGTCATCCATGTGAGACTCTTGCCTGCTGACAACATGAAAACCAAGGTTCCTCTGGCGATGGGGATGTCCAGCCCAGCACAATCAGGAATGTGCGCGGTCTGCCATCTTAATCGCTGCCAGTTGCAAGGGGAGTCAGTGGGCTTCCAAACCAGGCGCCGAAATGGCAAACTACCCCATTGAACAGGGCAATTCATTCAATGGACTGGGGTGGCCCTACAGCAGTGATCTGCAGCCTTTTTCATCTCATGGCACACTGACAAGGTACTAAAATTGTCAAGGCACACAATCCGCTTCTAGACAACTGATAAGGCACACCATGCTGTTGGTTGGGGGGGGGGCTCACATCCCCATTGGCCCTATTAACAAATGACCTTCTCCCAAATTCTCATGGCACACCTGCAGACCATTCATAGCACACCAGTGTGCCACGGCACAGTGGCTGAAAAAAGGTTGCCCTAGAGAAATGTGAGCACTTGATGTGGATGCAGAAATTTCTTGCTGCCATTCTTTGCCCAAAAGCAAGCAGGTAGCCTGATCCTTCCCTTTGCCCTGCAACATTCCCTGGAAGCACACACTCCATGACCTCTGGAGCCCTTTCTGAATCGACCTGGATCAAGCAGACACAAGACAAAGGCAGATCTGGGGTACTACAGAGAGCTTCACCTACTTTATGAAGATAGTTGGGCTTTGCTCCAAGTGCTTGTCCACTGGCATTTTGGCAAAAGTCAAGATGGAGTACCCAAGTGCCATTAGGGCAGCCTCACTGAGCTGCCCTGCAGAGGAGTGACACTGGTCAGCCATCCCCTTCTCCCAATTCAAGGTTGCCCACAAAGGCAGGAAAGCAGAGCCCACCCCAGGACACAGGCCCAGGACACAGGATCAGCATCATTTTCCAAAGGGGAACACTTCCTCAAGCCACCATTTCCAAGCAAGGCAGCTCCTGGCAACCTGTGCAAACATAGCGCTGTCATCATCCTGGGCACCTCCCCCAACAATGCCCAAGCCAGGGATTTTCACCACAGCCCATGCCATCCAAGAAGGCAGGCAGGCAGGCAGGCAGGCAGGCAGGCACACGATCTGACCTGGGATGTGCACCAGAGCCAGAAGGCTTGCCCTGACCCTCCCAATGCACCACATGGGTTAAACAGCAGGGCCTCCAAGAGGAGCCAACGATGCGTGGGATGGCTTGGCTCAGGCACTGAGGAGCAGCAGCTTCCAGAGGAATCTGGCATGTTGTCCAACAGCTCCTTTTACTCAACACCAGCCAGAAAAGTTGAGTGAGCTGCGAGTAGCAGCTTCTGGTGGAGCTGCTGCCTTGGAATATGGAGCAAGTGTAGTGCAAGGCTTGGTACACTGGCATGTGCAGCCTTTCACATGTGCCAACAGACCAGTCCAGCCACACTTGGAGCAAGAGAGCACCTTGCCCTCCACAGGGTGCCACCAGTGGAGAGAGTCCGAGTGACAGTCACCTCCACTGAGCCTGGTGGGAGGGCAGACTGGGAAACGGTGATGAGAAACCCAGAGGTGGGTCTCTGTTCTATAGGTCTGCACTAATAAGCCCTCATGCATCAACTCCATCTTGGCAAAGCCAACCCACCGCCTGCCTGGGTACTGGCTGGACATGCTCTCTTTTTGCAACACGGGGTAGGCACTTGTGTATAAGCAGAAGGTGTGGAGCTGTGCTTTTCAATGTTTTTCATCTCATGACACAGTGACAAGGCACAAAAATGGTCAAGGCACACCATCAGTATTTTTACCATTCAGAAGGCACACCATGCTGCTAGTTGGGGGCTCACATCCCCCCCAATTGCCCTATTAATAAATGACGCTCCCCAAACTTTCACAGCACACCGGCAGACCATCCACAGCACACCAATGTACCATGGCACAGTGGTTGAAAATTGCTGACCTGGAGATATGGCAGCCCAGAGAAGCACACCAATGAAAGAATGGGGGAGTTTGCTCCCTAGAAAGGAAAGAAATCCTGCCCAGACTGGAGACCAGGGCTCCGGACAAGAGCTCCTCATTCCGGGACTGCACACAAAGCAACATGCAAGACAATTAACAGGATGCATGATTGGGGGGGCGCGACTTATTTGTGCACTGGCCAGAGTGCAAAGCGGAGTGGCTTATCGTTGGTGACCAACTTTTCATGCCGAGGTATTTGCCACTCTGAAGGCCTCCATGGTGGAAAATAGGGTTCTAAATCAGTGGTTCCCAACCTGGGGTATGTGCCCCCCATGGGTACTTGCCAGGATCTTTGAATAAAATATTTGAATAGAAATCGAATGAAGCTGAAAAAGGCAAGTCTGTATTAGACTGCCTTGCAGGGCTGGCATTAGAATGCCTTGTGGGGCTAATATGAGGGGCACAATTTATGGAAATCGGCTTCCAAGGGGTACGCAAGTGAAAATATGTTGTGAACCACTGCTCTAAATCCAGCCTGCAGTGACTGGCCCTCAGGCCCGGATGGATCCTGCATGGTTTTGTGATCCCACTGGGGGATTTTCTGGATGATGTGACTGTTGTCGTTATCATCATTGTCAAAGAAATCCTCCTCCACCTCCCCCTCCTGTCAGGGATACAGTCCAGGCTGCTCCCAATTATTTGCCCGCCAGGGACCAATGTTCATGTCACACTTTGGGGGATTTTTACTGCCGTGTTCTATTGCTGGTTGCTTTGCTTTTATGTTGTCTGCCTTTATACTGTCATTTTTTTACAGTTTTTCTGTGTATTTTATTATCTTTTGTATTATGTTTTTTATGTATTCATTGTTAGCCACCTTGGGTGCCCTTCGAGGAAAAAGGCAGATTACAAATCCAATCAATCAAACAATCAATCAATCAAATATATCTGGGAGCTCAGCTGTGTTCCAACCAGGTGGCACTTCCAGCAGCACAAAACCAGAAGGCTGTTTAAACACCTGTCAGGTCAAACACAAGAGCAGGCCTAACACCATCCCAACCCAGGCTGCCATCACAGGTCAAACTCCAGGGTTCCCACACTGTGCTATACTCTCAGCCCTGAGCTGTAGGGTGATTTGGCCCCCTAGCAATAAAGAATGAGGATCAAAGGATTCCCGGTGCAAGAGGAAAACATGGTCTCCTTTTGGATGTGGCCAGTAAAAGATGGCTGCCGTCTCTGTTACGTGGGCACATCTGATTAATTCACATTTGCTCAGCCAATACCACAGAAACAGGCTTTCATCAAATTGCCAGGATCAGCCTTAAAAACCCCACTCCAAACACATACAGGTCCTCCTTGTCTCTCTCCTCAATCCAACATGGGTCAACTCAGAAGTCAGCCCCACTGTGTTCAATGTGCCCAGCTCCCAGTAAGAGGTGCACAGGACTGCAGCCTAAGGCTTCTCACTAGCCCTGCAGGGCTCCCAGCAGCAAAGGCCTGCCTCTTCCTTCCAGCTGCTCTACGCTTCTCAGCCACAGTATTTCAAGGAGGTCTGGAAAAACCTTCAGGCCACAGAAGGGAAAGTTCCTCGAAGTCTGAGCTTTCCTTTAACAGGAAACAGTGACGAGGGCGGAATTTCTGCCTCGCTGCATGGGCCCTGCAAGCCTTCTGTGCAAAGCAAGCACTTTCATTCAGGTTCATTTCTAGTAAGAGCCCACAGCAGCCAGGTCAGAACATGATGCTGCACTACACATACTGCCTGGGGAGGACTCTGAACACTTGTGCACAGGGTCAAAAAATCCAGGTGTCAAACTGAGAGTCTGGGAACCTGTTCGGAAAGAAGTGCTTGTTTCTGCAGCTACCATGTGTGTACTAAAGGAACAGGGCAATTCATTCAACCAACAACTGCATCCCTGGACCCCTCTGGTCTTCCCATTCACAAGGACACCATCCAAGGAATGGCCTTTTGCCTTGCAGGTCCATTCCTGGGCAAGTGCAGAGCAGCCGCAGAATGTCATCCACTTGGTGCTAGCATGACATTTGCTGCTGAATCACAAGGGCTACAAGACTAGCATTATAGTCGTGCAGTTCCAACAATCACATTCAGAAAGCCAACACCTGCTGCAAGGGACACTGCCCACTTTCCACAGGGGTAGGAAGAGCCACCCCCCCCCTTCACATTTACAATGGCTGCGATAGTCAAAGAAGACCACTTTGTAGACAAGAGTGAGATGAACAGCAGGGACAAGAACTCTGCCGACGACACAATGGGCGGCTGGAGGTAGCAGCAGCTAAGGAGACCCCAGACTCACAAGGATGACTATCTCTGGGACCAAGGCACAGCTCAAGCTACAGACACATGAGGCCAATGCTACAACAAGGAAGCCACTTCAGGGGCTAACACAAATTGCCTTGCAAGAAATAAAACAGAAAGCAGGCCATAGCCCAATTCAGGCTGCTTTCTGAACTTTTTGCAGGTGACAGGAGGGGGCTCCTTGTATCAGTAGCCAGCAGATTTCCCTTTCAGCTCATGAACCTGAGCTGGAGGCTGCTGGCAGGTGGGAGGCAAAGAACCCTTCCCCTCCACTGCACTTATCCCCTCTCACGATCTCTTGTGCAGGCTGTTAAGCACGCAACTGAGCAGTCAGGGCAGAAAGAGAGCCATACTATGCAGTATAATGTGGACAAAGCTGAAGGAGGGGGTCACTTCAAACCTGCACCACAGTCAAAGAGCAGTTCCAAAGGGCTGTTCCAGTAAACAGGAACCAAATCTCCAGCAGGGGTCCAGCTGATGCAACAGAAATGCTTCCATCATTGGGAAATTCTCCTGGAAGGGGCAGCAAGGATTCCTCTCCGCTCTGAAACAGTTTAGAGAAGCCGTTTTCCAGCGAGCCTCCTGAGCAGAAGAGGAGGGAGGGCAGAGCCCTCACAGGCAGGTGAGATGGCTGAAGGCAGCACAGCTCTCCTTAGCTGGCCTTTTACAAGGGACGGGTAAACTTTTTTTAAAGTTTACTTCAATCAGTCATTCACGCTTAGTATTTGTTTTCTTCGGGTGATGGATCTCCTGGTTCCAACTATGAACCTCAACAGAGGAGAGAGCCCAGGGATCCAAACTGCTTTGCATGACTAGGACAAGCTGGCAGTCAGGAGGAAAGCAGGATGGGTGACAGGTCTCAGTTCTTTAAAGATCTCAGCAAAGTGGCCTTTTCCTTTCATCTCTGCTCAGAATGAGCTCCCCCCACCAATGGCCAGGGCAGAGAAGTCACAGGCAGCTGAAGTGGGGAAGAGGCTTTCCCTGGGCACCCTACAAACTTGGCAAGCTGTGCATGAACTGGAAATGGGGTGGGTGGGCAAGCTGGAGGCAGAAACACAGGAAGTGGCAGACTTTCGCAGTCTGGCTTGGCACATGGAAGGGTGCACATGCTAGCATCACCCAGAACAGCCCTGCTTGGGCACTCTCACAGTGTGCTGCATTCCACAAAAGTCCCATCCAGGGGCATCAACAGGCTGCACAGTAGAAGACTCCCTATTCTGCCTGGAGAATGCGACGTCCCCAAGCCCATAAGACTGACCAACCCCACTCACATGCAAGCAGGACACGGTCAGTGCTGGGTGCCTGAGGGGGGCTGCAGTTGCCCTCTGTCATCACCAGCTCTCTTATTTCACACACATCCTGTCCTTGTTCTAGGTGTCCCAGAGCAACATATATATTCAGCTATTCCCATATGGGTCACTGCAGATATCCCACCTCTCCCTCCCCCCCCCCCCAAAATGTCAGTTGCCCAAGAAGACTTGCAGTTTAACAAAAAAGGAAATAGAGTCAATTAAAACTCATTTTTGTTTGTGTTGCATATATGCAATGTTGGACAGAAATGGCTTAAAGCCATAGCACAATACAAACCGCACTAAACATATAACAGGAAAGAAGGGTCAAAAGAACACCCAGAGCCTCTAAGGAGAAAAGGCCTGACCAAGATGCTTTTAGCCCTTACTGGAAGGAAGGCCAACAGAGAGGGGGCAGCTCTCAATTCTAACAGGAGGAGATTCCGTAGCTATGGTGCCAGCAGGGAGAAGGCCCTCCCTCTCATTATCGTCAACGGGCTTCAGCACCAGCAGCACACACAGGAGCCCCCCCCTTTCAGGCAGTGTTATAAGGATTTGCCAAAAGCCACTGGGTCACTGTGTGAAGCCCCCCCCCCACCACTTTTCCACACACCAGTTTCCAGCCAGTGCATTTTACTCCCCCTTCATTTTCACGCTGAACATGGAAAGAGCCGTTCCGGAAAGGGGAATTGTGTCTGCGCACCACAATCACCACCACCGCTAGGATGAGGAGCTATGGTAAACACAAGAAGCTTGTTGGCACAGAGCAAGTACTGCCCACTACACAGTGCCCTGGCCTCAGGCAGCAGCCAGCCTGCTGCACAGTGTGGCTAACTGTGCACCACCCCCACGGGGCATAGTTTTCCAGCAGGGCGACACATCTGAATGCTGCCCAGTCGAAGCACCATCATGCACAGCTGTAGCCTAACAGCGACAAGTCTCTCTTTCAGATGCCAGGAGAAAGCTCAGAGCCTGTGGTGGCACCAAACGTGGGCACCTCCTGGTAGTCTCCCTCTGGCCTTTGTTCCACCCTCCACGCAACTTTCCAGCCACATCACCACTGTGCCACTGCATGAGGTCATTATGAGCATGACCTCCACAAGCCAGACAACCCTCCATTGACAGTACAATTTGGCATTTACAGGGTTCTACTCATCTGATCCAAATTTATTAATCAGCCAATCGGTAATCCGAGCATTTCTGAGGGGAGCCAACTGAGCAGGGCATTCTTGAGGAACAGCAGTAAGGAGCTTCAGTTCTGGAGGCTGCTAATCTTGGCTGCATTTGCCTTAGAAGAGCCATTTCAGCTGCACTGGGAGAGAAAGAAAAAAAGCCACGCCTGCCCTTCTCTTCACCAACCTTCCTGCAGGAAGAGCTGTGGAAAAGCAGGCTTTCCAGCCCCCATTCGCTCTGCCTCCACCGGCTTGGCTCTCCCTAAGAGCAAACGTGAGCTTCTTTTCAGATTTAACACTGGGCTCCCGCACTGCCAGGTGATCCCCCTCCCTAAGAGCTTGGCAAATTCTGTTCTTTAATTCTACGTCTAGTTCTGGCCTCGGAGCCTGTATGAGCAGAAGTACCTGGATGCTTTAGTCAGAAAACTGTAGTGGTTCCTAGCCAAGCTGATATGCCGGGAGTTGATCCTGTAACCAGAGAGGCATCTGACTTCTCTGGGCATGCGGCTTCCCTTTCCACAAAGACAGGAACCTCTTGGGCTGTCACAGATCTCTCGAGCAGGGACTCCTGCTGCTCTCCCAGGCCCCGTTTTTGTCATCACCTGGCCAGAGTCATCCTGGGTGCTCTGGAGTCAAAGGGCGATATAACTCATTCAGCCTGCCTGTCCTAGGAAAGACTGCCAAACCAGTATTAAATCTGAAATGTTAACGTCTGCATGTTGCTGCCTGCAGGCCTGTGGCTGCCCTCTTGATTAAAAAAAAAAATTCCAAGAGAGAGAAGCTGTTGAGCCAGCTCCAAACTGGGGCAGAGCAGAGGGCCCCACACAGGTCCCACTGTCGCCCCTCCTGGCCATCGTTCACAAGGAGTCCTCAGAACAGTTTCAACTCCAGAAGGGAGAATGGATGCAGTGGTTGCCCTCAAGGTCGAGGAGCTGGTGAGAAAAGGGGATGGACCTTTCCTGGTTTGGACTGCATTGAAGACCTATAGTGAGGCGGTGTGGGGGGGGGGGAGTAGCTGTTGCTCTGTGAGCCCCTGCCTCTTGTTATGCCAGGGAAGCCACAGAAAGTCAGCCTTCTGCCTGAGCACTAAGGAAGAGGCCAGCCACTGCTCACCTTGGCCAGTGCATGACTGAGGCAGCAGGAAACACACAAGCACTTTGCATCCAATGCCAAAGCTGACAGAAGAGGCAGCTGATCCCAGCCAAGTGCTGCCTTTCTGAGAGAGATCGGCAGCAGCGCCAGGGCACAAGAGTGAGCGCTCAGGAGCACTGCCAAGCCAGCCCTCCCCGGAACCAATTAGCAGCAGCCTCCCAAGACTGTCACAACTGCCAGGGCTGCAGCTCTACCTCTGTACGCAGGAACCCGTGACGCAAGCATCTCTCCCCTGCACGCCAGGAGCGCGGAATGAGGCAGCCTGCAGGAATGTCAGATCGCAGCGCTGCTCTGCTTCATTCATCTGCTGGGATCTGTCGTGATGACCTTGTTCTCCAGGGCAGCCATCAGCCAAAGGAGACCAGCAGAGGGTTGAGTTGCACCAGCTGAGAACACCACCACACCACCAGGGAGGGCCCTCGCTGCCGGATCGGAGAAGGTGGCCAGCAGCCCACTCACAATGAGGGGCCAGTGCCTCAGCCCCACGTGAAGAAGGCCAAGGGACAGAGTCCCACTGCTCATGTTACTCGACCACAAACATCTGAAGTACCACTTGGCCCTGGTCTTGGACAGCTCTAGCGCATCACCCTTTTAGAGTCAAGCCAGTGGCAAGTCTCCCTCCCATAAGAACATCAGAACAGCCCCACTGGATCAGGCCATAGGCCCGTCTAGTCCAGCTTCCTGTTTCTCACAGCGGCCCACCAAATGCCCCAGGGAGCACACCAGATAACAAGAGACCTCATCCTGCTGCCCTCCCTTGCGTCTGGCATTCTGACATAGCCCATTTCTAAAATCAGGAGGTTGCACATACACATCACCGCTTGTAACCCGTAATGGATTTTTCCTCCAGAAACTTGTCCAATCCCCTTTTAAAGGCATCCAGGCCAGATGCTGTCACATCCTATGGCAAGGAGTTCCACGGACCAACCACACGTCGAGTAAAGAAATATTTTCTTTTCTCTGTCCTAACTCCCGCAACGCTCAATTTGAGTGGATGTCCCCAGCAGCTCTCCCCAGCTAAGCCAGTGAAGGTCACTTGAAAGGATCTTCTCCAGCTGACAGCAGGGCCAAGGAGGCCTCTGGTGGGTGGGTGGGAGGGCGAACGACATCCTAAGCGTCTCTCCGCTGGGCGCTCCCACTCTGCCCAACCACAGGAAGATTCACGTCAGGGACCAAAGCCTCTTGACTGCTCACTTGACGCTGACAGGAGCTCCCATTTCAGAGTGTGCCAGCCAGACCTGCCAATAGAGTCAAACATTGGCCATGCGCCTGTCAGCAGAAACCTTGTGCTTGTCACTGCAAGAAAGTCACCTTTCCACAGTTCCCACCAAGAGTGCTCTCCAGTTCTTTCTCTCTCCAAGCACAGGGCGTTCCATGTCTGCACCTCCTCCGATAAGCACCATTCCCTTCATTCACAGCCAGGCTCCGGATCAGGCAGTTCTGTTGCACTTGCTTTCTGAAGAGAGCATTCTGCTCCTGTCTGAAGACACTCCCGTTCTGGGGCTGAGGCTCCTACCGGTCAAAGTCAAAGCAACAAGCCCGTGAATTTCAGAGCTGGTGCACTGGTGTCCTGCTGGATGCCAGGCTTGGGGAAGGGGGAGGCTTCCACGGGGCATCCCGGCCAGAAGCAGATTGAGGCCTGTTGAGCAAGTCCTCCAAAGCAGCCTTCGTGCAGCCAACTCTTCCTTCACAATTGCTAACAGAGTTGAACCCTGTGACAAGCCACTTCCTATCCTGGCAAGAACATCAGCAAAAACCCCTGGTGTCCCAGGGGTTTTGAGTGTAAGTCTCTGCGGCCATTCCTAATCCCAATAGGATGCGCTTCACACAGAGACAGGAATGTCATCCGGAGAAAGGAGCAGCCCACAATGACTCCTGGAGGTGTCCCAGATGTGCTCAGGCAGTTCCCAGAAGCCAGTTGGCCAAATGAGGGTTGATACATCCCTGCAACTTTCTGCAGGTCACACATGTGTGGCCAGTCTGGTACCTTCCCAGGTCTTGAGAGTTTGCAGAAGGAAAAGCAAAGTGAGGAACAGCGCAATGGCGAGAACCACCAGGGCTATGCTGCTGAGCTCAAAGTGCACAGCAAGCCCTCTGGTTGGAAGCACTCAACTGTTTTCCTGCAGCAAGGAGTGCCCTTTATGAGAAGCCTGTGGCTGCTGAGTTCCAGAGTTTGGAAGGCACAGGCAGGGCAGGGAGGCCAGCTTTCCAGGTACAGCAACGATCAACCCCTAGCATGGTGAGAATGGCTGCTGAAGGACACCTTGCAGAGAGGTCAACTGCTCAACCCCACACCAAGGCACAAGCAGAAGCAGCAGCTCAAATAGGAGTCAGACCTTTGTGTGGTCCATCCGGCCCAACCCTGCCTGCTCCCAGCTGGCCGCATCTCGGGCAGAGAAGGGTCCTTCCCAGCTTCGTTACCGAAGCCCCCCTCCAAGCCGAACTGCTGGGAGTGGAATATGCGCTCCACCACTGAACGATGACCCCTCCCCGATGAAGGATCATCCTGGTGAGTTTTTAACAACTTGTTTTAGGTTTTCAACTACTCAGACTATATGACACCCTTGACAAATGTAAACATGGAAAGGTGAACTTGTTCCTGCTTGAGGGAACTTCCAATCGAAGTCATAGAACGACAGAGGAGGAAGGGACCCCAGAAGGCGCCAATGATCTCAGCACAGGAAATTACTACAACACCTCCAAGGACAGGGGGCCATCAAGCTCTGCCTGAAAACCAGTAAGGGAGAGCCCATCACTGCCAGAGCCAGGAAGTCAGGGGCTGGAGCAGTCGGGAAGTTCCTCCTCACGTCTCACCCAAACTCCTTTCCTGAGGTTTCAAGCCCTTGGTTCTAGTCCCGTCTTTGGAATCCCTCTCCATTTTCCATCCTTCACGTGACTGCCTTCTGGTACCAATCTCCCCGAGTTCTTTTAACCATTACTCTCAGGACTTCTCGGTTTCTAGAGCCCTCACCATCTTTGTGGCTCTCCTCCAGAGAGAGCTAAGAAAGGTCAAGGAACAAGAATTCTTGGGCCTGCTGGCTTTAATCAAGTCATACCTAGTTTTGGTTCTTTGCAGGAAATCTAGTCTGCCTTACGAAAGCAGGAGGAATCACGTCCTTCAACCAGCAGCAGCATTTGGTTGTGGCCACAGGTCTTCCATCAAAAGCCTCTGAAGTCAGCAAGCCAACTGGCGCCTAAAATTGACTAGTAACCTAAAATCAACTTGTATAGTTTAAAGAGAGGTCATTTGTTGATCTTAGAGGTCCAGTTTTAAAGGGGTCCCAAGACCTGGCAGCATTCAGATGCATAGCCTGTGGTCACCCCATCCCTCTCTGCCAACAGGGCAGCCAAGCCCATGGGAGCAACAGCCTTGTCTGCCCAGCACCCCATGACAACTACAAAAATCAGCCCGTATGTTGCCATCCCACAGAATGCAAATATTCTAGTTATGAACAAGCAGAAAGGGGAAAAACTGAAGGGTTTTAGGAATTTTTTTTTAACAGTAAAGTTTTTCTCCTGCTTTGGAAGTTGTTTTGCTGCATATTCCTTCCAAAGGAAATTTACACACACACAATGCTCCAAACACAAGGAGGGTGACATTTGCAGTACAGTAATCAGAGCAGTTTCTCAACAGGGGCTGAGGAAAAGGAGCAGAGATGTCAAGGAAGAGCTTGTCTCAAGCGTCAGGACATTGTTTTGCCAAACAAGAACCCCAGGCCAGGACAAAAGACTCCCTGGAATTCCCAGGCATGCAAAACCTATTTCTAGGGCCCTCAATTCCCAGGACTTTCCAGCCCTCACGCAGGGCCCCAAGAGTCACAAAATGCTTGGGATCCTCTTCGGACAGTTTCCAACAGGCTCTGATCACTGCAGAATAAAGACCAAGCCTTTGGCTGTGTGTTTATTCCATGCACGCTGTGAGATCGGACAAGAGTACAGCAAGGCTTCTTGAGCTGCCCTTGGCAGAGAGTACCAGGGACCAGTGGGCAGTACCACTTGGTGCCAACTGCCAACACACAAGAGCACCTGCAGAACCAGCTGGAGTCTCCAGGCTAAACACAGAAGAGATTGAACAGAGAATGCACCTTTTCTCCCTTCATTTTGGCAGTCAACAATTTTATGCCCAAGCCCCTTTACAAAAGACACTAAAGCACCTTGAACACACTGAGCACCAGGACACCACCCAACTACGAAGAGGTGCCGGTTCTGCCACAATTCTCCCATTAAGCCAGGCTGCCTGCCTGCTGCCCCCTTCCTCCTCCCCCACCCCATAAGAACTCTCAGCTCTAAAGGAAGCCTGGCTGAGGTCTTATTCAGACCTGCAGGAAGCGGAAGGGAGGGGGTGCATGCGCCTCTTCAAGGGAAGGCTTGAGCAAATGAAGCACACTCAGAGGACCGGCAGGCACCACACACAAACCGGGCTGCTTCATGGCACAAAGGCAGCCCAGGAGCCGGAACAGCCCCAAGTCCCTCTGGTACAGGGTCTTGACAAAGATTTGGGTTTATAAGAACAGCTCTGTGTGTTCACACCGTGATTCATGGGACAGGAATGCTCCGTCATGCCAGTGCAATGGAAAAACCAAGAGATTAAAACGCTCAGTCTGACTATCCACACTTAAGAGGTTAGAGGAGCCTTTCTTGAACACACACGATTACTCATCACAGCTTCAGCTACACGCCATGGAAGAGGTGGAAAAATTAAGCTGAATAATATTAGCAGCTCTCGTTGATTATAGTTACCTAAACAACAAGGATGAGAGAGGATCCGACAGGCTGGGGCTGAGCTGTGTGGCAGCATCATCACAGCATCTTGCCACTCAGTAGCTAGAGATGCCATGAGGTCTGTCCCACAGGTCCCTGACAGTGAGTTGCCTGCAGAGCAGTCCCTGCTCCAGGCTTGTCTGGAAACCAAGAACTGCCACCTCTGCAGCTTTCTACCCAGACAGCCCTGAATTCAGGGACTGCACCTCAGCAACTCACACACTCCAAGATTCTGGGACAAACCTCCTCTCTATAGCTGCTGTGCAAACATCACAGTTTGACTGCTGTGCAGGAGGTCATACAGTGAGCTGGCTTCTTGCAGATCAGCTACTGGGAAGAGAGTAATGGATGCCCTAGAAGCATCCACTAGCACAAACCTGCCCCACTGGGTCATCGCTGCATTCCACTGGAAGTCGATAATCCAGGCCTAGCAAGGCAGCCATTCCAATTAGGTTCTCCCGAGATACTTTCAGAACCCAAATTGCAGAAACTGACTTCCCACTCTTCACAGGATGGTCCCCCAGAGGCTCCAGCATCGCAATAAGCCCAGTTCCCAGTTCCTCGGAAGCAGAAAGGTCAATGGGACCAGGGGCTGGATTGCAATGTCAACATTGCTGCCAGTGTTGAGGAAGCCAGTGTTGTTACAGGTGGTGGAACTACAACCGGCACCACACGGGTTGCCTGCCCAGAGAAGGACCACTGGCACCTGCCGCACTCTCCATTCTGGTGGCTTGCCAAGGAGGACCTGTGTACTGCCCAACTCGTCTGCTTCCAGGGTGCTGGCAGCAGGGAAGGCCCAACACGGTGGCAGCATGAGCAAGGTCCAACTGCCTACTCTTGGTATGGAGTCTGTTTTATCCAAAATGATGGAACTTTTGTTTTCACTGTCCACGAACACATTCCTATTTTCAGCTTAAAATGAATGTTTATCCATCTCACCCAATTGGGCCAGGCCGTAATATATCCTAGAACGGCTTATGTTTGCTCTGGGAGGCCAGGAATGAAGGTCACAGTTCAGGGCTTGGCACACACAAACCCAAGACACACAGCTGAGAGGTTCACAAGGTCAACATTTAACATGAACACAGTCGAGTCTTCTGCCCAAGACCCAGGCCTGAACGTGTGGGCACCACTTATGGAAACAGAGAGTGTTTTCTCCATTTCTTTGGACATGAAAGAAAGGCAATGAAAGCTGCTCTTTCAATACCTGCTATTCTCTGGTGAGGCCAAAAAATAGCCAGCCAAAACCTTTTCTTCTCCGAACATGGCTGAAACCTCATATGACATGCACACTGTTCAATATACTCAGTCATTCAGATGCAAGACACCAGACCTCCAAGGCTAATATTGAATGCTAATATTGAAGAACGACGTTGCTGATCTCTTGACTAAAATATGCAACTTGTCCCTTAAAATGGCTGTGGTGCCAGAGGACTCGAGGATAGCAAATGTCACACAGATCTTTAAAAGAGGAAGGAGAGGGGCTCCGGGAAACTATAGGCCGGTCACCTGTTCAGGGTAAGATGGTGGAATGCCACGCCAAAAATATAATCTTAAAACACAAACAAGCCTTGCTGAGGGAGAATCAACCTGGCTTCTGAAAGGGTAAGTCTAACCTCACAAACTTTTTAGAAATACAGTGGTGCCTCGCAAGACGAATGCCTCGCGCAACGCAAAACTCGCAAGACGAAAGCGTTTTTGATTTTTTGGTGACTTGCAAGACGAATTTTTCTATGGCCGTGCTTCGCAAGACGAATTTTTTATTTGTTTGTTTGTTTTGGTTTGTTTTAAATCGCACAACCGTTAATACCCAAGTCATGTTTAAAAAGTTGAAGTTTTGTGCTTGAAATTTTTGAAATCCTCTGTACAGTATGTATGCCTTTAAAGAGCACTTAATAAACACTTTGTAAACCAAATTTGACTTTGTTCTGACTGTTTTTGCCCATAGGAACGCATTAATTAAATTTCAATGCATTCCTATGGGAAACCACGCTTCGCAAGACGAAATTTTCGCAATACAAAACGACTCACGGAACGAATTAATTTCGTCTTGCGAGGCACCACTTATCTGAAAAGGTCAATAGGCATGAGAATGCGGGAGAACCTGTGGATATTATGTATCTGGATTTTCAGAAGGCGTTCGACACGGTGCCTCATCAAAGGCTGCTGAGAAAACTCCACAGCCAGGAAATAAGAGAGCAGGTCCTCTAATGCAGTGGTTCTCAAACTGTGGGTCGGGACCCACTTGGTGGGTTGCGATCCGATTTCTGGTGGGTCGCGAGAAGCTTGGAAGATCACAAAAGACCTAGGCGGCACCATTTTGGAAGTGGGCAAAGCCTGGGCATTGCCATTTTACGCTTCCCGGCATTGAGACGTAAGAGCGGCTCGCACATGTACAAAGAAAGCAGCATGCCGCTTTTCCCCAGAAAGCGTGCTGCTGCCTTCCAGCTGGACCTCCCTCTGCACTTGCAGGCTTTCCTCAGGGGGGCCAACTGCGGAGTGCAGGCTTGGATTGCAGGCAAAGAAGGACCGGGAGAGATGTGGACGAGCCAGCCAGGCTTCTCCCCACCAACCTTTGTCAGCTTGGCTGCCTTGACGGGATGGGCTGCCTCGGGGTTGCAAGACAGAGCAGCCCCCCCCCCCACAGCTGGACTGGGCTGGAGAGTGTAGGCGGAGACCTGAACACAGGGCTTGGGTGAGAGAGGCAGACCCCCGCGATCTCCCCTCTTGTGAGCCTGCCTTGAAAGCAGCATCGCTGCCGCCACCACCCCACCACCGATCTTGTCCTCTGCATCACAACCTCTCTCCCTCTCTGAAATCACCTGGAAGCCACGATCTGAAGCGTTTGGGCCTCTTCAGCCTAGAAAAGAGACGCCTGAGGGGGGACATGATTGAGACATACAAAATTATGCAGAGGATGGACAGAGTGGATAGAGAGATGCTCTTTACACTCTCACATAACACCAGAACCAGGGGACATCCACTCAAATTGAGTGTTGGGCGAGTTAGGACAGACAAAAGAAAATATTTCTTTACTCAGTGTGTGGTTGGTCTGTGGAACTCCTTGCCACAGGATGTGGTGCTGGCGTCTAGCCTAGATGCCTTTAAAAGGGGATTGGACAAGTTTCTGGAGGAAAAATCCATTACGGGGTACAAGCCATGATGTGTATGCGCAACCTCCTGATTTTAGAAATGGGTTATGTCAGAATGCCAGATGCAAGGGAGGACACCAGGATGAGGTCTCTTGTTATCTGGTGTGCTCCCTGGGGCATTTGGTGGGCCGCTGTGAGATACAGGAAGCTGGACTAGATGGGCCTATGGCCTGATCCAGTGGGGCTGTTCTTATGTTCTTAACTACAATTCCCAGGAAGCCTTGCAGGTCTCTTGGTATCTGGTGTGCTCCCTGGGGCATTTGGTGGGCCGCTGTGAGATACAGGAAGCTGGTCTAGATGGGCCTATGGCCTGATCCAGTGGGGCTGTTCTTATGTTCTTATGCTCCTTTCCTGCCCTGGCTAGCACATCCTCTCTTTCTATCTTTACTGGGGTGTGGGGGGATCCCTGGTTGCTTGGCTGCCAAGAGAGCAGCCAGGAGTGGGTGGGGGGGAGAGGGAGGGAAAGCCTGGAATGTGGGGGGGAAGCACCCAGGGAGAGTGCTGCTCCCCCAGCTGCTTCTCAGATGTGCACCCTTCCCCTCTTCTTACTTCTCTCTTAGGCTGCAATTCTGCCTACTCTTACCTGGGAGTAAGCCCCATTGCCAATAATGGGAGTCAATTCTGAGTAGACGTGCTTAGGCTTGAGGGAGATGAGGGGAAGCGTCCCTGCTTATCTTCCTTCTGAGGGGGAGACTACTGTTTTTGTTTCCTTTATTTGCAAAAGCTCCAACTACTTTTTGTATTGAGGTGCATGAGGGGGCACTTGTTTCTGGCTAGTGCTGAGCACAGCATCAACAGCCACATCAAGGTTTGTTAGTTTCAAGCGCAATACAAGAAGTAGCTTGAGATTTTGTAAATAAAGAGAGAAATCAAAACAGTCGTAAATAAATACACAAATATTTTGTTCCAGGTGTAGTTTTATTTTTTGCTTGATAGCAATGGTAGTGAGGGCAGGGAGAATTGGAAGAAGCTTCTGAGCTGGAATACTGTCTCTTGCCATTTACAGTTTGAGTTTCTAGACAAGAACTTCCTGCTTGATGACATTACTTCTGGCTCTGACACCACAGTGATGTCACTTCCTGTTTGATGTCGTCATTTCTGGCAATGACATCACTTCCAGGTTGCTGACATCACTTCTGGTGGGCCCCAGACAGATTGTCATTCTCAGAAGGGGGTCCCAGGCTAAAAAGGGCGAGAACCACTGCTCTAATGCAGGGGTGCCCAAACCCCGGCCCGGGGGCCACTTGCGGCCCTCAGGGACTCCTAATCCGGCCCACGGGGAGCCCCCAGTTTCCAATGAGCCTCTGGCCCTCTGGAGACTTGCTGGCACCCATGCTGGTCCAACGCAACTGCTCTCAGCGTGAGGCCAACTGTTCAACCTCTCCCGTGAGCTGTGGGATGAGGGCTCCCTCCACTGCTTGCTATTTCACGTCTGTGATGCAGCAGCGGCAGTGACGGAAAGGCCAGCCTTGCTTTGTGCAAAGTCTTTTATAGGCCTTGAACTATTGCAAGACCTTCATTCATTCATATAAGTTCCATCTCTAATATATTCATTTATTCAAATTTATTCAAATTTCAAATGTAAATTAATTTTTTTTTTCCCCTGGCCCCTGACACAGTGTCAGAGAGATGATGTGGCCCTCCTGCCAAAAAGTTTGGACACCCCTGCTCTAATGGATTAAGAATTGGTTGAGGACCAGGAAACTAGAGTGGGCACCAATGGGCAATTTTCACAATGGAGAGAGGTGAAAAGCAATGTGCTCAAGGATCTGTCCTGGGACTAGTGGTTTTCAACTTGTTCATAAACAACCTGGAGACAGAATTAAGTAGCAAGGTGGCCAAGTTTGCTGACGACACTGAACTTTTCCAAGAACAGAAGTGATTGTGAGGAGCTCATAAAGTAATGCATATTGGGGCAAAAAGATCAAAATTTCACATATAGGCTAATGGGTTCTGAGCTGTCTGTGACAGATCAGGAGAGAGATCTTGGGGTGGTGGTGGACAGGTCAATGAAAGTGTCGACCCAATGTGCGGCGGCAGTGAAGAAGGCCAATTCTATGCTTGGGATCATTAGGAAGGGTATTGAGAACAAAACAGCTAGTATTATAATGCCATTGTACAAATCTATGGTAAGGCCACACATGGAGTATTGTGTCCAGTTCTGGTCGCCGCATCTCAAAAAAGACATAGTGGAAATGGAAAAGACTGGCAGAATGGGCAGCAAAATGGCAGATGCGCTTCAATGTCAGTAAGTGTAAAGTCATGCACATTGAGGCAAAAAATCAAAACTTTAGATATAGGCTGATGGGTTCTGAGCTGTCTGTGACAGATCAGGAGAGAGATCTTGGGGTGGTGGTGGACAGGTCGATGAAAATGTCGACCCAATGTGCGGCGGCAGTGAAGAAGGCCAATTCTATGCTTGGGATCATCAAAAAAGGTATTGAGAACAAAACAGCTAATATAATGCCGTTGTACAAATCGATAGTAAGGCCACACTTGGAGTACTGCGGCCAATTCTGGTCACCACATCTCAAAAGGGATACAGTAGAAATGGAAAAGGTGCAGGAGAGAGCGACCAAATTAAATTTAACTGTTACTCTGCCCTCATGCTGGGTCCTTTGCTTTGGCTCTCTGCATACATTTGCTTCACCTCCTGTGCCTGCTAGTTGCACAACATCTCTTTGCCATCACACAGCTTGCAGTGGTTGGAAAAATTAGTTTGCATCCCAGGTTTTCACAAGAGACTGAATTTGCTCAGCCAGGCACAGCTGAAGGTTGGCAGCTTCAGAATGAAGTGGCAGGCAGCTCACCTCAACAGGAAGAGCTTTGAAGACCCTCTCTTGTTGACTAGAAAACTGGTGGGGCTGCTAGGAGGGCTCACACTGGGATGCCACCTACATTACTACTCCATGACCTGGGAACATCCCTTCAAAGCAAGCCCTCCAGTACAACCCCTTAAAAAGACAAGCGACAGCCAGTCAGCAATGACACCCCCCCTCTCCCCAAGAAAGCGAAGGAACATAAGAACATAAGAACAGCCCCACTGGATCAGGCCACAGGCCCATCTAGTCCAGCTTCCTGTATCTCACAACAGCCCACCAAATGCTCCAGGGAGCACACCAGATAACAGGAGACCTCATCCTGGTGCCCTCCATTGCATCTGACATAGCCCATTTCTAAAATCAGGAGGTTGCACATACACGTCATGGCTTGTAACCCGTAACGGATTTTTCCTCCAGAAATTTGTCCAACCCCCTTTTAAAGGCATCCAGGCCAAACACCATCACCACATCCTGTGGCAAGGAGTTCCACAGACCAACCACACGCTGAGTAAAGAAATATTTTCTTTTGTCTGTCCTAACTCTCCCAACACTCAATTTTAGTGGATGTCCCCTGGTTCTGGTGTTACGTGAGAGTGTAAAGAGCATCTCTCTATCCACTCTGTCCATGCGCTGCATTATTTTGTATGTCTCAATCATGATGCAGAGGAAGCTAAAGATCCCAGACTTCAGCCCAGACAGAAGCTTGCCTGCCTCACAAGCCACCAATCCTCCTGCAGCTTTACCAGCTCCCCAAACTGTCCCAATGACAAGTTTAACTACTTAGCAGAAGGGACAATGAAGACTGCAGAGAACCACAGTGACCCATGCCTGCGAGACAAGACACCACCCATCCTTCTGAAGATACTTTCGGCAGAGGCAAAGCACTATGTGGGTCGCCCTCTCAGAGGAATCCTAGCAACCATGACAGAAGAGAACAAGTGCCATGTTCTCAAACCCACTCACCCACCCCCACCCCCGCTGCTGGAGAGCCAAGACCGAGGGGGAGTGGCTAGGCCAAGGCCACCCCTTAAGAAGTTCCTGGAGAGGAAGTCCCCCCTCACAGCTCCACCTCCCAAGCCCTCTGCTGGGGAGAGCACTGAGCACAGTTGGAGGTGTCTTCACCCCACAGCTTTCTGCTTCAGCCAGCACATCTGGCTCCAGTGCTTGCACACAGCATGACTCACTCCACCAAGCCTGGGGCTTCATTTACCAGAGTGATCAGGAAGGCTGAGTGCGATTTCAGTGTCAAGGCAGGAAGAGAACTTCCCTCTGAAATGTCAAGAGGACAGGCTTGATCAGCAGCCATGCCAGGAACAGGGGCAGCTCCACTACCAGGTTCCTCGGGGAGAAGCGGGGTAGCTCACAAATAACCTCAGGGTGGCTGATCAGCTCCCTCCCCCCAGGCAGCCAATATCTGACATATTTCTTGTGAAGGCAGCAGAGACCCAAGCAGCAAGGATACCAAATCAGCACCACTCAACCCCTTTCCAGGCCTCGCGTATGCATCATATGAAGAACCTTGAACAGAGTCAAGCCAGTGGGGCACCTCACACACAGTTGCTCCATTTGCAAGCAGAAGCAGCTCTCCTAGGCCTGAGACAGGGCTCTTCCCAGCTCTGGGGCCTGGCAGTGACCCTTACTAGAAGAGTTCTGACACAACACCAGACCTAGAGTCTTAGCTGTGCCAAGCGTGCAACCAACCATGGAGTAAGGACGGGGGGGGGGAGGGAAAAGAAAGATGCACCAGGATTTCTTCCAGCTCAGTGTTTCTCTGAAGTCAGGGGACTCCAGGAGTGACTCCTGATCACCAAGGGGAGGCACTTCCTCCAGGCAGCTAAGCCTGGAACCCTCACAGCAAAGCTGGGGGAAGCGGGGAAGCATGAGACCATAAACAATGGCACACAGGCACATGGGGACAGGGGACAAGTGCACATGGAGCTGTGTCTGCAAGGTGCGCAGCAGCATTTCCACCCCCATTAATGCAACCACAACAGCAGCAGCACCCCCCCAAGTGCTGCTGAGGTGTGCACATGCGGGAGCTAAGCATTGCTAATGTTTTTGCTAATGTTTAATGCTTACTAATGACTTTTCAGTTGGGCACACAACTGGAATGTGCAATGCAGCCTTGGTCTCAGATCTCAGAGAAGTGCAAGTCAGAGAGCACGGGAAGTTCACCACCACTGAATGGCACCTCTGGCAGCCACATTTTCCCTCTTCATTATGACCGCCAACCTCTAACACTTTCTGCCCCACAGGCCTGGTATTATCCCTTGGGAACTCCTGATGACCTGGTCTGGATGAGTCTGCATCTCCCTTGCAAGACCAGGCTTGCAGTCTGGGAAAACTCCTGGAGACACAGGAGGCAGCTGTGCCCAAGAATGTCTTTGCCCATTCCCAAAGTGGTCCATCCCTTTGTCATATCTTGTCTGGACTACTCGAGTATATCTACTTGGACCTGCCCTTGAAGAAAGCACCAGTTGTCTTTTCTGGACAGAATGTAGCAGTTCAAGTGACTTCCTGTACCACTGGTCAGGGCATACTATGTCACAGGTTCTTTGACCTACACTGCATCCTAGTGCCTTTCCAAGCACAAGTCAAGACGGCTATTGCTTAGATATGCCCTACTCAACTGGGACCTGGTGCCTGAAGAAATGTCTCCCCTCACATCAGCCCACCCACACTCTGCGTTCATCACTGGAAGTCCTGCTCTACATCCCACCACCACCGAAGGCACTACTAGTAGGGATGAAGGACAAAATCTTTTCTGTAGCAGCCCCATCTACAAAACTTCGGTAATGAAGACTACCTGCTTAGGTTGGATTCTCTCTCTTGCTTCTGGGTGTGTGCCCATTGTATTTAGTATATACTTTTTGCTTGCTGCAGGGTAGGGGGCATACAGTTTTAAATAGGTTTTTATCATTGTTTTCTTGATAGGCTATGAGGCACCTTGTCGGTCCTTTTGATGGGATTGAAAGGCAATCCAGAACTATTTCCAGTAAAATTAAATTAAGTCTGACAGCAGCAATGCCTCTCAGCAGTCTTCTAAACCAGCACAGACAACTGTCCCTCATCAGAGGGTCGAAGGACACCAGTTGCCGGTGTAACTTCCAAAGTGAAATCTTCTCTCTGCCTCCACCAGCCCGACCTTGGCGGACAATCTCTCCCTGCAAATTGCACCTAAATCACTGGTTCCCTACCTCTGGTCCAAATTCTCTTTGACCACTTCCAGCGACTTGCCGAGTGAGCACTCACCAAAGGATCACCAGAGAGGGCGCAGAACAGACTGCCCGCAGCTGGCAACAAAAGAAGCAACATCTTCTCTATAAAGCAGTGGTTCTCAAACTCTTCAGGAGTTTCACTGAAAATCGGGGGTAAATCCTTGTAGGGGTGGGAACTGGGATGGGGGATGTCCCAAAGACACTGCAGCAACCATGGGCACCCAGGCACACACCTGGGGGGGCTGTGCAGCCTCCCAGAGGGTCCTGGAGGCTCACAGCACCCTCTGCGAACCTTCCCCCCACTGCAGTGGGCTCCGACTGCAGTCGAAGCCCACTTCTGGTTTGCGGTTGGAGCCGTGGGGCACGGAACTTCTGAAGTCAGAAATGGGCTCCAACTGCAGATCAGAGTGGGAAGGCTTGCACAGGGGGCTGCAGGCCCTCTGGGAGGTTGCACAGTCCCCCTGGGTATGTTTAAATGGGCTTGGGTGCCCGCAGCACCACAATCACTGCAGCACTGTCAAGACAGCCATTTCTGGGTAATTCTTAAGGGGAAAGTGACCCTTTTACGTTCCAATGGTGGGTCGTGAACCACCACTCTGAGAACCACTGCAGAATAAAGATTAAATCAAATAACTCTATAATACCTCTTCTCTGATTACTACAATTTTTTGTGTGCTGGGAGGTTGGAATCCATGATGATTCCAATTTTTGCCTCAGTGGTTCACAGACTCCTAACAGTTGGGAACCATTGGCCTAAAAGTGTCTTTACCACTCCTCTCGGGAGCAGAATTAGGTTACATTGGCAAATGCCTGTACCCAAACCCTCATTTGTCAAATAAACACAAATACGGGGGGGGGGGCCATAGGTCTGGTCATTCCTGCATCCACCAACACTATCCCATAAATGCTCTGCACGTCTCTTGCCATGGATCTTTTTGGCCTCTGTTTTACAAAAAGGTATTCGCTTGTCAGGGCTTGCTTATGCAACCCAACTGGGCTCATGACCAAGCCAAGAGGTAGACCAGGAACTCCCCAGTCCATCTCTTGTGCTATATTATGTTCCCATCAAGACACACACCAGGACACCTCTTGAGCAACATCGCTCTGTGTACTGGAAAGACCCAGCACCCGTTAAGATCTGGCACCAGTGGGAACACGCATGGTGGTTCTTCAACAGGTATTAATGGTTATGCTATTAAAAGCACAATTGCTGCACAGGACCCTCTTGCAGGTCTTGATTTTCCAACCAAGTCAGTCTTTCCCATTAGAAAGACCTGAACAGTGTTAAAATTTATTGGAGGACTTTGGACAGAACTAGAAAATTGCTGGCTGTTACAATCTCAGAGGGAGAAGGGCCATCCCTTCCTCTGGAGCAACCTGTGATTTTTTGCACAGGAATAAACTAACCCCATTTGTCTGCAAAAAGTATCTTCCAGCAGCAGCAATGTGCACATGGCAAGTTGGGCTTCCACCGTGCATTTCCAGCTTTCTCCTCCCCACACTGCTTGGATCTGAGGAAATTTGGCCAAATTCAGCAAAAGTGTCTCCAGATTTTTACCTGGTCTTGGTAAAGAGATGCAGAAACAGAAAGCACATTAGTCCTTTGGAGAGGGCACCACTATGTTCTTTCTGGAAATGCAACAAGACTCTTTAAAGCTTAATATTTACAGGCTTGGAACATTTTCAGCGGGTGGGGGGTGAGAATTGTCACAAAGTTGATGAGGAAGGAGGCGGTTCAAACACAACCAAGATATGTCTGCCACAGATCTTCAGGGGCAAACACTGTGTTGCCAGCCAACTATATCACAAGAATGTATTAAGAGAGCGAGCACAATATCACAAAGATAAGAGCCACCAAACCATGAGGAAAGAGCAGCTTTTTTTACCTGCACCTTCACACTCAGTTAAAGATCTTTTACCCCCAGTTTCTGACATTTTTCTCGATTTTTCAACTGTCTCAATTTCTTGTAAGCTGCCTTGAACGCCATTCATGAAAGAAAGGCAATGTACAAAATATCCCAATAATTTAAATCATGACAGAAGCCTTCACAGTTGTATACCGAACAATACTCTGGACAAAAACGTGGACCCCAGAGCCAAGCAAATACAAGAGAACAGCCCAGGTAAGTTCAGTAGCATTGAAGCTTGGAGCGAAGTGAACTTTTGGAGATCATGGAGAATGAGAATGCCCCTGAAAGCCCCCAGAATACACTGGCATCTTTGCACAAATTCTGATCAGATGCTGGGCCTCTTGAACTTACTGGCAATCAAGGAAAGCAGTGGAGTCTCTCATTCATCTGGAAACAGGAGTCTCCACTGCTTTCCTCTATTACCGTCAAGTCCAAGAGACCCAGCTTCTAGTCAGCATTTGTGCAAGGATGCCAGTGTGTGCTGGGGACTTTCAGGGGCATTCTCATTCTCCATGATCTCCAAATCCATACAATTCCTATTACTTCAAGTGCATTGACAAACAAAGCAGAACTACCAACTCTAAAGGACGGTGCCAGAGCCAGTAACAGGAAGATGCCCGAATGCACACTGAGGAGGCCTCCCCTACCCACCCCACAATCTGCAAGACAGACAAGTCATCCCAACTGACCCTTGGGACTTCTGGCCCTTTGCTGTAGACATGCTACCAGATGCTTCACCAGAGCTTAGAAGTGCTACCTGCAAAAATCATGTTCCTTCCCTCCCTGCACATGCTGTTTTCAGGCTGAGATCCTTAGAACTCAGGCAGCCCAAAAGAACAAGAATCTGGGGAGCCTTTCACAATAGTAATAAGGATCTTGCAGGCAAGTAACACTTTCATTTCCATCACTGGTTGGTGCAGTTGGGGCAAAAAAGAAAGGAACAGAAGATGCACACCCTCCCACCTTGCATCACCAGCAATCAATGCAGCACAGGCACTGAATCCTGCCTGTTCCTTACAAGCACTGAATCCTGCCTCCTCTCTCCAATGGCCTAGCTTCCAGCCATTACTCAAAATCCACCTTACTACCACTATGGTTAGTCCAGATAGGTGGCCACCAGAAAATGGTCTACACCCACTGCATGTAGGTTCAAGAATCACTTCTACTGCCTCCTTCCATAGGAAGCCTGCACACATCATTTGTCCAAACAAGCACACTAGCCAGCTGGCCTTGACCCTCATTCCTGCCCTCTTCCCACACCTCCACGAGCCCTTAGTCACTGGAAGAGAAGCTGCATGCAGCACAAACACTGCCAAGAGGGAGATCTCCCAATGTTGCTTTCCTAAGAGTGACACAAGAAGACAATGCACCTGACACATCAAGCAAATTATTCATTTGTATGAGGAACTCTGTGATGGAACGAACTCTTGGAGCAGTCCAGCGGCAAGACTCAATTCACCTTAAAGTCACAATTTTTGAGATAACTCTCAAGTACAGTCAAAAGAGAGGCCAAGGAATCTCAAGTCCAACTCTTGTTCGGAGCCAGATGACAGGGACCCAATTACTCCAAGATTGGGGGGGATGGAAAAAGCTTTATATGCAACCTCCTGATTTTTGATGCGCAACCTCCTGATTTTAGAAATGGGTTACGTCAGAATGCCAGATGCAAGGGAGGGCACCAGGATGAGGTCTCTTGTTATCTGGTGTGCTCCCTGGGGCATTTGGTGGGTCGCTGTGAGATACAGGAAGCTGGACTAGATGGGCCTATGGCCTGATCCAGTGGGGCTGTTCTTATGTTCTTAAAAATCTATTCCCAAGGCAAGTCTCTTACCCCTCCCCCACAGCACTGTGATATTTTTTCACAAATGGAGGTATCCAGGAACACAAATACAGCCCCCCACCACCACCAAACCACCATGAAATGTTCAGCCCAGAAGTCCTTTTCCCAACTGTACAAAAGTATCTCAGAGACAATAACTACTCAGAGCTCAGGCAGCATCGTAAATAGCCAAGAAGTATTTAACGCATTTTTCCTTCTGCCTCTAAGGAGCGTCCAGGGAATCACGGCGTAAATATGCTGGCAACAGACCATGACCTCTTCTCCACATGCCTCTTCAGCCTCCTGCAAACGGGTCAGGTCTTTGAGAAACCACAAGTCCCAGGGGAGCCCCTCAGAAGGTGTCTTTCCCATAGATGCCAAAAAGCTTTTGCACAAAACTCAGCACCAACAGCACAGGGGGGAAAGCGAAAGGTTCAGTTGATTAGCACTGCCACATTCAAGAGTACTGCTTGGGATCCAAGCCTGACAGGAAGCCAAGACAAAACCAGCACTATCTCTCTCCCCCTCCCCCCGCCACCCTGGAAAGAGCAAACTGGCTCCACCTGCAAGGACCTCACTTCCCAAGACACAGCAAGGCAGCTGGCACAAGAAAGCACAACTGGGCATCCCCCTCACTCTTGGCCTCCAAACAGTTCCCAGCACAGCAGATCTGCTTATCTCAATGTCATACCCCACTAGCTGTTCCCCACATACCAAGACATCAGCCTGCAGTTGCCCCACTCCAGAACTAAAAGCAGCAGCCCATCTCTCCTATTCAGGGCCAACAGCCCCCAAAATACATGGGGACATGTTGCCCTGATACTGCAACAGAAGGCTCCCTCACAAAGGCAGGTGGTGGCTGTACTGCTGCATTTGTTGCCGCCACTCAGAGGTTCTCTTCCAGCCAAAAAGCCACATTTGCCAGCATACACTGCAGGTGATAAGTCAGCAGAAAAGCAGCTCCCCTTTTCTAGAAAAAGTGCTGCTGGTGGAACAGCCAGGGGAGGATGCCCAAGCGAGAGGGAGGCCCCTGGAAGGTAGGCTTGGGCAAGTCCTCTGAGCTCAAGTATATTTTAGAGAGCAAGCCTACACACAGGCAACTCCTTGGGCACAGTACACAACGGGCAGAAATGAGAAGGATTTGCTGGCAAAGTATGCAGTGGGAGTGACCCCTCCACACTCCAAGTCTCACCAGGATGAGAGATGAGCTGGGGTAAGTTGTCCGCAAGGGTTGCATGCAGAAAGCCCTAGATACACTCCCCTTGGGCAGGGCTGGGAGGGACCATTCTCTGCAGCAAAGCTGGGAGTACCCCTGCCAGCTTGTGCCGACAATCCTGGGCGAGGAAGACCTGGATCCAACTTCAGGCTCCGTCCTTAGAAAAAGAGATGGAAAAGGAGCCCAGGAAAGCCAAGGCCTCTGAGCAGATGTCCCTCCAGCGCTTCCCCAAAATGCAGCATTCCTGCAAGTAGCCCTTTCTGTGATCCAAAGGGATTTCTCTGAAAGCGCCATGAGTCGGGGACTGCTGAGCCCACTTCGCTACAAAGAGGGACCGAGGTAACAGCCCATCCCACATTATATTGCGTAATACTGCACAAGGACACACTGCATTGTATTGCCCAGATTTCACAAACCCCATCCCCTGCAAGCACAGCAGTTGCCACAAGGTACTTGGACACATCCTCAGCCTGGGAAAAGCTCCCCAGGCAGGCAGCCCTCTCCTGGCGCAACATCCAAATGTTGGCAGAGGAACGAAATGAAAAGACACTGAAAGGGGGGGCAGCCCAGTATCCTGCAGGTGTCCAGTCGCTGCCACCAATGGAGAGGCCGGTAGGGTTCTTGTCTGGCCAACAGCAGCTTCCCTGCCATGCACTAAAAGTGATGGAAGCAACACAAGCTGTGTTTACTCTCCTGCGCACAGGCTTCCTTCACTTTTGCTTCACAGGCATAACACACTTCATTGCCACACTGCCCCCGGCACCAGGACATCCAGCAAACAGATTTTCTAGGTCAGCAAGAACACATGAAATAAATGGAACCCCTCATGTTTTTTACTGAAAGGTAAACATGAGGTAAAAACATCATGCTCAGTTTCAAAACACCTGCAGGGGCATCACACCCCACCTCACGGACCCGCCTACAGGGGCAACACTTACCAGTCCCAGGCCAAAACACATTGCAGAAGGACACAGAAGTCAGGAATCTCCAGAGAGAAGTAGGGGGTCTCCAGGAGGCAGAGGCCGGCTGTTGTCTTGCTTTCAAGGGAGCAGGCGATACAAAGTCACCTGCTTTCATGCAGTCCCAAATTTTAACAGTGGTCCAATACAGAAGAACACCAGGAAACCTGAAAGTCAGTCTAATGGCAGCTCCTCTGCTTCTTGGCACCACCAAGCAGACACTGACCTCAACACACTCAGGGTGGGGGAGATTGCCGATTTTGTGTCAAGTCCCACCTCCCAAGAGTTCTCACCATGCTCCCAAGCACCACCCTAGAACTCTGCAGCTTCCCCATGAGCCAAGAGACCATCACTGCAAGTAGCTGCACCACAACTCTTACTGTGATCCCATCCACAGGCCTCTGTAGCCAGGCCTCAGGCAGAATTCCTGTCCTCCCAACACTGGCCAGCCTTTCCAGGGAGGAAAACGGGGCTTCCCCACCACACTTCCACCCACTTCAGCGCTGGCCCCCTGCTCAACCCGGCAGGCTCTCTGGTGGACTCTGTAAACAATCAGGCATTTGTCTCTAGGCCTGTTTGCAGACAGCCGCCTCTGAATCACCACCTCCAGTCAAGAACACAAACAAACAGGAGGACTAGAAGGACCCTGCGCAAACAGGCACTTATGCAGCACGTAGGGCCTGTCAGAGGCAGCAAAACAAATCCAGCTTGGAGAAGAGCTATTCAAAGACACCTTCGGGATACCTTGTCCCCCCCACCCTTCTCCTTACCCAGCCCCAGCCCAACAGGCCTTGATAGGTCAGACCATTGAAAGAATCACAGAAGCGCAAGGGAACTGCAAGATCATCGAGTCCAACCCCCTGCCAGGACAAGAACTGAAAGCTGATCTTCAGGAATTTGCACCGACCTCTTGACACAATTACAGACTCAGGCCAGACCACACAGGCAGGAGAAAGTTTCTCAAAGGGATGAAAGTAGAGTCAGAAAGAGCAGCTCAAGAGTAGCAACCCAATCCACTGGCAGAGCTAAAAGAACACATTCAAGAGGTGTTGAGAAACCACACAAATCCACATCCTTCAGGCCAGAAGCTGCCGGAGTCTTCCCGCACTCGATACCCTCCCTGAATTCAAAACAAGAGGGGAAAAGGCAGCATTCTGTCATGCAGGTTTCTGGTGTAAGATACCGGGAGCTGCTCGGCCAACAGGTTTTGGACATCAGGCACCCATCCTGAGCCACAGAGGATGCCAGAGCAGGCAACAAGAAAGCAGGAAGGAGACTCCTGCCTTGCTTTTCTGCCAGGCAGCAGCACAAAGAAGGGAGCTGACCTGGTGACCCTGCCAGACCAGCCTGCAGTCACTGACTAAGCCCTCCCCCAGGTTTCTGCAGAGCACTGCACACTGCCACCAGCAGCAACACAACACCAGGCGCAAAGGCACAGGGCAAGGGAAAAGCACTCTCACCTGATATTTTCCCACAACAAGAAAATTCCTGGCAAGGAACACGCTGGTCAAAGTCAGACCACACACACACCGACCTCGAGTCAAGCTGCATTCAGAAACACTGGAGCCAGGTACTTCTTGAGGTTCAAGAGCACTGAACTGAGCAGAACTGCCTCTGCCCAAGTGATCTGGTAGGAAACAACACATTCAAGTGCAATACAGCTACATGCTCAGCAACACACATGTGTTTGCCTGACCTGCTCTGTAAATGAGGTTGAGACCATGTGGATACCAGGACATGGGCAGGTGTCCCACTGTAGTTGCCACAGACCACCAAAGCCACCACCAGGCCAATGATTTGCTCTACTGGTATTAGGCTTCACAGGTTCATCTTCTCCTCACAAAGCCACATTGCTTGGTCTCTACCGGACTTCTCAGAGATGCAAATCCCCTTTCCTGCCGCAGGAGAGACCAAACACCAGTTGTTTCAGGAGTTCACCCTGCATGATCCAAGCCTCATTAGCTGCAAGCAGAGACCAGGCGCACTGCTCAAACCAGCTTGAGGTGGCACAAGCCAGGCTTCACACAGGCAACTGCTGATCAGACCCAAGAGAGAACACTTGTCCACTCCAAGGGACAGAATCCATGGAGAGCCATTCACTTGGATTCCGGCTCACCTCATAACAGTCCATGTGAACAGGCTCCTTTAAGAAAATATTAGAAGAGTCCTGCTGGATCAGGCCAAAGGGCCACCTAAGCCAGCCTCCTGCCTCTCTCAGCGGCCCATCAGATGCCTCCAGGAGCACACAGACCTGTATCCTGTTGCACTCTGACGTCCCCCACTTCTAAAACCAGGAGGCCGCGTGTGCCCCCCACAGTCTGTGGCCTTTTCCTTCATTATTTGTCCAGTCCACTTTGAGAGGCGCCGAGAACAGAGACCATCTCCATCTCCCGCGGCCAGGAGTTCCACAGACCAATGACACGCTGGGCACAGAGATACTTCCTTCAGGCTGTCCAACTCTCCGCCTCAGGGGTCACCCGGTGCTGTGGGGGGGGAAACAGCCACACCAGCCACCCCCTGCACAGCTCTGTGCGGCTGGCACAAAAGCCTGCAGCTCCTGTGCAGGGCAGCAACAGCAGACCTGCCCCACTGCAAGGAGACGACCCCTGCGCGTCCTCCACCCTCCAGGACCGGCCCTGCGCGCCCCCCTTGCTGCTGCTGAGCAGAGTCCTGCCCTCCCAAGCCCCTCACAGGACGCCACTCGGCCGGCCCGCCCGCCAGGCCCAGCAGCACTGCCAGGCACCTGTCAGTGGGGCGCGCAGAGCAGGCCGGGCGGGCGGGCAGAGGCCTCCCCAGCGAAGGCGGCCCGCGGGAGCGAGCCCACCGACCGCCACGGGACCTGCTCCTGAGGAGGAGGGCCTGGGCTCGGGCTCGGGCTGCAGCCCTCTCCGCGCCTGCTTGGGAGGGGGCGCCACGGACTCCCGGGACCTGCTCCAGGGCAGCCGCGCAGAGGCCCGACTCGGCCTGCCCCGACGGGCCCCGCTTCCGGACGGACCGGCGGGAGGGCTCCGGGGCTGCGCGGCTCACCTTGAGGCGCGTGACGAGGTGCGTGGCGAGCTTGACGACGGCGAAGTTGCCCTTGCCGATGGTGCGCTCCAGCTCGTAGTGGCCGATGCGCGCCGGGCCGGGCGGGCGGGCCGCGGGCGGCGGGCGGGGCCCGGGGGCCGCGGGTGCGGAGGGGGGCGCCGGGGGGCGGGGGGCGCCCGCCGCGCCGCCCCCCGCCGTAGCTGCCGCCGCCGCCGCCGCCGCCGCCATCTTGCTGTGAGGAGGCGGCGCAGGCGCGAGCCGCCCCTCCCCCCGCTCCTCCCGGGGCTGCTGCTGCGGCCCCGCGTGAGCTCATCCGCACGGGGGCGGGGCCGCAGCGCCGCCATGGCAACGGCGGAGGAGGGGCTGCTGTAACGCGAGCGGGGGCGGGACGCCGACGGGGCGCGTGAAGGGACACGACGCGGCCGCAGGGCTTCCTCCGAGAAAGCGCAGAAGCGCGCACCGAGGCCGCGAGCCGTGCGCCTGCCGGGAGCGAGCCTCGCTGGCCGCGGTGGGACTTGCTTCCGGGCGGGCCTTGCGGCTGAGCAGGCCGCACAGGACTTGCTGCTCCCGGGAAAGAGCCTCAGCGCAGCCCGAGCCGCGCAGGGCTGCTCAGAAGCGCGTCCGGCGGAGTCAGTGGAAGCGGTGGCCGGGCCGGGAAGAGCGGAGCCTGAGCCCGCCCGGGTGTGCGCGGGCAGTGCCTGGGAGTCCGGGCGGCATCCCGCAAGCGGGGCTCGGGACGAGGCTCAGCTCCGGCAGGCGGGGCTGCGGGCGCCCGGCTGTGAGGCAGGAGGGGACGGGCAGCGCGGCTTGCGGCAAGGGCAGTCCTGGGAGAGGAGGGGCGGGCAAGAGATGCTGCGACTCCCGCTGTGGGGCAGGGATTCCCCCCATCTGCGCGGGGTGCACGGAGCAGCCCTCCAACCTGGTGGATCTCCCTGGGCATCAGGATGCCAAGGAGACAAGTGCCGACACTGGCCCCATGCGATGTGTGGGCCGTGCCAAGCGCTCTTTCCCGTTCCCATGAGGTGCAGGTGCATCATGGGCTCCTTGGCAAGCTGGAACTGGCTTGGCGTCTGAATCCTGCGCCCCACAAGCTGGGCAGGCTGCAGAGAATTAGTGTTCTGGTGCTTTTTTGCACTCTGTGGATTTCTGTGGGTGCATTTGAGTTTTGCCTGCCGTCATCTGGAGGCACAGGATGCAGCTGCTGCCTCTTCCACATCCCACCCACGACACCGTTCTGAATGTGCCCTTCAACTGGCTTCTGAGGGTGCTGTCGGCATGGCTGTGGGGGTGTCAGCAGCCAAGGACCTCCAACACATCCTAAGCTGGTCAGAACAATTTTTTTAAATATAGAATTTGGCTGCTGACCATTTTCATTCCCTTCAGTGTATGTTTGATCTCAGTGATGTTAAATACAGAACAAGGGGCGTCTGATGTGCGGAGGTGTGCATGCCTGCGTCTGTGGCTGGGCTGATTAATGTGGAATTCAGAGTATGATCACTGTTGTGTTGGACCAGACCTCGCTGATTGTACAGGTGCCTTTGCCCATTTCTGCCCACTTCTTCCTTACACAAGTCTTAAAAGATGCCAAGAGGGTTAGGACTGGCTCTCACATTGACAAACCCTGGGATTTCTTCCTGTGCTCCTTCCCCTCTTCATGTTGCTCCTATCCGTGCCAGTGGTTTACTACATGGTTACCAATAAATTATTAACTAAGGTAGCAAAGCAGCCACAGCTATTATTGCTTCAAGCATTCAGGACCAGATTTATTTCAGTGCCTGTTTTGTTAATTCTAATTGCTGACTATTAATTTGGCCCTCTTGTTTAAAGGGGAGGGGAAGTTCACAGATTATAAAGGAAGAAATGACAGGTGGCAGCCAGCCCTTTCACAAGAGAGTGGGTGGAAACAAATTCAGGTGACAGCTGTGAATGATACAGGCTTTGACAAAAGCAGACTTAGGACCCAATCCTATCCAACTTTACAGCACTGGTGCAACCACAATGCAGCCCATTGCGGAACAAATGTTCCCATACCTTGAGGAGGCCTCTGTGACTACCCCCACAACATAGGATGCAGCACCGGCACTGGAAATTTGGATAGGATTAGGCCCTCAGGAAGTAAAGCACCCTCTTCCCCCAAAGAGAGCCCCCACCACCACTCTGTGCTCTCCTACATCAGGTAACATGAGCAGACAGGGATATGAGTGGTGAATTTTGCTCCAATTGGATGCCATCTACCTGCACCATTATGGCTGCTTCCCAGAACCTTGTTGGCAAGGATACCCTAGGAAGCAGCTGACTTAGCTTCAAGTGGTCCAAGTGTTGCCTGTGGCAATACTGAGCTTCAGCTCCCCTGCAATGAGAGATAGATCTACTGTATTGTTACCTGCTGAAAAAGGAATTAAAGTGGCACAGGTGGAATTTAATAGGCATCTTTGACCAGTGCCTTTGTCTACAGAAGGACTTGAAGTGAAGAAAAGTCCATCTATAGACAAAACCACTGGTCAAAGATGGGTGCAATCCTAATCAACTTTCCAGCACTGGCATAGCTGTACCATTGGGGCATATGCTGCATCCTGCAGTTGGGGGGCAGTTACAGAGGCCTCCCCAAAAGTAAGACAATGTTTGTTCCCTTATCTCAGAGTTGCACTGCCCTTATCTAGGTGCTGGAAAATTGGTTAGGATTGCACCCAATGCCTATCCCAATGCCCAATGGGCAGGAGGTCTGGTCTAGAGGGTAGAGCCTCCATTTGCCTGAAGATTAACATCCACAAGGTCGCCAGTTCGAGGCCACCGGCACTGTGCGACCTTGAAGCAGCTGGCAAGCTGCAGCTGAGCTGTTCCATCTGCTCGGAGCGTGGGAGGATGGAGGCCAGAATGTTAAACCAGATCGGAGTGTAACACCTTGAATATGTAGTGGTTCTTGAAAGAAAGAACCTTCTTTCAATTTGTAAAAATCCCTGCGTGGATTTAATAAGCCTGCCTATGTAAACCGCCTTGAATAAAGTCTTGAATAAAGACCAAGAAAGGCGGTATATAAATACTGTATATTATTATTATTATTATCAAACTCCGCCTACAGCACTTTAATTTGTGAGGTGTCCTCCGTCAGCCACAGTTCTGCTGCTGCAGCAGCATTGTTTTCCTGACTTGGCAACACTGCATGCAGACCAGTGGTCTCCAAACTGGCCTACCAGGATTAGCCTTCTGGGTGCAGAATGGGCAAAGACTTAACTGTTCTGTGCCACAGCCTTTCATTTTTACTGCTGATCGTTGCACAAACTCACACCATCAGGAGAAAGTGAAAGTGGCTGCCCAGCATAAGTTTATGCAAAGACTGGATGCAAAAATGGGAGGTGCAGTGCAGAATTCACCCACACCATACCGGAAGGTGAATCCTGGCACTTTGGATCCAGTCCGAGACCAGGGTTTGGAAGCCCCCTCCCCACCTCAACCATCACAGCTGTTCTCATTTGTGATAGTCACCTCCCTTCCTTTATTCAGTCCTATCCGCTTCACCTCAACTGCAATCCTAACCCTTAAATTTGATTACAAGTAAAGTAGCAGCAGGACAGGCAGTACTAGGCCCATGTCTATATTCCACATCCTAAGTGTCTCTGAAAAAAGGAAATTTTCAACTGTTCCTCCAAAATTTCCCAAACAAGAAGAAATGGCTGAAATGAACCCAGAAAGAGAAATTGCTTATTGGACAACTGTCAGGAGTGGAAAGTGCATTTTCTTTCTCCCACACAAACTGAAAGGCTGTCATTTTCACCTTCCATTTGTGCAAGCCACACAGGGCTCAGTCCTATATGACTTTCCAGCACTGATGCAGCCCCTAGATAAGGGAACAAATGTTCCCTTACCTTGAGGAGGCCTCCATAATTCCACTTGGCAGGCATAGCTGCATCAGCCCTGGAGTGCTGGACAGGATTGGGCCCACAGTTGTGCTTTGGTTTCTTCGGTCACTGTCCGGTGTGTAAAAACCACATACAGCCAGGCTGGAAGGTGTCACTGCAAGAAAGGCCTGATGCAGCTCTGCCTGTCTTGGGAGCAATTTTCACTCACTGCATGCAGTCTTGTGCTGCTTTCCCAAACGCAGAGGGGTTCATGGAAACAAATTATACTGTTGAATACAAAATTATAGTCTGGTGTTTGGCATGGGAATGGCACACGTCACAGAACTCTTGTCAGCCACAAACCCAGCAGTAACGGGTGAGCCGGGACGGGGCAGGGGTCCTTGAGCTGGGCAAGACCTGGAAGACCCCTGATCAGCCACGAAGCTTCTGGGTGTCCAGAGGCGGTCTCTCAGCCTAGCCTACTTCGCAGGGCTGTTGTGAGGACCAAAGGGGAAAGGGGGCTACTGAGGGACCTGGAGGGCGGGGGGGGAGGAGGCAGCAGGGGCGCCTGGTCTCTCTCTAGGCCGCCTGCCTGCCCCTCGCCCCCCGCTTCGCGTTCTACGGGGCGGCTTTCCTGCCTCGCCTTGAGCCGCAGCTCAGCCTCGGAGGACGTCTCTGCGAGGGCGGCGCTGCCTCGCGCGGGACTCCACAGGCCCCCCCACTCGCACGTCAAAGACAGTCGCCATGACAACGCGTGACGACATCAGCACCCGCCACCGCGCGCCCTCCCGCGGGATGGAGCGTGCCGCGCGATGACGTCACTTCCCCGTGCGTGCGTGGGACCCCTCGCGACTGGCCCTCTGCCGCCAAAGAAGAGCGCACTGGCGACGCTGCGGGCGCGGGACGAACCCTCCGGCTTGCCGTAGAGCGCCCTCTGGGGAGGAGGCGGGGAGGTGAAAGCGTCGGCGGGCGGGACTTCCCGCGGAGGGGCGAAGCCGATTGGCCGGCCGGTGGGCGCTCGGGTGGAAGCGAGCGTCGCGCAGGCGCAGAGCTGGAGGTGCGGGCCCGAGAGGGAGGGGCGCGCCCGTCGGAGCGGCAGGGCCGAGAGAGCGCGAGGAGGAGACGCGCCGGCGATGGAGGCGCAGCCGCCGGCGTGAGTCCCCTCCGGCCGCTTGGGAGGCCCCGTCCGCAGCCAGGCGGGGCCGTGGGCCGGGCTGCGTCTGGCCTCCGGCGCCCGCTGGGGCGGCCGCCCTCTCTCTGACGCCGCAGGCCCGTCTGCGCTCCCCTGGCCCAGCGGGGCCTCCAACCGAGGAGCCGTGCCCAGGCTGGCGCTCGGGTGCCCCACTGCCGGGCACGCCTGAGGGGCGGTTGCCAGGGAGCCGGAACGGCACGGCTGTGGCACACGCACGCACGCACACGGGTGCGTGGCACGTCTAGGCCAGGTGGGGGGCAGAGCCTCCCCACTGGAGTTCTCGTGGGAGGCACTCACCACCCACACGCAGGTGCCGTCACCACATCTGGTGGCAGGGAGTTCTGCAGGCCAGAGATGTGTGGTGGGTGGGGAGGCAGGTGAGGCAGAGCCTCCCCACTGGAGTCCTTCGAAAAACACTGCCGCTGTGGGAGGCACCCACATGGTCTCCTGCGGTGGGGGCACTTTTCGAAGGACTCCAGTGGGGAGGCTCTGCCTCACCTGCCTCCCCACCCACCTCACAGCCCTGCTTCTAGGAGCTGAATCATCCAGCAGAGTGTCTGCGCAGCGGCTGGTGTGTTCGTGCTGCAGGTGTCCCTGGAGTACTATATATGCGCTAAAACCCTTGTCCTTGCAGGGATAGGATGAGCCAGGGCGACTCAAACCCAGCCGCCATCCCACACGCCGCTGAAGACGTCCAGGGAGATGACAGGTGGATGTCCCAGGTAAAAGAGCACCCAGTGCACCTCCGGGGTTGGCAGCTTTCTCGTGGCGTCCCTGAGGACTTTGGCTGTGTCGGCTGGAGCCGTGGCTGCCACCGACTGTGAAGCTGAAGAAAATTTCAAGTGTTCTGTAAGAACCGGTCCTTGGTTAAGCCCCTTCTGCATAGCGTGCACAAAAGGTGTCGAATGTGTGCAGCTGTGCCAGGCAGAAATGGATTAAAACTGGTCATCTCTCAAGTTCCTAACATCATCCCTAACTGCAGAGGAGGATTAGAGCAGTTGTCTTTCTAAACGCACAATTCTATGCATGTCTACTCAGAAGTAATTCCCCTTGTGTTTTATGGAACTTACTCCAAGGAAAGTATGCATAGGATTTCAACCTAAGCACACACAACCAAGCAATAGTGCTGAGGATAGCAAAATGCAGTAGCAGCCTGCCAAACTGTATTTTGCATAGTGGCATTTGAGAAATCCTTTGTTCAGAATGTTGGGCTGCTGCACCTTTGGTCTTTTTCTACTGCACGGCAAGGCAGTGCAGTGATTTCCTTCTGGTAGAGGAAAGAAGTTCAGCATTAAAGAGGCAATATAATGTCACCAAGAGAGGCAGAAAAAATAGCATGTTGTGCTGTTCCCATGCAAGAGAATTACTAGATGCAACTTAATCCTGTTGCCTTTTTTTTGTTCAGCATAACCGGTTTGTCCTAGACTGCAAAGACAAGGAACCCGATGTGCTGTTTGTAGGGGACTCCATGGTGCAGCTACTGCAGCAATATGAGGTATTGTGTGGTGGAGGTTGGAGCTGAGGGGCTAGTTGGATGTGAGCATTTGCTTCCCACAGAGCACTGGGATTCATCACCACTGGGTGGGCAGAAGGTAGATTGTGGTCCACCTGTGCTTTGGGTTTTGACATTCCAGCAAAAAATGCCCAGCTAGGTGAATTGCGACCTGAGTCAGCAAGGCATGTTTTATGTTCTTTATCTGAATGCAGACTCAGAATTCTAAACAGAGACTAGTTCATGCCATAACTGTTACAAGATTCTGAGCATGCAAGGCTTTACTGGTATTCTAGCGACACCTTGGATGTTTCTACACAGAAGTTCTTTCTTTCTTCGTTGGCGGAATTCTCTGTACTTGTTTATCTAAAGTAGCAAATTGGTTTTCGGTTACAGATTTGGCGAGAGCTTTTTTCGCCACTGCATGCGCTGAATTTTGGAATCGGAGGGGACACAACAGGGCACGTTCTGTGGAGATTAAAGAATGGCGAGCTGGAGAACATAAAGCCCAAGGTAAAGTATGGTGATGAGTGTGTGGGCAGCTTGCTGGTTGTTGTTTTTCCAAAGCAGCTCTTTGCTGATGGACACGTAGATATTTTCTGCTTATGTCTATAGCACTTATTACATTTGTAACCTGTAATCTACAGCTAATAAAGAACATAAGAACAGCCCCACTGGATCAGGCCATAGGCCCATCTAGTCCAGCTTCCTGTATCTCACAGTGGCCCACCAAATGCCCCAGGGAGCACACCAGATCACAAGAGACCTCATCCTGGTGCCCTCCCTTGCATCTGGCATTCTGACATAACCCATTTTTAAAATCGGGAGGTTGCGCATACACATCATGGCTTGTACCCCATAATGGATTTTTCCTCCAGAAACTTGTCCAATCCCCTTTTAAAGGCGTCTAGGCTAGACGCCAGCACCACATCCTGTGGCAAGGAGTTCCACAGACCGACCACATGCTGAGTAAAGAAATATTTTCTTTTGTCTGTCCTAACCTGCCCAACACTCAATTTTAGTGGATGTCCCCTGGTTCTGGTATTATGTGAGAGTGTAAAGAGCATCTCCCTATCCACTCTGTCCATCCCCTGCATAATTTTGTATGTCTCAATCATGTCCCCCCTCAGGCGTCTCTTTTCTAGGCTGAAGAGGCCCAAACGCCGTAGCCTTTCCTCATAAGGAAGGTGCCCCAGCCCCGTAATCATCTTAGTCGCTTTCTTTTGCACCTTTTCCATTTCCACTATGTCTTTTTTGAGATGCGGCGACCAGAACTGGACACAATACTCCAGGTGTGGCCTTACCATAGATTTGTACAACGGCATTATAATACTAGCCGTTTTGTCCTCAATACCCTTCCTAATGATCCCAAGCATAGAATTGGCCTTCTTCACTGCCGCCGCACATTGGGTCGACACTTTCATTGACCTATCCACCACCACCCCAAGATCCCTCTCCTGATCTGTCACAGACAGCTCAGAACCCATTAGCCTATATCTAAAGTTTTGATTTTTTGCCCTAATGTGCATGACTTTACACTTACTGACATTGAAGCGTATCTGCCATTTTGCTGCCCATTCTGCCAGTCTGGAGAGATCCTTCTGGAGCTCCTCACAATCACTTCTGGTCTTCACCACTCGGAAAAGTTTGGTGTCGTCTGCAGACTTAGCCACCTCACTGCTCAACCCTGTCTCCAGGTCATTTATGAAGAGTTTGAAAAGCACCGGTCCCAGGACAGATCCTTGGAGCACACGGTTGGCTGCCAACTGCTTCCAGCTGTGACTTATGCTATCACAAGCACAGAATGCATTATTCCCTCTTCTGTTGAAGTTGCATCATGCAGGAATGGCTGCTTACTGTCTTTTCTCTCCTCTGCAGGTCACTGTTGTTTGGGTTGGAACAAATAACCATGAAAACACAGCAGAGGAAGTAGCTGGCGGAATAGAGGCTATTGTGAGGCTGATAAATACGCGGCAGCCCCAGGCCAAGATCATAGTAGTGGTATGTTTCGCTGTAGTCCATGAACAAAGTAGGCCTTATGGAACTGGGTGTGCCTTCTGTAAGCTCAACTTTCCTTCTGGTAAAGGGGCTGGCAGGAGAAGGCAAGTGCACAGCAAACCTGCCCCTTCCCTGTGTAGGAACGGTGCAAGAAGTGCCTTTTCTAAGTCAAGGAAGAAAAGAACTGTGCCTCTATCTTGAGGCACAATTGCTTTGGGGAAAGGGGTCTCATACTTCAAAGTGGGGCTATCCTACTTGTTTCATTGTATTCTCTTTTTTAGTGGAGAATAGTTCTCCGGGCATACTTAGTTTAGCAGTGGGTCTTGTGTGTTGGGAGGGATGCTCTACCCCCAGTTCTATCCCATCTCTTGCCCAGTTTTAAGATGTATTTAGCCAAGGGGGTGTTCTTGGCAGGGTTATGAACTCCCTGTGGTAGTCATACAGTGTGTGCAAGTAATTTATTACTTGCAGTGAATTTAAAGTCAGTTTCTTGTTGTTTTTAAGATACGGAACACTGAAATTTGTGTCTTAGTTTTATTTTCAGAAGTTGCTTTGAATCGTTCATTAAGGGGGGGAAAAGTTAAGATCTTTGAAAAACTTCTCTCCTGCCTACATAATAACAATGACCTAGAAAGATTTACAGAATGTTGGAGCGTGAAATTTGTGGTGGGGGAGAGACCTGGCAGCCACAATGGTTAGCTAAGTCCACTGGTGCCATGGAGCGTTACGTCCTGCTGAATGCTGCTCTCTGGGGAGGACTGATGCAGGGAAGCTGCGCTTTGTAAGAGCTTCACCTGATCCAGCAGCCAGACTCCTCTCTCTTGCCTTCTAGTACAATTGTCTAAATTCAAATCCATTTTGAAAAGCAGGGGCAAGACCCGAACTGGCCACTGTCTCCCCAAGAGAGAGAAACAGAAATCTCAAGGGAAAAAGATTCCCCCAGGGGAGGGGGGAGGAGCATATAGCACAATCACAAGGACCAGGATACTCACTAGTGCCCGGAGAGGTTGCCAAAGAATGAATAGCCTCTATGCCTGGAAGAGGTCTCTGGGGTAGGGTTCCAGGAGCAGCTCTCCTATAAAGCCAGAACAGCTGCTTCAAGCGCTTCTGCTCCCTTCCCTGCTCCAGGGCCTGCTACCACGTGGCGAGAAGCCGAACCCTCTGCGGCAGAAGAACACCAAGGTGAACCAGCTTCTGAAGGCTTCATTGCCCAAACTCACCAATGTCCAGCTGCTGGACGTGGACGGGGGCTTCGTGCACTCGGACGGCACCATCTCTTGCCATGACATGTTTGATTTCCTGCACCTCACAGGCACGGGTTACGCCAAGGTCTGCAAACCCCTCCATGAACTGATCATGCAGCTGCTGGAGGAGACCCCTGAAGAGAAACAGGCAACCCTGGCCTGAGTGGCTGGGCCCTGCAGTGTTGATGACACCCCCGCTTCACACAGGCAGTTCTTTTGTTGACCCTGGCACTACAGAGCCCTCCTTCCTCGGAGGAGGCACTTTCCATTGTTGAATGTTACTAAATGTTGTATTTAGCACTGGAAAGGGTGGAGTGGGGGTGGCTGGCAGAACCGCACCTGGGTCAGCCAAACAGTCAGAGAGCGGCCTCTTTGGGGTGGTCTTGGCTGCAGGAAGAAAATTGACTGAAGGAGGATTTTATTTCAAGTCATTTCTTGTTTACAGTGTGAACATACTTGTTGCTTGTCCATTGCCCGTGTCCTGCTATCGCTCTGCCAGTGTCCCTCCCAGTGTCCGGCCAGGCTTCTGTCAGTAGCAACACTCACATTCCAGTCCCTGAACTCAAAAATAGTGGCTTCTTTGAAAGTTGGCCTTGCTTGGAGACTTTTTTATCATTTGGGTTTCTGTTTTAAGTGACTCTCGCTGCTTTCTGGCTCTGGCAAAAGGAGAAGCAAAACATGGCTGCATGTGACAACTTCTGGGGTGTGGGAAATGAGGCGTTGAGTAAGTGAACTCAGTGAACGATGCCCGTTTTCTATTTCCTTAGCTTTGTAGGTATCATTTGCTTTGGGGCTGCCCAGTTTTGCGTCCCTGATAGAGCCTACCCCTTCTAGTGTGCTTTGGTGTAACATTCCTAGCTTCTTTGAAAAGCCCCGTGGCACTGGAGCCTGATTGAAGGCCAGCCCTTCCCTCCAGTGTCAGACTGACACTTCTTCACACCGTGATATCTCATGTTGAAGGATACTGTGTTGGAGCTGCTCCTCTTCGTCATTCTCACTTTAAAAAAAGAGTAAATAGCAAAGGACTGTTATTTCGTCAGCTTAAAATAGCCACGTACACTCATTTCTTACAAGGCCTGCAGCAGGCTGAAGCTTTACAAGTTCCAAGGCATGTATTTTTGTTGTGTGTCTGTCTTGTAAGAGCATCTTGTCTAGGCTAATGAGGCCTCTGACAGCAAAGGATGGAGCTTAGCAGCAGCCTTCCCCTCTCAAGTGTGCCTCCACCCCAACCAAGAAACCCATTGTGGAGAACGGCCTGTTGCCCTGCCTCAGGTAGGACTAGAACTTTTTAGGAGGCGGCAAATGGGGATATGACGCCTTAACTCATGCCAGTGTAAATGGGAAAGAAAATACCTTTCAGACTGGGGTGGGGGGTGGGGAAGGGGCTTTGTTCCACATTTGTTTTAAGCAGTTATATCATTCCTGCCTTGCTTTTACTTGAGCAAGTTATTTGGCATCAACTATTCAATCTTTGCCAGTCGGTTACAGCACAAATTCCTGTCTGCCTCCCCACTCCATTGTAGTGCTGAATATATTAGTGGTTTTTTTTGTCTCTTCCCAGTGCTAGAGAGGTCTCGGTACCAAGTGCAGTTTTTGAATCACATTCTTGTTTGATGCTCTTCAGGTAGACCGATTCTCAGTTCTCTTATCGTTCCTGTAAATTTCCCTTAGCGTAAGCAGGTAAATTCCAAAAGTGCAGGGATGCTGCTCCCTCAAGAGCATTTTTGGACCAGTGTTGCGGCAAGGGGAGGGGTTGCCTGCTGAAATCCCACACTGGGGACAAGGGGGGGGATTGAGACCTTTGATCTCTGCAGAGCTTTCGTGGAAACAGTAGCACTGACCTGATGCTCACTCAACAATCTGCATGGGGTCCTGCGACACTAGTTGCATAGCTGCTTATGGGCCAAACATTCATTTCTCTCCCCCTCCCCCCGCGCTTTCTGCTCAAACCGTGACTGAGGGGAACCAGAGGCCTGGATATTCCAACTGTGAGAGGAAGTGCTAAATAGGGCCCATTGGCCCAACTTTATAACAGCAACAGCCTCCTTCGCAGATACAGCCTTATGGTCACTTCCTCTCTCGCATGTCAAGTCTTGCTGCACTGCAGTTGGCCATTCTCCTGCCTGCTGACCTCGCTCTTGGCTGCTTTCCTGATGGTCATGTGGAAAGGAGAGACATTTATCTGAAAGATGACTGGAAACCATTGCAGCACCCCCTGCTCAGACCACTTGCAGGATCTCTTAACATCTTGCCGTATCTGCTGACAGCAGTCAGCGTTCTGCTCCATGGTGTGCCCACAAGAGGACCTGACTGGGATGTGCTGAGAATGTGTTGCTCTGTTGGCTTTTCTGCTGCCAGGGGCTCCTGGCAACTCCCTATCCCATTTACGTCACTGGCCTCTTGAGCTTTTACTTGGATTCTCTTTTTAAACTTGTTGCTGTTTACAGTTATGTGCTGCAACCCAGAATCTCATTTGTCCTGTGGTGTATGAGCATTGCCAATTTTATATTTATTGCAGCCAAGAAAAAGCATGAAAGCAAAGGTTAAAGAATGCTGTCTTTATCTTGTGGTGCGTGTGTGTGGCTGTGACTGGGAGACCACCAGAGAGGATTGTGCAGGCTGGTGCACACTCAAGTCTGGGGCGATGCATTGGAGCCCTGCTTTGTTGTGACTTTTTGTTGCTGAGAGGGAAAGGGGGGTTCCCCCTTCACTGACTGAACTGAACCTTCCACCTCTTCCCCTCCCCCCCAAAAAAGCTATGATTCTGCTTTGGCAAAATGGCATTGATGACTGGTAGAGCTCACTGTTTAGCGCATATTTCAATATAAATGTATATGTTTCACCGAGTTTTGTGAGTGCCTCGTTTGTGTTTGGGGTTGGAGAGAGAAGAGCTGGTTGGAACTTCCCACCCTCCAGAGGACTCCTTGAGAACTGCATTAGAACTCTTTGCGCACCAGGCATGTGTCACTGTGGAATGTGCTTCAAGGCCTGTGACTGGCCATTGGTCTTGCAGGCTGCTGCCAACCAACCATCTGAGTGCAGGTGCGGAAGTCCTGAGCTCTCTGCCTTCAGGTAGCAAACTTGATTTGTGAAGGGTGCCGTATTCTGGGGGGGAGGGGAAGGTGGTAGCCTTGTTTCATAGCCCTCAAGTGCATGCCCCCCAAGTGTGGAGTATTGCTGCAGAAACAGGCTGCAGCTTGACCTGCAGTTTCCATATCAGCCATCATGATCTGCAACCACAGATAGACTTCAGGTTGACCATGAGTTTGTTCAAGCCAATCTAGTTGCTGGCCGTGACTTTCACAGGCTCATTGCATGTTATGTGAAGTACCTCGTTTGGTATATACCAAATGGTGTATTATTCCATTTCATTGGACAACCTCTGGCTCTGGTGTTATAGGAGAGAGGCAACACGGCTGGGGCCCCCCTGTTGTTGGCAACGTTCAGTCTTGAAAGACTATGCTATCATGCTCTGAATGGTGGTTCCAGAACAGTCTAGTGTGGCTGAAAAGGCCTATTCAGGAGTGACAATCCCACACCAGGAGCAAGTGTAGTCTGTCCCTGGTCTGTCTCCCTGGCTACGGGCCTTCCTTCTTTGCTTCAATATGTTGGCCAAGTGTCTCTTCAAACTGGGAGAGGCCATTCTGCACAGCCTGCCTCCAAGCAGAATGCTCAGAAGCCAAGGTTTCCCATCTGTTGAGGTCCAGTCCTAAGGCCTTCAGATCTTTCTTGCAGATATCCTTGTATCACAGCTATGGTCTACCTGTAGGGCGCTTTCCCTGCACAAGTTCTCCATAGAGGAGATCCTTTGGGATCCGTCCATCGTCCATTCTCACGACATGACCAAGCCAACGCAGGCATCTGTTTCAGCAGTGCATACATGCTAGGGATTCCAGCTTGTTCCAGGACTGTGTTTGGAACTTTGTCCTGCCAGGTAATACTGATGATGCATCGGAGGCAGTGCATGTGGAAAGCGTTCAGCTTCCTCTCCTGTCGTGTGCGAAGAGTCCATAACTCACTGCAGTACAGAAGTGTACTCAAGACGCAAGCTCTGTAGACCTGGATCTTGGTGTATTCTGTCAGCTTCTTGTTGGACCATACTCTGTGAGTCTGGAAAACGTGGTAGCTGCTTTACCCATGTGTTTGTTTAGCTCCGTATTGAGAGAAAGAGTGTCGGAGATCCTTGAGCCAAGGTACACAAAGGCGTGAGCAACCTCCAGTTCATGCGCAGAGATTGCAATGCAGGGAGGTGAGTCCACATCCTGAAACATGACCTGTGTTTTCTTCAGGCTGATTGTCAGTCCAAAGTCTTGGCAGGCCTTGCTAAAACCCCCTGCATAATTCTACAAGTCTCATCCTGTCTCCCTCTCTAAAATTCCCAGAACCTTCACCATCTTGATCACCTTCTTTTGCACTTCACCCAGCCCTTGAGATGTGGGGGCCAGAACTGGGCACTATATAGATTTGTGGTGTCAGCTGCCCTGTACCAGATTCCTTAGTGTCATGAAATTGACCTTCACAGCTGTCACACTGGGTGGACACTTTCATTGAAATGTCCCCATCAAACCCCAAAGATCTTCCTGGTTCATCACTGACAGTTCAGAGCCCATGGGGAGGAGGGGGAGAATGCAATTAGGATTTTCCCCTCCAAAGTACATCCTTTTACATGGCCCATCTTTACCCTTCAGTTGCCTGGTTTGGAGTGTCCTCTTTGCCCTCTGCTTTGGCATTCACCACCCTGAATTGCTGAGTGCAGTCCCCTGCAGGCTGGGGCACTTCTGTGTGTGCACCAAACTCCAGATTCTTTGTGAACAGGTGCAACATGATGCAGCTTGTGAGCAGCCTGTCTTGGACAGGGGCATGAGATGTCCAAACCACCAAGGAGGACCAGGCACCCCAAAATGTAGGACATTCAAGAAAAAGGTGGGACATGACAAAATGAAAACTAAAAACACTCGTGTATGGATTACTTGTGGTTGGTAATTTAAACCCTGTATTACTTATTAAATTGAAAACTATATTGCATATAATTTTACAGGTAATTGATTAATTGCAAGATGGCTGTGCCCTGCTCCCAGGGAAAAGTACATGGAAGTGTCCTGGAAAGAGGACATTTTCTGGTCCTTGGAGCAAGGAGGTGCGGTGGGGTGGGAGGCAGGTAAGGCAAGAGCCCCCCCACCAGAATCCTTTGAAAAGGCACCCACAGCTGGTCGCCCTGGTCTTGGAGCAGGGCGGTGCAGTGGCTGGGGAGGCTGGGCCTCCTCGATGGAGTCCTTCGAAAAGTGCTGCTGCCACAGCTGGTTGCCTTGGTTTTGGAGCGGGCAGGTGTGGTGGGGGGAGGCATTGCGTGTGTGTTGTGGGTGCCTCCCACGGCGGCGCTCTGCCTCACCTGCCTGCCCACGCACCACGCCTCCCTGTCCTGGAGAGAGCCGTCGGTGGGGCGCTGCCAGGTCTCCGCCCCCAGCGCTCTACAATCGAGCCAGCAACCGGGCTCCCGCAGTCCCGCCTCGGCCCCTTTAAGGGGGCGGGGCCTCGGGCGCTGACGTCACCCCTGCCTGACTGTTTTTACCGCCCGGGCGCGCGGCGAGCGCTACAAAGTATCGAAGCGGAGCCGGACCTTAAAGGGGCCGCGCGCGGCCGCAGGGCGTGCTGACCCCGCCGCCCGCCAGCTGCTCCGCGGCGCCGCGCTGAAGCCATGCGGGGGCCGCTGCCGCTGTTGCTGCTGCTGCTGCTGGCCGCGCCCGGGGAGGCGGCGGAGGGGGCGGCGGGCGCAGGCAAGAGCGTCCGGCAGCGGGAGGCCGCCTTCGACCGGCCCTACGCGGACGTGGTCAACAGCGAGCTGCTCAACATCTACGCCTTCAACCACACCGTCACGCGCAACCGGGTGAGCAGCCTGCCGGCCGGCCGGCCTCCAAGCATGTACAGAGCGCCGCCCAGGGGAGAGGCAGCGCCCGGACAGAGCGGCTCCAGCGCCAGCCGTGGAAAGGGCGCTCGGGCGCGGGCTGCTGTGGCTGGCCGGGCACTTCCTGGTCCTCCCGGCACTCGCCGCTGTCCCCGAGTTGCCAGCAGGGACGTGCGGGGTGGGAAGGCGGGGCAGAGCCCCCACTGCAGTCCTCTGAAAAGCCCCGCCACCGTGGGAGGGGTCAGGCGCCCACTACCCGCGCACGAAGCCGGCCCGCCTCCCACAGCGGCAGAGCTGTCGGAAGGACTCCGGTGGGGAGGCAGAGCCTCCCCTGCCTCCCACCCGCCCCGTGTCAAAGGGGCACCTGGGATGGATCCCCCCGAACTCCCCCTTCAGGAGGTCAGGAGGTGGGTGGCAAAGGTGAGCGGAGCCTCCAGACGCAGTAGATCTCTGGCGGGCCGGCCGGCGCCCTGTGCAGGGCGTGACTCCTGGCGAGACTGCGAGGAGCCCGCTCTGAGCACATCAGGCAGCTGCCTGTCTTCAGAGAGCACACGCTGGCAGCTGGAGAGGAAGGGAGCAAAGGTGAGCCCAGGCCTGACAGTGTTGCCCCTGCTGCGTGGAAGAGCCATGCCCCCTGTGGGGCAGCCAGTGGGAAAGACTCCCGTGGGGGGTTCCAAGCAGAACTCCTGCCTCTGATGGTTCAGTGTTGGGGTGAAGCCTCTTCACACACTTGGAAACACTGCAGAAAATATGGGGGTGTCGCTGTGATGCTCCCCAGGCACCAGCCTCCCTGCTTGAGGTCTCCTGCGTTTCTCAGCCCAGCAGCACAAACTTTTCAGTGTGTTGGGCTTTCTAACAGACACATCTGCACAGCAGCTGCTCCCTGGTCTTGGTTTGCTGACTTATAGCGTTAATCTGGAATCACAGAAGTCCTATGGCTGTGCCCGCCCGGTTGTGCCGCAGCCTGCTCTGCACCCTGCTCTGTCCTGGGCTGCCCCCAAAGTGTGCAGATGCCACTCATCTCCCCCCTGAACACAGTCAGATCCATCTCGTCTTGTGAGAGGTCCCAGGGCTCATCAGGCTTGCTTAGAAGAGGCACCTGGCACTGTTTCCTGTTGAGAAGCCCAGTGCAGGCTGGGTCTGGCTTCTGCCGACAACAGGAGGAGGAACATAACATAAGAACAGCCCCACTGGATCAGCCATAGGCCCATCTAGTCCAGCTTCCTGTATCTCTCAGCGGCCCACCAAATGCCCCAGGGAGCACACCAGATAACAAGAGACCTGCATCCTGGTGCCCTCCCTTGCACCTGGCATTCTGACATAGCCCATTTCTAAAATCAGGAGGTTGCGCTTACGCATCATGGCTTGTACCCCGTAATGGATTTTTCCTCCAGAAACATGTCCAATCCCCTTTTAAAGGCGTCCAGGCCAGTCGCCATCACCACATCCTGTGGCAAAGAGTTCCACAGACCAACCACATGCTGAGTAAAGAAATATTTTCTTTTGTCTGTTCTAACTCTCCCAACACTCAATCTCCCAACATTCAATCCCAAAGCACCATCAGAGGAGGCCTGCTGGATCAGCCCAAGGGCCTTTCCAGTCCAGCTTCCTGTATCTCACAGTGGCCCACCAGATACCAGAGACCTGTATCTTGTTGCGGCTCCCTTGCATCTAGCATTCTGAGGTAGCCTGCTTCTGGAACCAGGAGGCTGCACATACACATCCCAGTTTATAATTGTAATGGACTTTTCCTCCAGAAATCTGTCCAATCCCCTTTTAAAGACATCTAGGCCAGATGCCACATCCTGTGGCAGGGAGTTCCAGAGGTTAATTACATGCTGAGTGAAGAAATACCCAACATGTAATTAACCTGTGGAACTCCAAGCTGGACAGTTGGGTATAGAGGGCCCTCCTGGGGCCTGCTGGCACGCATGGAAGATTGCCAGTGCTGTTCAGCTGGGGCCATGTAAGTGCCTGTGCCTCTGGGGAAGGAAAGGCTGAGGGCCTGGAGTAGGACACACAGCCTTGGCTCTGCCCACTGGCTTGCCTGCCCATCCTGACCAGCACTACCCTGATTCTTAGGGCAGGAGGTCTGGTCTAGAGGGTTGAGCCTCCAATTGCCTGAAGATAACATCTGAAGGTCGCCAGTTCGAGGCCACCGGCACCATGAACGGCGAGACCTTGAAGCAGCTGACAAGCTGAGCCGAGCTATTCCACCTGCTCTTCGGAGGGAGCTGCTTGTCAGCCTGTGTGGGAGGAGGCAAGAAAGTGATAACAGACCGCAAAAGTTCCATCTGAAATGTTGTGTGGTTCTTGAAAGATAGAACCTTTCTTTAATTGTAGAAATCCCCACGGGGATTTAAACAGCCTACCTATGTAAACCGCCTTGAATTAAAGTCTGAGGAGAAATCTGACGACCAAGAAAGGCGGTATATAAATACCTGTATTATTATTATTATTATTTCCTCCTTGTCCTGCAGACGGAGGGGGTCCGGGTGTCAGTGAACGTGCTCTCAACACCGAAGGAGGCCCCAGTGCTCTTTGTGGTGAGGCAGAAGGAAGCTGTGGTCTCGTTCCAGGTGCCCTTGATTCTCCGAGGCCTGTGAGTATTCCTCAACAGCAGTAGTCTCCGGAGCCACCAGGGGACGGCAGGTCACCCGCATGGCTTGGGCTGGGCCCTGGTTCTGGCCCTTGCCTGCCCCAGAGCAAGCCGCTCCGTCTCTTCTTTCTGGAGGGGGGCTCCTCTGTCTCAGCAACAGCCTTAGCATCTGCTCTTCGGTCCCCAGCCTGGGCCTGACTTGGCCTCCAGAGCTTATCCCTGTGTTGAAGGACTGAGGGTACCTGAGGCCTTGGGAAGAGCAGGCAGGTGCTGTGCAGCTTCCTCTTTCTGGGACCCTGAGGCAGTCTGTGGCCTGGGGTAACGTCTGGCACAGGATGTAACTCAGACAAGTGGAGCTGACTAAGTGGGGGGGGTCTCTCCTGGCCAGGCTGGCTGGTGGCATTGCCCCCACCATGCCCTGCCCTGCCCCCTCCGGCCTCCAGGTACCAGCGGAAGTATCTGTACCAGAATGTCAGCCGCACCCTGTGCCAACCACAGACCAAGAGTGAGGCAGAGACACAGTTCTTCTACGTGGATGTGTCTACGCTCTCCGTGGCAAATGCCTCCTACCAGCTCCAGGTGACTCGTGTGGAGAACTTTGTGCTCAGGTGAGCAGCTGTGACCTCAGTGGCCCCCATGACCTGTGGGATGGGCAGCCTTCTTTCCAACCATTAAGGGGCTTGCATGGAACCCTGATGTTGCTGCATGAGGCGCCTTGGAGCGCATGGCGAAGGCATCATTGCCAAGCCCTGGGAAGGAGGGAAGCGAGCTGCACGGGGCTCTGATTCCAGGTCTGGGGAGAGATGTTGTGCTGGCACCCATGTCCTTTGCTGAGCTGGGAGGGGATGATGGCTGTTGCTGGGTGGCAAGGAGGGGTTGTTGGAGGAGCTGGGAAACTCTTGGGCCCAAAACCATGCGCTTGGCAGGAGAGATGGGGCCATGAAGAAGTAATGAAGCCACCCTCTGATCATGGACAAAGCACCTTCCTCCCCACCCCGTACTATAAAATGACAGAGTCTGGGGGTCCAGGCAAGCTCAGGTGTGGGTCTCATGCATTTAGCGCTCCGCAGCGCCCCAACTGCATCAGTCTTTTCTGTGCCTCCCTTTTCTTCCTCTCGCACAGCACAAGTGAGCCCTTCGGCTTCAATGCTACAGCAGCCCAGCCACAGGTGCGTCTCCCCCCCGCCCCCCAATGCTCTCCTCAGCTTGAATGAGCTGTTCTAGGCATGGCAGGTCCTAGACAGTGAGTCGTTGCAAGGAAAGAAGAAAGACCTGCCTGATGGAGGCTTCAGGCTTGCCAGCTTCCTTTTCTGGGTGTGACTGGGGTGGTGGTGGATCCAGTTGACCTGATGTGTGCAGCTCATGCCCATGACTGACTCTGGTGAGGTTGTGCCTGCACACCTGTTGAAGATTCTGCTCTCCAACACGCGGCCTTGCTTGAGTCACAGGTGGATCTGCTACCCTTGTGGGGCTACAGAGTGTGTGTGAGGAGTGGGGCAGGGCTTGCTCTGCTGCTGGCTGCCAGGAGGCCAGCTGAGGCACTCTTTGCAGCTGATGGTGCCTTCCTGTCCCCCCCAGTACTTCAAGTACGAGTTCCCAGAAGAGGTGGACTCTGTGATCGTGAAGGTGACGTCGGCCGCAGCGTTCCCCTGCTCTGTCATCTCCATCCAGGACGTGCTGGTGCGTGTGCGAGGCGGTGGGGGGGCTTGGGGTTCTGCCTCCCTGAGCCCATCCCCACCCCAGGATGTCCCTCTGCGCAGTGGCTGACTCCATCCGTTCCTCCCTGCCCAGTGCCCCGTCTACGACCTGGACAACAACGTCGCCTTCATCGGCATGTACCAGACCATGACCAAGAAGGCAGCCATCACCGTCCAGGTACTGCAGTCCTGCTGGGAGCTTGTCCAGGCCTCTGGCGTTAGGCAGCTTCCTCTAGCAGGGGCCTGCCACAGTTCCAGTTGTGCCCAGTGAGCCCAGCAGTGCCCTTGGCTCCTAAGGAAGCTGTGCTTGCTGGGGCAGGACGGGGGAGGGGGGTTCTTTGGGTGCCCTCTGTGATGGTGCAAGGCTCAGGGGTCAGCAGCCAGAGGCCCACAGCCTAGGCCCCACATCAGCATGGCTCCTGGGTGCTCCATCCATTTTCTCGCGATTTTCTGGGTCATGGCAGGAGGCGGGGTCCAGTAATCCGGCCCTGCTTGCCAAAGAGCCTGCTGATCAAGCTGCTGTCCACCTACAATCAAGAACGCTGTTGCCTTGGAGCAGGGTCCAAGGAAACCACCTGATCCTGCTCTCACTCCTCTCCCCCCCCCCACACACATTCCGCTTTTCCCTTGCAGAAGAAGGATTTCCCCAGCCACAGCTTCTACGTGGTCGTGGTGGTGAAGACCGAGGACGAAGCTTGTGGAGGAGCCCTGCATTACTACCCCTTTTCCAAAGGTGCCACCCAGGGTGACCTTTGGACTTCAGCCACAGGGCTACTCCTTGGCGCCAGCCCTTGGCCTGTTGCATCCTCCCGTCAGGGGATGCTTGTGACTCTTAGTCTGAGAATATGATGAGCGTGTTGGGACCATCAGGGGAGAGAGGGGAAACCACGTGGTTGTGAATGGTTGGCTGCCACTTCCCCGGAGGACCCATCATAGCTTTTTGTCCTTCCAGATGAGCCGGTTGATCAAGGCCACCGGCAGAAAACTCTGGACGTGGTGGTATCACCCGCTGTCAGCTGTAAGTCACCCTGGGTGGCATTTTCAGTGCCTGGGAAGGAGAGCTAGAGTGTGGAGCACAGGCCTGCCTGCCTGCCTGGGACGGGGTGGGGAAGTCTGTGCACACTGTTTACCCTCCAGACCAGTTGCTGGATAAAGTGCTGCTCTGTGGCCAGCTTTTCTTGGCCATCAGCCAGCCCCGGAGTTTACCTGCCACTGAAGACGTGGTTGGGGAGGCTGGTGGAGGGGCTCTGCCTTGGCTGCTGCCCCTCTGAAAAGTCTCCTTCTTTCCTCTGCAGCACAGGCCTATGTGAGTGGAATGCTGTTCTGCCTGGGGGTCTTCCTCTCCTTCTACGTGCTGACGCTGCTCATTGCTTGCTGGGAGAACTGGAGGTGAGTCCCTCCCTCCCGCCTGCCAGCTTCGGTTTTCCTTGTTCTCGGGGACAGGAGTCAGTGCTCTGGCCATGGGAAGGGGGGGTTTGGGGTCTTCATTGCAGCTGTTGTGTTCTGCGTTCGGGGAACTGCAGAGGTGGCTCCCCCGCAGCCTGAGGTAGTTATAATCCTGCTGTGGTCTGCCCACCCAGGTACTCTGCGTGTGACTTGGCTCACTTGTGAGAGCCCTCTGGAGTCAGGGTCTCTCCGCTCACCAGAGACTATCTGGACTGATCTGTGGTGTGACCTCTGTGTCCTCCTTCCCCTCATGGGGACTGAGCTCAGTGGCCTTTGACGCCCGCCCATGTTGCAGTTCTGTCATTTGTGCTTTCTGGAGCCCTCTTCTGTGGGGCAGAGTTGTCCACAAAAGTCCAGTCTGGCCACCCTCTTAGGAGGGACAAGGGATCCAGCCCACCTGTGCCAGGGAGGACCAATGGGCCAGTCCAGGCCCCCTCTTGTTGGGCTCTCCATGTGGGATTCTTCCTATTTGGGGATTGCAGATGCTACCTGAGGCTGTGTGTTACTTTGCAGGCAATGGAAGAGAAACAAGATGGGACTCCTGCCGGCCACAGATACACCCAGTACCGATACTGGTATGTGATGTGTGGAGCAGGGGAGCCTGACCAGCCAAAGGGGGCAGCTTTGCAGGGTGTGACTGGGAGGCTCTTGCTCCCTGCCCAAACAGTGGTTGACATAGACATGTGTGCACCTGTCTGGTCTGGCACCAGCCGACAGACTTTGCTCGTCTTTTGTGTGTGATGCTGACCCTCATTCAGTTTTTGCTGCAGCCGAGATCTTAGAACAGGGAGGATGAACAAGGTCGCGCTGGGCTACGTAGGGAGCAGGGATGTCATCGATACGTAAGGAAACTGCCAGTTCGGGGTAAAAAATATCCAGAGAGTGGATTCTTTTTACTGAATTAAGAACATAAGAACAGCCCTGCTGGATCAGGCCATAGGCCCATCTAGTCCAACTTCCTGTATCTCACAGCGGCCCACCAAATGCCCCAGGGAGCACACCAGATAACAAGAGACCTGCAAGGCCTTCTGGGAATTGTAGTTAAGAACATAAGAACAGCCCCACTGGATCAGGCCAGAGGCCCATCTAGTCCAGCTTCCTGTATCTCACAGCGGCCCACCAAATGCCCCAGGGAGCACACCAGATAACAAGAGACCTGCAAGGCTTCCTGGGAATTGTAGTTAAGAACATAAGAACAGCCCCGCTGGATCAGGCCATAGGCCCATCTAGTCCAGCTTCCTGCATCTCACAGCGGCCTACCAAATGCCCCAGGGAGCACACCAGATGACAAGAGACCTCATCCTGGTGCCCTCCCCTGCATCTGGCATTCTGACATAACCCATTTCTAAAATCAGGAGGTTGCACATACGCATCATGGCTTGTAACCCGTAATGGATTTTTCCTCCAGAAACTTGTCCAATCCCCTTTGAAAGTCTTCCCTTTTAAATTTTAAATTTAAATTCCCTTTTAAATTCCATAGCCTCACATTTGTCTCCAAAATCAGTGAGGGCTAGAAACCTTTTTTTTTAAAAAAAAAAAAAAAAGAGAGAGAAATTGCTGGGGAATTTTAGAAATTCAAGCCAACTGTGAGATCCAGACTTAGGCATTTAGGTGCCTGAGGGCACAATCCTAACCAACTTTCCAGCACTGGCATAGCTGTGCCGGTGGGGCATGTGCTGCATCCTGCAGTTGGGGGGCAATCACGGAGGCCTCCTCAAGGTAGGGCAATGTTTGTTCCCTTACCTCGGAGTTGCGTTTCCCTTATGTCAGTGCTAAAAAATTGGTTCGGATTGCGGCCTGAATGGCTTGGAGGGGGAGACTTGTCGTGGCAGCAATCCTGCTTTTCCTCTCGACTCCCAACACCTCTGGTGTGCCTGTGGTGTGGCGGACTTGGGCCTGCAGGTGTGCCCGTTCCCTGTCCTGGTCTCACTTCTCGTGCTGAACCATTCGAGGATATTCTGTGGCTGGGGGTGCTGGGAAGGTGCCGCTCCAGACCCCTGTGGGTCTGCACTACCTGGGATCTGGATGTAGGTTTTTCACCTTTAACTTGATCTTCTTTTCTCTCTCTCTCTTCCTCCCCCCGCTTTTCTTTCTGGGGCACCCCCTGCTCAGCCTCTCTTCTTGGTAAGCCCTCCGTCTCTCTCCTAGTGCAGAATTCTAGTCTAAATCTTTCCGGGCCAGGAGGGGACCTTTTTTAGGCACAGGCCACAAAGTGCTGTCTCGGAAGCCCAGAACTGTGACGTGACCCTCAGGGTGCAAAGGGGGCTGCCATGCAAATAGGGGGCCAGTGGAAAGGCCAACCTGAGGCAGAGCAACTGGTGGGTGAACAGTCCACTCCGATGATGGGGGGGGGGTCTCTTGCTTCTCCTGCCCCAGAGTGTCTCCTGGCCACTTTCTGTGGCTGGAGCTGGGCCAACGGAGGAGCAGCAGCTTTTGCTCCCGCCCCGCCCCCATGGTCACTGATGGTTGCATGATGGTCTGTTGCAGGGCACCCCCACGTCTCCCCAGACTCCTTCCTGGGACGCCCACCTTACAGTGGCTACAGTTATGGCTCCTTTGGTAGGTCCAAGGCCTGCTCTGAAAACCCCCCACCCTCTCTGTGGTGTGGGTGCAGACACTGAGGGGCCCAGCCCCACTTGGCCTCGGGGGGCCAGCTGTCTCCTACCAACTTGTCTGCTTGGCGCAGGGGGGTGGGAGAAGGCTTTTGTTTTGCTCTACTAGCTCTCCAGGAAGCCAGACGGAGGAGTGCGCAGGACATGCTGCAACAGGGCAGGGGGGAGGCTGTTGCTTTCTTGCCTTTTCTCTCACACACCTGGCACTTCTGAGTTGGTTGTTTGGCTCACCTGCTGGGGGTTTGGGCCTCCCCCCCCCATTTCTCTTGCAGACAATGGCTCCACAGTCAGCACTGAGAACGTCACGGATAGCCTGGTTTCCACAGAAGTGTCATACGGCTACGTGGGTGAGATGCTGGCCTGGGTGACGGGATCGGATCCCCGCTCTAGAATGCCTGGGATTTGCATGCTGGGTGTGGGGCACCCAGTCAGGGTGTGCTGGATTCTGTCACTCGCTGGCTGTTCAGTTTGGTCCGCAAAACTGTCTGGTTGGGCGGGGGAGAGCCTGGCCTGGTAGGAATGGGGTGCCACTGGAGGGTCCAGAGAGCCAGCCCCTTTTGTAACTCTTTGCTTTCCTTCCAAGGGCAGGATCCGTGCCAGCACCGCCAGAGACACTGGGCCTTGGCTATGGGTAGATGCTAGCAGGGAGGCGGGGATCCAATCACGGGTGTCCAGCACTTCTTACCTAGCCCTGGTGTGGCCTTTTATTATTGGCCAGCAGGGGGAGCTGTGGTCAGGACTTTGCACATTCTGTGCTGTGTGGAGAACCTCTGTTTTTATTTTTTTAGCAAGTTTCTAGTCCTTGTGTCTAGAACATAAGAACATAAGAACATAAGAACAGCCCCACTGGATCAGGCCATAGGCCCATCTAGTCCAGCTTCCTGTATCTCACAGCGGCCCACCAAATGCCCCAGGGAGCACACCAGATAACAAGAGACCTCATCCTGGTGCTCTCCCCTACATCTGGCATTCTGACTTAACCCATTCCTAAAATCAGGAGGTTGCGCATACACATCATGGCTTGTACCCCATAATGGATTTTTCCTCCAGAAACTCGTCCAATCCCCTTTTAAAGGCGTCTAGGCTAGACGCCAGCACCACATCCTGTGGCAAGGAGTTCCACAGACCGACCACGCGCTGAGTAAAGAAATATTTTCTTTTGTCCGTCCTAACCCGCCCAACACTCAATTTTAGTGGATGTCCCCTGGTTCTGGTATTATGTGAGAGTGTAAAGAGCATCTCCCTATCCACTCTGTCCATCCCCTGCATAATTTTGTATGTCTCAATCATGTCCCCCCTCAAGCGTCTCTTTTCTAGGCTGAAGAGGCCCAAACGCCGTAGCCTTTCCTCATAAGGAAGGTGCCCCAGCCCCGTAATCATCTTAGTCGCTCTCTTTTGCACCTTTTCCATTTCCACTATGTCTTTTTTGAGATGCGGCGACCAGAACTGGACACAATACTCCAGGTGTGGCCTTACCATCGATTTGTACAACGGCATTATAATACTAACCGTTTTGTTCTCAATACCCTTCCTAATGATCCCAAGCATAGAATTGGCCTTCTTCACTGCCGCCGCACATTGGGTCGACACTTTCATCGACCTGTCCACCACCACCCCAAGATCTCTCTCCTGATCTGTCACAGACAGCTCAGAACCCATCAGCCTATATCTAAAGTTTTGATTTTTTGCCCCAATGTGCATGACTTTACACTTACTGACATTGAAGCGCATCTGCCATTTTGCTGCCCATTCTGCCAGTCTGGAGAGATCCTTCTGGAGCTCCTCACAATCACTTCTGGTCTTTACCACTCGGAAAAGTTTGGTGTCGTCTGCAAACTTAGCCACTTCACTGCTCAACCCTGTCTCCAGGTCATTTATGAAGAGGTTGAAAAGCACCGGTCCCAGGACAGATCCTTGGGGCACACCGCTTTTCACCTCTCTCCATTGTGAAAATTGCCCATTGACACCCACTCTCTGCTTCCTGGCCTCCAACCAGTTCTCAATCCACGAGAGGACCTGTCCTCTAATTCCCTGACTGTGGAGTTTTTTCAGTAGCCTTTGGTGAGGGACCGTGTCAAACGCCTTCTGAAAGTCCAGATATATAATGTCCACGGGTTCTCCCGCATCCACATGCCTGTTGACCTTTTCAAAGAATTCTATAAGGTTTGTGAGGCAAGACTTACCCTTACAGAAGCCATGCTGACTCTCCCTCAGCAAGGCCTGTTTGTCTATGTGTTTTGAGATCCTATCTTTGATGAGGCATTCCACCATCTTACCCGGTATGGATGTTAGGCTGACCGGCCTATAGTTTCCCGGGTCCCCCCTCTTTCCCTTTTTAAAAATAGGCGTGACATTTGCTATCCTCCAATCTTCTGGCACTGTGGCCGTTTTGAGGGACAAGTTGCATACCTTAGTCAAGAGATCTGCAACTTCATTCTTCAATTCCTTAATAACCCTTGGGTGTATGCCATCAGGGCCCGGTGACTTATTGATCTTTAATTTATCAATGAGGTCTGAAACATCTTCTCTTTTAACCTCTATCTGACTTAACTCCTCGGTCAGGAGGGGCCATTCGGGCAGCGGTATCTGCCCGAGGTCTTCTGCCGTGAAGACAGATGCAAAGAACTCATTTAATTTCTCTGCCATCTCTAAGTCTCCTTTTATCTCCCCTTTCCCTCCCTCACCATCCAGAGGGCCAACCGCTTCTCTGGCGGGTTTCCTGCTTCTAACATATTTGAAGAAGCTTTTATTATTCCCCTTAATGTTGCTGGCCATGCGTTCCTCATAGTCTCGCTTGGCCTCCCCTATCACCTTCTTACATTTTTTTTGCCACAGTTTATGTTCCTTTTTATTCTCTTCATTAGGGCAAGACTTCCATTTATGGAAGGAAGCTTCCTTGCCCTTCACAGCCTCTCTAACTTGGCTGGTTAGCCATGCGGGCACTCTCCTGGATTTAGTGGAACCCTTCTTTCTTTGCGGTATACACCTCTGCTGGGCCTCTATTACTGTTGTTTTAAGCAGCCTCCATGCATTCTGGAGAGACTGGACTCTTTTTACCCTCCCTTTCAACCTCCTTCTAACCAGCCTCCTCATTTGAGGGAAGTCCGCCCGTCGGAAGTCAAGGGTTTTTGTTAGAGATTTGCCTGGTATTCTTCCCCCAACGTGCACGTCAAAACGGATCGCAACATGATCACTGTTCCCCAATGGCTCAGTAACGTTTACATCTCTAACCAGGTCCTGCGTACCGCACAATATTAAATCCAGAGTCACCTGTCCTCTGGTGGGCTCCGTGACTAGCTGATCTAAGCCACAGTCATTCAGCACGTCAAGAAATCCGGTTTCCTTATCGTGACCAGAACACAAATTGACCCAGTCAATATGAGGATAATTGAAGTCCCCCATGATTACAACCCTGTCCTTCCTTGTCACCTCCCTGATCTGTTTCCTCATTTCAAGGTCCCCATCAGATTTCTGGTCTGGAGGACGATAGCACGCCCCCAGTATTACATTGCTGCACAAGCCTGGTAATTTAACCCACAGAGATTCTACGGTGGAGTCGGACCCACCTTCAATCTCTACTTTGCTGGATTCTATCCCTTCCTTAACATAAAGGGCCACCCCACCTCCAACACGCCCCTGCCTGTCCCTCCTGTAGAGTTTATAGCCCGGGATTGCGGTATCCCACTGATTCTCCGCATTCCACCAGGTTTCCGTTATGCCCACTATGTCAATATTTTCCCTTGTCACCAGACATAGAAAGACGATAAGCCTGCAACCACGTGGGCAGTCCTTGGCGAGAGCTCAGGAATCGAGTTTGATCTGAGAGCAAGAGATCTGTGGACTGAAGCCCTGCCTCAACCCATGCTCTTTTCTCTGGCCTCCATCTCTCAGTTGCTCAAGAACTGGTTGTGTCTGCTCTTCAGAGCGACAAACGCTCCATGCGCTTGCCCTGTGGAACACTGTTCTTTGGATGCTGTGTTTGTTTACTTTAAAATACATGCAGGCCTGTCATGTGGGGGATGGAGCAGATTAGTTCTCTGTTGCTCTGTCGGGTAGGACCAGAACAAAAGGATTTAAATTGCAACAAGGGAGATTTTGATTAATAAAGGTTAGGAATAACTTCCTGACAGCATGAAATGCTTGGCAGTGGCATGGCCTTCCTCAGCAGGTGTTCGGCTCTCCGTGACTGGAAGTCTTGAAGCAGAAGCTGGACGACCAACCAATGGTTGGGGCTGCTGCAGTTGTGGCAGCCTGCGTTGGCAGGGGTTGGGCTCAGTGGCCTTGCAGGTCCTCCCAACTCTGGTCCGTGTAATGCACACCTGAGCTGCTTGTGGCTTTGGAGGTCATGCAGGCAGCCCTTCGGAGGGGGCCCAGCTGCTCCATGCCCTGCTTCTCACAGTGGCTTTCCAGAAGACCCACAAGCAAACCACAAAGCAGCACTTTCCTTCCAAGCAGAGTGGGGGAGCACGTGTGTTTTCTTTTCTCCATACAGAGCACAGAGTGTGCAAGGCCTGGCAGTGGCACCCCCTGACTGGGGCCTGAGAAATGCCATGCAGATATACCCACCCCCCACTGGTCTGTCCTGAGCAAGCTCCAGCTTTCTGAAGGGTTGCGTGTCCCAGCGGTCTGCTTCGGGGGGGGGGGGAGAAGTTGCATTGCCCCCACATATATATTCAACATGGCATTTCTGTCAAGCCTTGTTGCTTGGATTGCTGTTGCTGACCAAGGAGCTGCTTTGGACTGTGATCCTGGCAGGATAAGGCCCCCTCAGAAAGCTCCTGGAGAAGGGGACAATTTTGCATGATGCTACCCCCACCTCACAGTGTCAGACAATTGCATGAGAGCTGAGTGATCACTGCTCTGGGGAAGGAAGGGGGGGTGTTTTCCAAGGGGGCAGCTCAGCATTCAGGGCAGTCTTGGCTTGTGTTGTGAGATCTGCCCCTGGCCAGGGGGCACCTGCTGGCATGGCCGCAAACCAAAGACCTTCTGTGCTGAGCTCTGGGCCTGACGGAAAACAGCGGAAGGTGGGAGGTGGGCAGGGGGTCGGCTGCATCGGTAATTCGATGACCCCAGGCTGAGCCGACCCCTTGGGGCTCCATTGTGAGGCCTGCCAGGAAGCTCTCTCGAGCGACTTACCCGCAGAGGGTACCTGGCCGGCCAGCCTCGATTATAACACTGCCCCCTTCCTGCCCGCAGACCGCTCCCTGGAGAATATGGCTGGGCGCCCGCGGCTTGACTCCCTCAGCTCAGTGGAGGAAGATGACTATGACACACTGGCCGACATTGACTCAGACAAGAATGTCATTCGCACCAAGGTGCCTGGGTCAGGGGAAGCTGCCTTAGACTGGGCTGGGTCTCCCATTCCCCCCCCCCCCATGTCTCTGAAGGCCACTGGCCGGTCCCGGCCCTGTGATGGTGCTCTTTGCAGCACTCTAGGAGGAACCGGAAATGTCCCAGCTGGGAGAGTTGAACGCACTGCTCCTGCTTGAAGAGCCCCACGGAGTGCAGAGGAGCAGTGGGGAACAGTGTCCTCTGGGGGCTGGAGGGTGTGGGTGGCAGGCCTAGGCAGAGTGAGCGGCAAGTCACCCACAGCTGTGGACTGCTGTGGCTTCCTCTGCTTGCCTCCACCTGGGTTGGGAGACCTGGTCTGTCGGTGGGTGGCCCGGTCTGTGAGGCGAGGCTAGGTGGCCTTTCAGTACTGGGAGGGCTGGGCCGCCAGGCAGACAGGGCACGGCAGTGAAGAGGTGGATTTGGGCACACTGGGCCTTCTTGCAGTCCCCAAGCAGAGGTTACCCTCCTCTCTTGTTAGGTGCCCCACAAGCCTTATGCCCCTCTCTCTTTTTTTGCAGCAATACCTGTACGTGGCAGACCTGGCCCGCAAAGACAAGCGGGTGCTGAGGAAGAAATACCAGATCTACTTCTGGTGAGCTGGTGGGGCTGGGGGGGAATGACCCCTGGCCCTGCTCGGGCAGCCGGTGCAGGTTTGCCCTCCTTGCCCTCTGTGCCCACAAACAAGAGCCAGGCAGGACTGCGGGGTCATTGTGGAAATGCCCCAGCTGATCGTGTGCCTTGCAGAAAGGTGACAGTCCATTCTCACATGAGCCTTCCCACCCATTCCCCCTTTTCTGCTTCCTGCAGGAACATCGCCACCATTGCTGTGTTTTATGCCCTGCCTGTCATTCAGCTGGTCATCACCTACCAGACGGTAATGGACAACCTTCCCGGGCTTCTTTGGGGTGCCTGGTGGTGTTGGCCATGCAAAGCCCCCCCCCCCCCCAATGCCATCCAGACTCTTGAAGCCCAGCAGTTCCTGGGCTATCCTGCAAATGCAGAACTCTGGTGTCACGGAGCGGCTTGCACCAGTGCAGACAGGGTGGGTGGGAGGTTTCCCAGCTCTTGCCTCTGCCGCCCACCACAGAGAGAGTGGGTTGGCTGGCAGGCAGGAGCCATGTTTGATGTGCCCCCTACCCCCGCTGGCAGGTGGTGAACGTCACAGGGAACCAGGACATCTGCTACTACAACTTCCTCTGTGCCCACCCCTTGGGCAACCTCAGGTATGTTGGTGTGGCTGGGAGAGGGGCTGTGGTGGCCTCCTTGCCTTCCGGCCCTCACCAGGGTGGGCGACTGCCTGTCTGCCCTCCAGTGCTTTCAACAACATCCTCAGCAACCTGGGCTACATCCTGCTAGGGCTGCTCTTCCTGCTCATCATACTGCAGCGCGAGATCAGCTACAACCAGGCCCTGATGCGCAATGACCTGCAGGCTCTGGTGAGAAGCGGGGGGGGCAGGGGGAATGCAGCACTGGCACCTTTCCTGCCCTGCCTGCAGATCTCCCTTGAGCTCTGGGACCAGCTGCAAGTCATGATGGGGGATTCTCCTTTGACTCTGTTGGGGGGGGATGAAACGAGTGGGGGGAGGCATGTCTCTGTTTGCTGGAGCTCCCAGCATCTCCAGCACCATCTCAGGGAACTGAGGGGTTGTGGAGGAGCCTGCAGCCTTGGGGGGGAGGGGTGGTTGAGCAGAGGCACTGGGCACAAGGCCACTTCTCCGCGGCAGAAGCAGAGCAATGGCCGCTTCCCACACTGGAGGCTGAGTAGGGCCCAGCTGAGACCCCCCTGCCTGGCTGCTGCCCCAAGTGGGTTGAGCCCACCTCTCTCACTCTCCCCTACCCCAGGAGTGCGGCATCCCCAAGCACTTTGGCCTCTTCTACGCCATGGGCACAGCCCTCATGATGGAGGGGCTCCTCAGTGCCTGCTACCACGTCTGCCCCAACTACACCAACTTCCAGTTTGGTGAGTGCTGTGCGGGAGGCGGAGGAGCAGCGGACCACCTGTGCCCCAGGGAGGAGCCTGTATAGGAGTCTGGGGTGGGGAGCCGCCTGATCTGATGGAAGGCCAGGGTTCAGCTATATTGCACGTGGAGGAGTGTGTTGCACCTCAAGGAGAAGGGCACCTTCAGAGTGCACCTTCCCCACCACAGAATAGCTGCAGCCTGTGCCTGAGGCAGCTGGTGTGAACAGGCAGAACGTTCAGCCTTTCCTGGGCGCCGCAGGGCCCTGACACGCATCCTGGCCGGGCACTGCCTGCCGCCGCGCGGTCTGGGCAAGCCTGAGGCCCAGAGCCTCCACGTCTGGCACTCCAGGACCACCTCTGCTGCTTCCCCTTCTCCTCCACAGACACCTCGTTCATGTACATGATTGCCGGGCTGTGCATGCTGAAGCTGTACCAGAAGCGGCACCCGGACATCAACGCCAGCGCCTACAGCGCCTACGCCTGCCTGGCCATCGTCATCTTCTTCTCAGTCGTCGGAGTGGTGAGTGCCGGGGGGGGGCAGCAGCCGGCTCGGTGGGAAGCAGAGCTGCCGGGGGGGGCTTGGACTCCGCATGCTTGTCGGGGGTGAAGCTGCTGTTCTGTTCTCTCAACTCTTGAGACCTCCCCCCCAGCCTTCGCTCTTGTCTTTGAACAAGGCACATCCCTGCCCTCCGTGGGGTCAGGAGCTGCATCTCTTCCCCCCCCCTTGTTCTGTTCCTACCCTGGTGGCTTTGGGTGGTGGGGAATTATTATTATTATTATTATTATTATTATTATTATTATTATTATTATTATTATTATTATTATTAAATAACCATATTTCTATACCACTTTTCAATGAAAAGTTCATGAAGTGGTTTACAGAAAAAATCAAATAACGAATGGCTCCCTGTCCCAAAAGGGCTCACAATCTAAAAAGATGCAAAAGAGCACCAGCAGACAGCCGTTAGAAGAGCCACTGCTGGGGTGAGGTGGGCCAGTTACTCTCCCCCTGCTAAAAAGAGGAGCACCCACTTGAAAGAGTGCCTCCTGCCCAGTTAGCAGGGGTTACCCATTACCCAATATCTGGCTCCAAAGCAGCACCGAATGACCACACCAGGTGCACTGGGCAGAGCCAGAGAGAGGGGCTCCCCACCCAGGCAGCACTGCTGGCGTCCAGGAAAGAGCACCTGCTTGTCTCTGTGCTGCCCGGGCAGGGGCTCCTGCAGAGTGCCAGAGTGGGTAGGGGTGGCTTTCGCTTGGCAGTCGGCATCCCTCCCTCCCACAAAGTCCCTGTCAGTACATCACAACTGTCTTGCAGGTGCCGGGTCCAAGGGAGGATGATTGCAAGGGAGAAGTGGGGCAGGGGAGGGAAGCAGACCCCCCCAGCCCTGGTTCCCATGCCCCGTCTCCCCCCAGGTCTTCGGCAAGGGTAACATGGCCTTCTGGATTGTCTTCTCCGTCATCCACATTCTCGCCACCCTGCTGCTGAGCACCCAGCTCTACTACATGGGCCGTTGGAAGCTGGGTGAGTCCTTTCCAGCCCCCCCCCTTGGCAGGCCCTGCAGTGTGTAGATCTCCATTGTAGGCAGCCCTTTGGCTGCTCCCAATGGTGGCTGGACTCAGCCTGGGACTCTGTGACCCAGGGCCCCTCTTTCTTTCGTGGGCATGCCCTCTACTGTCTGGTGCACCACCTCCACCACCACCCCCCGACACAGGGCTCTGAGCAGTTGGCTATGCAGTCACCCTGGCCTGCTGGGCTGGCTCCCTGCACAGAGCAGCGTAGGGGCCATGCTCTCAGCTTGGATCCGGCACGGGCCTCCCACCCCTGGTCCACCTGACTGTGGCTGTCTGTGACCCCCTCTCCAGATTCTGGGATCCCACGCAGGATTCTGCATGTGCTTTACACGGACTGCATCCGCCAGTGCAGTGGACCTCTGTATGTGGTGAGTGTGTGCCATGTGTGGATGCATATGTGCACGGGGGGGGGGGGCCCTGCTCTGCAACCCTGAGGCATGCCTCTCTCTGTTGTGTCCTCAGGACCGGATGGTGCTGCTGGTGATGGGGAACCTCATCAACTGGTCGCTGTGAGTACGGGCTGCTGGTGTGCAGGAGGGGCACTCGCTGGCCAAGGGGCCTGTCCGCCGGCCAGGGCGTGGAGCGTCTTGCCAGGAAGCCGGCAGAGGGGGGCAAGTTCATCGCGGCTGTCCAGGGCAACCCCCACGTGGGCCACCACAGACCCCTCAGAACCACCTCCTGGTGCCTTCCTGACCACCTCCCCTCCCCCCACAGCGCCACGTACGGCCTCCTTGTGCGTCCCAATGACTTTGCCTCTTACCTGCTGGCCATCGGCATCTGCAATCTGCTGCTGTACTTCGCTTTCTACATCATCATGAAGGTGCCTGCCTGGAAGGTGGTGGGTGGGGTCAGCCCTTCCACCAGCCTGCCTCTGCAGAGGGGCTCCTGCACACTCCAGCGAGGAGCGCTTCCTCGCTGGTCTCTTACTGCTCCCTTTCTCCGCAGCTCCGGAGTGGGGAGCGCTTGAAGCCCATCCCACTGCTGTGCATTGTCTGCACATCAGTGGTGTGGGGCTTCGCCCTCTTCTTCTTCTTCCAGGGCCTCAGCACCTGGCAGGTAAGCCACACCTCTCCTGGTGAGCCAGCAGCAGTTCTCAGGCCAGCTGACTCAGCAGTCAGGCTGCCTTGAAGCAGGAGGCAGTGCCCCATCCTAAAGCTGGGGGGTGGTGGTGAGGCTCTGCCCTGCCCTGCCCTGCCTCCTTGCTTGGCCCCCCACACCCTCTGCAGAGGCATCTCCAGCCCCACAGCCCCTGTTGCCCGTCTCTGCAGAAAATGCCGGCTGAGTCGCGCGAGCACAACCGTGACTGCATCCTGCTGGACTTCTTTGATGACCATGATGTCTGGCACTTCCTCTCATCCATTGCCATGTTTGGCTCCTTCCTGGTAGGTTGCCCTGGTTCCCTGGTGACAGGGCAGAAGGGGTAGCCCCCCCCCAAGAGTTCCTGCCACCAGCTATGCACAAAAGAGCTGCTCTGGTTCATGGACAGGTGGTGTGTCCCTCGGGCCTTGTGGAAGGGCTGCTGCCCCCCACTCCATCCCACCAGCCCTTGCGAGTCACTCCAAAACTGGAAATAGAAAGATGGGGACTGGGGGGCTCCATCCAGTTCTCCCAGCCCAGCCTTTCCTCTCCCTCTCTGCAGGTCCTACTGACCCTTGATGATGACCTGGACTGTGTCCAGCGTGACAAGATCTACGTCTTCTAGACAGCCAGATTCCTGCCAGCCACTCCGTGGCTTCCTCTCCTTGGGCCTCACAGTGGCTTTTCGGAAACGTCCAGACAGAGGCGGGGTCGGTTGTGGGCTTCCCCACCACTTAAATGCACCGTGACAGACCTGCTGCCGTGGCCGACCCTGTGGAGACGGGACTGGGCCGATGGGCTCCCCCCCTCGGTCTAGAGTGTCCGTAGTGCTGGCTGCCCCACCTCTGAGGTTCTTTTGTATTGTGTATCTGAGCTCTGGTGCCATTCAGCATCTAACCTGTGGGGGCCAGTCTTTCAAGGCACTGAGCCCTTCCTTGAAGTGTCAGCCCTCATTGCCACCAATGTGTGCCATAAGGTGGGGTTGGGGGTGCCTCCTCTTGCGGAAGGGGCCTGGACAAGCCCATGCCTTTGAGCACACTGCGGGCTTTCCCGGCTTCTTTGTGTGACAGAAGTTAAGGTTCAGCCTTGAACCTCCTGCGCAGGGGAGGGCCTCAGCGCAAAGGTGGTCAGTGGTGCCGGCCCTGGAGGGTCTGAATGAGGCCAGCTGCGCACCCTTGGACCCATGCAAAGCACACCCTTGGGCAGCCGAGGCCAGACTGCCTCCTCCCTGTGGACAGTGCCGCCTGCCTGCTGCCTCTGATGCTGCCACAGCCCCACTGCCAGCTGCCTCCCCATCTTCCTTCCTCCAAGTGTGGCCTTCTGAGGGAGGTGGAATTGGACCCCCTCGTGCAGGACAGCCGCCATGCCCAGGCACTTGGGTCTTCCGAGGGGGTGGAGTTGCCCTTCTCTCTGTCTTTGAAGCACACTGCGTGGGACTCTTCAGTGCCTAATTGGGGGCCGGAGGTGGCGGGAGCTGCCTGCTCTCGAGCAGTCCCTCCTTGGCCCCGGCTGCTGTCTGGGTGGGTCTTCCCCAGGCTCTGGCTGGGCTGCTGCTTGCAGTACCAGGCAGCCCAGCCGCTGCAGGGAGCTTGCCTTGGGCCGCCTGAGCTCTGCGCCTCTTCCTTTAGAGCTGGGATCCAATTCAGGTCTCTCCCCCCCCCCTTTTCTTTCTTGTACGAGCTACACAAAGTAATGGTTTTGTCATCATCACGGTGGCCTTCAACTCACAGGTTGCTGTCAATAACCACAGGAAGGCCAGTGGGGAGTAGATGCCTAGTGGGGGGAGAAAGCGCGTTGCCCCCAGGCTGCCTCCTGCGTTTGTCCATTGCTGGTTCTTAATGATGGTTAAGGCAGGTTCTTGAGGTTTTTTTTCCCCTTCACAATCATTCTTGATGTAAAATGTTACCGAACAAAATTTAGGTTTTTCATTTCTACTGATTTTGTTGCCAAATGCCAAGAAATAAAGACAGCTCTGCTCTGCCCTTGGCCTGGTGTGAGTCCCCTCCAGCGTCTGAGGGTTGGGCAAATGGCACAGGCTTGGTTTGTCCTACTTTGGACCAGGAGGAAGTTTGCAGACCCTGAGAATGCAGTGCCCATTCAGCACCCCTCCTGCTAGGGTTCAGACCTACCCTCATGGGGTCCTGCTGTGGATGTACCATGAGCTGCCGGAGGGCAGAGCAAAAGAGTGCAGGCTCCCCCCCCCCCCCACATGCAGAGTCATCTGGGAGTACAGCAGTCCCAAGGGGTCTGTGTGTGTGATCGAACTAGTTTCCTGCCAGTGCAACCAGTGGTTTGAAACGGGACCCCAACCCAGCCCGTCCCTCTCTCCTCCTGCAAAGGGTGGGGCCAGCCCCTGGTTGCCCTGGACAGAGAGCCCTACATTCCCCCCTCCCCAAATGCAAATTTGCAGTCTCCCTGTGTTCCATGATCCCATGTTCGGGGGTGAGTGCCCCAAAGCCCCTCACAAGAACGCTGGGGAGGGGGTGCTCTAAACGAGCATGCTGTGAATGCACTTGCGCAAGGGAGTGTGCAGCGCTGCCCAGCCTGGCTTCTTTCCTTTTACAACAGCTTAGGTGAGCTTTTATAAAACACAGTTCAGGGGTTCAGGGCCATCCATAAGGCCAGCTGAGGTGGTTGCCTCGGATTGCCAGTTGGTGCTGGGGCTGTGCCTGTCTTCATGAGTCTCCTCGCCCCTTTTTGCTGGGGTCAGTAAGGAGGAGAGGAGAGTCCTGGGCCTGAGCTCTCTTTTCTGAGCCAGAGAGTGGGAGGGAAAGGAGAGGGGCAATGTTTGGGGGGGGCAGCATTTGGCAAGGGTGCTGGGGGGGTTATCCAGTGGCCTTATTCATTCACTTCAAAAGCCCTCTGAGGTCTCCCTGTCTGAGTGATGGGGAGGGCTGGAGGTGCTGCAAGGGCTGAGAGAACAGAAACTCCTGCAAGGGCATCCAGGGGCTCTCCCTGGGTGCTCAGGGGAGACTGACTGGCCGGGACCTCCTGGTTCACTGCACACTTTGCTGCCAGACCAACCTCAGGTCTTTGGGGGAAAGTCTTGTGTTCCTCCCACATTGTTTGTGACTCTCGCTGCCACGTGTGAGTCACTGTTTCCGTGTGCCCTGCAGCCTCTTCAAGATGAGGTGACCAGAAACTCCCCCAGGAACAGAGATGTAGCCTCCGCAGGTGGTTTTCTGTAGGATCCACACCCTTTCTTAAGGCCGCGCCCCCTCCCTTGCCTCTCAGCGTTTGGTGGCAGCATTCCACAGCTCCGGGTCTGGATTCAAGTCCTGCCTCTGCCTGAGACCACTTTGGCAGATTGCTTGCCCTCAGTCACCTGGGGACCCAGACCAGGCTCCGACATTACAGGGTTGCACCAGGAAAGCCCTTTGTTCTAGGCTGATGTGGTCAGTTCTGGAGAGGGTGAAAACTTGAGCCAGACAACTGAGAGCTCAGCAAGTTCAACACCAAGACCCAAAAGCGGAAGCTGCCAAGCTTGCTGGATGAGGCACCCGTGGCAAAATGCATCACCAGGCAAAATGCATCAGAGACCCCAGCCGTCAGCTTGCCCATCGGGGGCTGCAGCTCTTGCATTGTTGTTGGAAGGTGATTTCCACCACTCAGTGGGGAGGAGGAACTCACTGCAAGCTCTTCTTGCTGTCAGACCCTTGAGAGGTGCTCAAGAATGCCCCAAGGGTTTGTGATAGCAGTTCCTGAATTTGGGTCAGGCCCCTCTCCACTCCACAAGTCTTTGGCATTCTGACCTCCTAATGAACAACGATGAGCTCAGGCCAGAATCCTCCTGGCTCATCTTTGCTCAGCATTTGGGCTGAAAATGGCAGTCCTGCCTAAAAAGGATGAACTTCCCCTGGACTGGCCCAGGCAAGCAGCCGCCCCCCCCCCCCGACTCAGGCATCTGGAGAATGTCTCCGGCGGCTCTTCCATCCCCGGCTTTTGGAGTCTTTCCCCAAATATGGTCCCTTTGCTGCAAGGGGGAGTTGCACTCTGGGGTGTGGCAGGGGTGGCCTAGTGGGGATGGGCCAGAGATGACATCACTGGCCCAGGAGCCGGAGCCTTTTAGCCCCAGCCCCAGCCTCTCCGGACTGCAGAAGTCTGGGCAGAGCTGCCGTGGAGGAGAACCTGCAGCTGCCTCTCACGTAAGTGCCAGCAGGATGCTGGGCAGTGGGGGGGGGGGTGTGATGAGGCCCAGCCAGCCAGCTGCAGGAGGCTGAGCTGGACACCTGGGGAAGGAGGGCTCTTGAGCAGAACTGCTCATGGCTGAACCTGGGGCTGGAGCAGAGAGGCTGCCTGGGCACCAGCAGAGCAGCACTCTGAGCCCAGAGGTGAGTTGCCACCAACAGCAGCCCTCCAGGGAAGAGTATGAGCAGGCACTGACCTCCCCTCCTGCCCTGGCCAAGGGCTGCTGCAAAGGCTGCCACACACAATCAGCTGAATTAGCTGGGTTGGTCCAGCCGGGCTTCTCTGGGGTTCAGGGGCTGCGCCTCCTGGAGACCAGAGCTGCATGACCAGCTTTGGTGGAGGGGCGTCTGGTGCAGAAGAGCAGGGAGAGCAGGTGCAAGGGGTGCCTGATCAGAGGTCGCACAGGGGTCGAACAGATCCTCACATGCTGGGTTGGGGAGGGGGAACCAGATGGGTCAGGCTCCCGCGGGTTGGAGAACCGACCCTGTTTTGCGTAGCAAGAGAACCTGTGGAACTGGGCTGGCAAAGGGCAGAGGGTCAGGTGTGGGGTTGCAAGGAAGGCACTTCAGCCTGGGCACTTAGTGTTGGGCAGCAGGGCTGGGCTGGGCTGGCAGCTCAGCCACAAGATCCTGGCAGTGAGGGAGATCCCAACAGGATGTTCTTCTTCCCATGGCCTTCAGAGCTCACTGCAATACCCATGGGAAATGCTGTGGGCTGGGCTGGCCTCCTGATTCCCAGGCCCCAGTGGGTTCCTCCGGACTACTGGCAGGAGGACTTTGTGAGTGTCTGCGACACAAGTGAGGCCGTGCACCAGACACTGGGCAGCCCGCAAGGCCAGTGATGATCAGGAGAAAGTGCTGACGTGGCCACCTGACACCTTGGCCTTCCTGAGAGAACCTAGCAGGGCTTCTAACTGGAAGACTCGCCTCAGGCCAGGGTGGGGATGGCTGCAGCCTCCTGGTGCACAGGGGAGGCTGAGGAGAGGGACCTGGTGGAAGGGGGTGCCCAGACTAGTGCCTCTCCTGGATCTGGCCCTGCAGCACCGCGCCAGCTCTTCTGTTCCTCCTCGCTAGCTGACTGAGCACTGCTGCCGTTCTCGGTTGTGTGGACTTCCTGCAGTGGCAGTGGGTCACTGCCTTCCAGGACTGGTCTGGAATGCCCAGGAATTGACACCCACCTCCAGGTCACAACAACGGAAAGCCGTCCTGGAGATTCCAACAGGACCTCCAGAAATCTTTGCCACGACAGTAGATTGGGAGAAACAACTGCAGGACCCACCTCCGTCAGCATGGAAATTCCAAGGTTTCTCACCCAAGCGCAATGGGGGGAGCTGAAGCCAGTGTGGGCCTGGCTGGAGTGCCATGAGTGGGACAGCACCATCCTGGAACTTCCCCTTGGCCCCCCACACCAATTCTGGCCTGGGCACGGGAACTTGTCTCAGGACCCGGACTATCTGCCCTCTCACACCTCCTCCTCTCACGGCACAGAGTCAAGCTTAATCCAGACCTGCCTGCGTGGGAGCCACAGAACATGCCTCGATTTTTTTCTTAATGTTTCTGCTGTGGGGGCTCATGGATTTCAGCCTTCCCCAGGGTCTGACTGATCTAAAACGGGAACATTTTAATGTCTGGGGTGAGAGATGCTGTAATAAGAAGGACATTCCTGCCTTGAAATGAGACAAGATGGTTACTGGGCTGGGGCACCTTCCTTATGAGGAAAGGCTACAGCGTTTGGGCCTCTTCAGCCTAGAAAAGAGGCGCCTGAGGGGGGGCATGATTGAGACATACAAAATTATGCAGGGGGTGGACAGAGTGGATAGGGAGATGCTCTTTACACTCTCACATAACACCAGAACCAGGGGACATCCACTGAAATTGAGTGTTGGGCAGGTTAGGACAGACAAAAGAAAATATTTCTTTACTCAGCGTGTGGTTGGTCTGTGGAACTCCTTGCTGCAGGATGTGGTGATGGCATCTGGCCTGGATGCCTTTAAAAGGGGATTGGACAAGTTTCTGGAGGAAAAATCCATTACGGGTTACAAGCCATGATGTGTATGTGCAACCTCCTGATTTTAGAAATGGGCTATGTCAGAATGCCAGATGCAAGGGAGGGCACCAGAATGAGGTCTCTTGTATTTGGTGTGCTCCCTGGGGCATTTGGTGGGCCGCTGTGAGATCCAGGAAGCTGGACTAGATGGGCCTATGGCCTGATCCAGTGGGGCTGTTCTGATGTTCTTACGTTTATGTAAGATCCAGCTCAGGTTGTAGGGAGCGGGAAACATGTGCACCAAATGTCCAGATGTCACCAGTGGTGCGAGTTTGCCGCCCTTATGAGAGTTGGGTCTCCAAGGATCACCCTTTGGCTCTCTGGTTTGCTTTTGCCCAGTGGGGCAAGAGGGGCATTAGTACTTGGTGGGCCAAGCAGCACCCAAGGGCAACAGTCTCCAAGGCAAACAGAGAAGCATGTGATCTCCTGGCTCCTAGTTGGCCTCCAAGGACCAAGCCACAGGAGGTGTTGGAAGATGCTGCCTGCAAAGATGTGGCTTTTGACAGCAACTTTGGGGGTTATTGGGGGGGCAAGACTGAAAGGGGCTGTGGTCTGGGAAGAGTGGACTTTCAGCAACTCCCCTCCCACAATACACTGTCGGATGATCAAGAGGCAGGGAAGAGGAGAAGATGCACCGGCTCGGTGCCCCCCCCAGCCCCAACTTCTCTCCACGCTCAATTCAGCAGGAGAAGGGTGGCTCCTGGTGGGGTGGGAGGGGTGCTGCTTTCTCCCTCCACCTGCCAGCTCCAGCTCCCGCACTGTGTTGTTTATTATTGTTATTAAATAACAGTATTTATCTACCGCTTTTCAACAAAAAGTTCACAAGCAGTTCATCCCTGTGTTCCATCCCCCTGGTCTCCCCCTCCCCAGGTCTTCCTCTACAGCGACCATGGCGAACAAGGGCCCATCCTTTGGTCTGAGCAGGGACGTCCAGGCCAAGATTGAGAAGAAGTATGATGATGAGCTGGAGGAGCGCCTGGTGGAGTGGGTTGTGCTGCAGTGCGGGTCAGAGGTGGGGCGCCCGGAGCGTGGCCGGCTGGGCTTCCAGGTCTGGCTGAAGAATGGCATCGTAAGTGCTCAGCTCTCCACCCTGCTGGCAGTGCCAAGGGCCAGCTGTGGAATGAATGGGTGAAATGGTAACACAAACAGGGTCTCCCGGCATCTCCTCTCTTCACCAAGGAACACCTGATGTCAGGGTCCCTGAATTGGTGGGGGAGGGACCCCCCCTCCCAGGCAGGCTTGAGCCCCAGTAACTTTTGTCACTGAGTTGGGCAAAGTGACCTGCTCCAGGGCTTGCTGCTTGGGTTGACTAGGGAGACCCTGGGGGGAAATACACCTGTATTTCAGGACTTGCTTCTGGGTGTTGTGGTGATCTGAAACCTCCATGTGTTCTGTGGAGGGTCCCATGGTATTTGGACACCATCATGTGGTCGCACCTCAGATCCCTGACCAACTTCTCTACATTTCCCGCTCCCTTCTGGCAGATTCTGGGCAAGCTGGTGAACAGCCTTTACCCAAGCGGTGCCAAGCCAGTGAAGATCCCAGAGCCACCCCCTACAATGGTCTTCAAGCAGATGGAGCAGATTGCCCAGTTCCTGAAGGCTGCTGAGGACTACGGGGTGGTGAAGACCGACATCTTCCAGACAGTGGACCTCTTTGAAGGTGGGAGGCTGCCTGTGGCACCCTCCACACCAGTGTGGGGCTCTGTGGGGAGCGTGAAGCTGCCCCCTGACATTCTCACTGGGCAGCTCACTCTTCTCTATAGTGCAGTGATTTTCATTCTTTTTTCAACTCGCAGCACACTGACGAGGCGCTGAAATGGTCAAGGTGCACCATCAGCTTTTTGACAATTGACAAGGCACACCCTTCCCACCATGGTCCTACTAAGAAATTACCCTCCCCCGAGTTCCCAGAGCACACCTGTGGACCATTCCTGGCAGCACACCAATTTGCCACAGCACAATGGCTGAAAGTCACTGCTCTAGTGCTCTTCAGCATAGCAGAGGCGTCCCTGGAGTTTGAATCACCCAGTGCGAGAGTTCATTGTGTCAGCCCCTTAATGGACCGCCTTCCGTACCAGACCATACAGAACAAATTACAATACCGTAGCACAGCCTCTATGCAGTGGCATAACTAGAGCTGGTGTCACCCTCGTTCACTTTGTTTATTTATTTATTTATTTTCGTATAGAACAGTCCAGGGCACCCAAAAAACCAGGAACCAACAAAAAACCAGTGGCCAACTTGATGACACCCATAGCACTGAATAAGCATTCTAGTATTAGCTCCGGTACATGGAAATGAGAGCGGACTCACACTTAACACCTTGTTGGCTCTCAGAACAATCAGTTTTAAGTTAAAGAAATCCACTTTTTGTTTCTCCACTTCAAACCCTTCTGACAAGCACTTTCCCTTCTCTTTGCCTCCAGCCAAGGATATGGCCGCAGTTCAAAGGACATTAATGGCCCTGGGCAGCCTTGCGGTGACCAAGAATGATGGGCAGTATCGGGGAGACCCTTCATGGTTCATGAAGTAAGTGGCCTCAGACTGGCAGAGGGCCAGTATCTTCTGCATTCTCCCCCCTCCTCCTTGGCCTAGAGTACAAATCAGGAGACTCCAGCTCAACCAGACATCCCCTGGAGGCTTCCACCAGGGAAGACAAGTTAATTTACTTCATCCTAACTGCAGAATTTGCCTTGACGGAATTGGTTCGGGCAGGAATGACCTTCGAAACTGCAGGGCCCAATTTGAAACACTTTTTTTGTGGGATCCAGGTTCACAGCCAAGGTCCATAGAGTCTTAGAGATTTTGAGGACTTTCCATTCACCCCCTAGAGATAGAGAACCTATAATAAATGTTATATTATAGACTTTATCTCTAGGGGATGAATGCCATCAAAATGCGCACTTAAAAAGTGCGTGTGAGCACTGACTCCTTAAGCATTCAAAAAAATACAAAAATTGTTGCTGTTCTTTATGAAACCTGCAATGTAGTGTTAGGTGTCCATTGTAATACGCTGTTTTTATTTGACAAGTCTCACACAGACGACAAGCTGGCGAGGGCCCAATTGGGAGTAACTGGTCCAATGGCCTTGGGGGCTCCTGTGGCATGAGGGGGCAGAGGGTGCCAGGAGTTTGTTTGCGACTGGCCCCAAGAAGCCCCCGCCACATGCCAGCGAGACAGCCTTCTTCTCTCTTCTGTCCCAGGAAAGCCCAAGAGAACAAGCGGGAATTCTCAGACAGCCAGCTGAAGGAAGGCAAGAATGTGATTGGGCTCCAAATGGGCTCCAACGTGGGTGCCTCCCAGGCAGGCATGACCGGCTATGGCCGGCCCCGGCAGATCATCAGCTAAGCGGAGCAGCCCTCCAGCTCCTAAGTCCCCACCATGAGCTGTGCCACCTGGACAGCACTGGCTGCCAATTGGATGTATTTATTGGAGAATCTTTCAAAGCCACCTCAACGCGACCCCAGAAGCGCTACCCAGGGGCAAGCAGAAGGACTTCCGCAAGGCTGCTCTGTAGGGATGCCCCTCCCTCCAGCTCACCCATCACGCCAGCAGCCCTTTGCATGCTCCCCGCTTCACTGGCTACTGCCCTGCGGGGTCGGCCGTTGGGCAGCCCCACCAGTCCTGAGCTTGCCACGCCTGCCCTGCCCAACTGGGAATTCTGTCCCCGTTGTAGATTCGACAGCAGCCAGAAATTGCACCAGAAAACAGGCCCACCCCTTCCCCTACAGAGCCTTCTACAAAGAGCGAGGGAGGGGTGGTGTTTTGTACCCCCTCCCCGTTTTGTACTTTTGTTGTTCAATTAAAAACTATGAATCTTCTTGGCCTTCTTGCTCTTTATTTGCTGTGTATGCGCTTAGACGGCCTTTCTTGGAGCTCCAAGAATCCACAGAGCAGCTGCCCTTCCTGGTCCATTTGTCCAACAACACCCCCCCTCCCCAGTGGTGGAGAACGGGAAGCCCTGCTGTGTCAGACCCAGGAAGGGAGGAGCCACGGCTGGTGGAGTTAACAAGTTTATTTTTGAAAGAAAAGATTCTGCTGTTTTTTTTGTTGTTTTTTTTTTTAAAAAAAGCCTTTTAATTAATAAAAAGACAGACAGCCTCCCCCCCAGACGATTATGACTCTGGGAGAGACAGCAAAGGCCCCTGGAGGAAAGCCTTCCACTCTTTCCCCTTCTCCTCTAGAGTGGCAGGTCCAACAGACCAAGCAGGGGAGCAGCTCCAGCCAAGAGCTGCCCCTGCTGGCAAGATGGCCCTAGGACAGCGCACCTTCTGTGGCTGTCACCCAGGAGGGGGCAGTGGCAGCAGAGTCCAGTGCCCCCCTCAATCTGTTGCAGAAGCTAGGAGGACACCCTTTGTCAAGCCCTCAGTGGCAAGGCAAAGTGACTCAAGGTGAAGGGGGGGCAGATGCAGGAGAAAAGGCAGGTGGCTCCAAGTGCCCCAGCCAGCCCAAGCCCTACTGCTCCAGCGCAGGTGGAATGCTGGAGGCAGCAGGCCCCCAAGGCTACTATGTTCCCTCCGGGGCTCCAGAGGACCATGACCACAGCAGTGTCCCGGTCTGGGCTGTGGGGGGTGCCTCCCTCCCCTCTTGGGCAGGGGCTGGGAGCTTCACCCACCCCACTCAGGGCTTCACCACACAAGAGCAGCAGCTTAGCCAGCCACAGGCTGTGCTGTTCTGAAAGGCCACACAGGAGGGCGAGAGTGCGGTCAGCAAGCCCCACCAGCGTGCAGGGGCCCTGCGAGGAAGCCACACATCCAGCCCTGATGCTCTAGTTGGGCTGACTTCCACCCACGCTCAGGGGGCTGCCCAAGAGGCAGGAGAGCCAGCTCTGCTAGCAGGCCTGGTGCTCTCTGTCAGCAGTCAGCGGGCCACGGGAGAGGCAGCCTGGCCCTGCAGCAGGAGACTCCCCAGGACTCTCTCTGCCTGAGGGCTTAGAGTCCTCAGTGCTCCAGAGGCCCTTGTCCTCCTCCTGGCCTCCCGGGCTGACTGGCTCAGCCTCCTCTTCCAGCTCCAGGTCCTTTCTCCCACACAAGGGGACGGTCTCCTCGTCCTCGGGCCCGTCCTCCAGGCCCCTGGCTGTCCTGCCTGCCGAGTACCAACGGCAGGTGCTAGAGCTGCTGCTGCAGACCGCCAGGTCAAAGGCCACATGGTTGCGTGTCAGAAACACCTCCAGCAGGTAGTAGGTGGTCCAGAAGACTGCAAAGCAGCCCAGCAGCATCAGGGTCTGTAGAAGGAAGAAGGGTGGCAGAGACATTAGGGCGCGATCTGAGCACTTGGCGTGATGATGCTACAGAGCGACTTACATTGCCCTGGCATGGGGCAGAATGAAGGCACTGGTTCCACGGCTCCCCACCCACCATCCCCACAAAGACCCAGAACCTCAGAGAGTGCCCCCATGCCCCTGCCCAAGCCCTGGGGTGGGCGGGCGGGCAGGCAGGTGTCACCTTGAGGGTGTTGGTGGTGATGGTGTAAGGCTCCTGTTCAGGAATCTGCAGGCCTGGCGGGCAGGACAGGGAGAAGCTGTTGTCCAAAAACCGGCCACTCATGGCCTCCTCCAACAGCCTGTGTGAAGGAAAAGGGCCCTTGGTGTTCCCAGGGAGGGATGGTTCCCACTCCCTTCCCCGTGGTCTACCCCACAGAGGCTAGGAAGGTCCAAGGGGCCGTTCAAACCCAGCCCTCCTCCCCTTCCTGATGCCCCAAGCAGAAGGCAGCCCGTGAGAGGGTGGAGCTCCTGAACCAGATTATGAGTGCCTGATGGTCCAGCACTCATCTGTCCTGGCTGGCTGTGGTCCTCCAGGGTCTCTGGCAGAGCAGGGACTTTTGCCCGCTGGTTCCCCCAGGATGGAGCCTGCAGTGCCAAGCAGTGGTCTCTCCCTTGTGCAGGGCTGGGCATCTTCAAGGTCAGGACCTGCCCCGCCCACAGTGCAGCTGCGGAGAAGCTCTTTACTGGCTTCTCAAGAGTTCTACCAAAGCCTCACCTTACCTCTGCCGATCCTTGATCTCTGCAGGGGTCCACGAGGATCCGTAGAGCGTCAGCTGCCACTGCTTCAACACCCCAACTTCCAGTGTTTCATCCCCTGTAAAGAGGAGGATTTGAGACGCCTCCCATGGGGAGCTGCTCTCAGGCGTCACAGGCAACGTGTGAGGGGGCATTCCCCACCTCTGGGGGCTTTGGACAACCAAGGACAGCCAGGATGTGCACAGCTGCTACCTCTCTTCCAGGGGTGGCAGGCCAGCCTGGATGGACAGCCACAGGTTTGCCATAGAGAGGCCAGGCCCAGACCCACAGCCAGTGGGAGGCCCTGAACCCAAGGAGAGCCATCTGTATGTGGGGAAAGAGGCAGACAGCCCAGGTCAGGAGGGTACCAAGGCAGCACTCAGAGGACTCACCGAGATCACGAACCACAAGCCGGTAGGTGCCCTTGGCCTCCTCGCCCCAGCAGCGCACAGTGGAGAAGGTCCAGTCCAGGAAGCCGTTGGGGTCTCTGCCAGCAAGGAGGATACACAGACTATGAGGAGAAGCCTCCTCGACTGCCCAGGGTTGATCACCCACTGGCGAGAGTGATCAGGGATGTGAGCCACTCTTTGTGGATGCGCTAGCGGGGAAGGTGGGCAGAGACGTCTGGGACACCTTCGCCTGGTGTGGCCAAGGAGTTTCTCTCTGGTTTGTGGGTTGCAGAGCTGCTTGCGGAGGACACCCTCGTGGCAGAATGCTGCCCCCCACAGCATTCCATGGGGGGCGGCCATGAGACATGGGACCAGTCGTGTTGCTCACTAGCGCACGAGGGGAAGCAGAAGCCACGGTTAGGACAAGTGGACTGGCCTGGGTGGGTTCTGCAAAGGTCAAACTTTCTCCCCCACCCCTCCCTCCACAGTTTAGCTCTTAAGAAAAAGCAGGGGTGACCTTGCACGATGGACAGGCATGGCTGGGCCACTCCTGCTGGCTACCGCCCCTTCCCTTGGCTGGGTCACACTCACGAGTCCATGCTCCGGGCCGTCCCAATCAAGGACTCCATGCCGCTGGGGCAGAGGAGGCGAATCTCCAGGTTGCCCCGGCGAGGGTGGGTGATGGTGACTGTCACAGCCACGTGCTCCAGGGTCCGCATCCCTGACAGCTCCAGGTCATCTGCTGTGACTGAGAGAGGAGGACAAGTGGCAATGGTTGCCCAGCCCACTCCCCCACGGCTCGACCACCCACTGAACTAGTGCCTGGGAGGGGATCTACATAGGCCTGCCCCTCTCCAGATGCCAGGGGCCACATTCGGGGCTAAACTGTCTAGTGCAGCATCCCTTCTGTGTAATGGACGAGGAACACCTCTGTGCCTGACACGGAACACATTCCTGTGCGGCTGCAACTCTAGCGCAAAAATAGCCCCCCATCAGGAAGGGACGTACTTCATGCCACACTGCGTTTGGCCCCAGACAGAGGACCCTGCAGTCCTGGGGGCTATGTGCCCCCTGTGTGCCTGTGGAGGCCTCTGGCGAGCAAGGCCCACGGCCGTCTGGACCCCCATCCCTGCCAGCCACATTGGAGGCTGCTTGCTGGATCCTTCTCTGCAAGCAGCTGCCAGCTGGCCAAACCTCCTCCCCCCACATTCTGCTGCTGCCTACGAAAGGGTTAAAAACCCTTCCTTCCCTGAGGCAGTTTTTTCTTGGGTCTGACCCTCACATTCCTCCCTGTGGCTTTCTTGGCATTTCCCAACCTTGTGTTTGTTGTTGTACAGTTTGCGCTAGAGAGAATTCCTTTTACGGGAAACAGACGCTGAGCAGCCCTCCCGGACTCTCTTCCCCACTCATGAATGTTCAGGCTCTGGGGGTGGGAGCAAACTGAGGCCTGCAAAGAAAGGAGTCTTCCCCCGCACACTTGCTGCAGTCACACTGCATCTTGTAAGAGTGCCTGGCGTGGGGCGGATGCAGGGGATTAGTCCCAACAACATTCAGGGGAATAATAAAAGCTTCTTCAAATATGTTAGAAGCAGGAAACCCGCCAGAGAAGCGGTTGGCCCTCTGGATGGTGAGGGAGGGAAAGGGGAGATAAAAGGAGGCTTAGAGATGGCAGAGAAATTAAATGAGTTCTTTGCATCTGTGTTCACGGCAGAGGACCTCGGGCAGATACCGCTGCCCGAACGGCCCCTCCTGACCGAGGAGTTAAGTCAGATAGAGGTTAAAAGAGAAGATGTTTCAGACCTCATTGATAAATTAAAGATCAATAAGTCACCGGGCCCTGATGGCATCCACCCAAAAGTTATTAAGGAATTAGAAAGAAGTTGCTGATCTCTTGACTAAAATATGCAACTTGTCCCTCAAAACGGCCACGGTACCAGAGGATTGGAGGATGCAAATGCCACGCCTATCTTTAAAAAGGGAAAGAGGGGGGACCCGGGAAACTATAGGCCGGTCAGCCTGACATCTATACCGGGTAAGATGGTGGAATGCCTCATCAAAGATAGGATCTCAAAACACATAGACGAACAGGCCTTGCTGAGGGAGAGTCAGCATGGCTTCTGTAAGGGTAAGTCTTGCCTCACGAACCTTATAGAATTCTTTGAAAAGGTCAACAGGCATGTGGATGCGGGAGAACCTGTGGACATCATATATCTGGACTTTCAGAAGGCGTTTGACACGGTCCCTCACCAAAGGCTACTGAAAAAACTCCACAGTCAGGGAATTAGAGGACAGGGCCTCTCGTGGATTGAGAACTGGTTGGAGGCCAGGAAGCAGAGAGTGGGTGTCAATGGGCAATTTTCACAATGGAGAGAGGTGAAAAGCGGTGTGCCCCAAGGATCTGTCCTGCGACCGGTGCTTTTCAACCTCTTCATAAATGACCTGGAGACAGGGGTGAGCAGTGAGGTGGCAAAGTTTGCAGATGACACCAAACTTTTCCAAGTGGTGAAGACCAGAAGTGATTGTGAGGAGCTCCAGAAGGATCCCTCCAGACTGGCAGAATGGGCAGCAAAATGGCAGATGCGCTTCAATGTCAGTAAGTGTAAAGTCATACACACTGGGGCAAAAAATCAAAACTTTAGATATAGGCTAATGGGTTCTGAGCTGTCTGTGACAGATCAGGAGAGAGATCTTGGGGTGATGGTGGACAGGTCGATGAAAGTTTCGACTCAATGTGCGGCAGCAGTAAAGAAGGCCATTTCTACGCTTGGGATCATTAGAAAAGGTATTGAGAACAAAATGGCTCATATTATAATGCCGTTGTACAAATCGATGGTAAGGCCACACCTGGAGTATTGTGTCCAGTTCTGGTCGCCCTATCTCAAAAAAGACATAGTGGAAATGGAAAAGGTGCAAAAGAGAGTGACTAAGATGATTACGGGGCTGGGGCACCTTCCTTACGAGGAAAGGCTACGGCGTTTGGGCCTCTTCAGCCTAGAAAAGAGACGCCTGAGGGGGGACATGATTGAGACATACAAAATTATGCAGGGGATGGACAGAATGGATAGGGAGATGCTCTTTACACTCTCACATAACACCAGAACCAGGGGACATCCACTCAAATTGAGTGTTGGGAGAGTTAGAACAGACAAAAGAAAATATTTCTTTACTCAGCGTGTGGTTGGTCTGTGGAACTCCTTGCCACAGGATGTGGTGATGGCAACTGGCCTGGATACCTTTAAAAGGGATTGGACAAGTTTCTGGAGAAAAAATCCATTATGGGTTACAAGCCATGATGTGTATGCGCAACCTCCTGATTTTAGAAATGGGTTATGTCAGAATGCCAGATGCAAGGGAGGGCACCAGGATGAGGTCTCTTGTTATCTGGTGTGCTCCCTGGGGCATTTGGTGGGCCGCTGTGAGATACAGGAAGCTGGACTAGATGGGCCTATGGCCTGATCCAGTGCGGCTGTTCTTATGCTTTTATGTCTTGCTAGTGACTTGACTAGAGACCAGATCTTTCTAGAATTGGCAGAGAAGCATGGAGGCAGAACGGCCTCTTTTCTATTTTCAGCTCAGCACCTCAAGTCAGAGCTAGAAGGACCCAGGACAGGCATGGGCTGAGGGCTTGCAGGGGCAGAAAGTCACAGGGAGCACTTCCCTGCAAACACATCCTTCTCCTAACCCTCCCTGTCCTATCCCCTCCAGGCATCCTAGCAAGCTGGAGCTGCAACAGTGAAGGAACTAATAGGTTCATTTAAAAAGCCCTTTTAATTGATTAAAAAGTCAAGCCAAGTGCATTGGGCAACGCATTCTTGAACGTATTGGTTCTTCTGAATGCAAAACACTTCCAAAAGACAGTTTTGCATTCTGCATTCTGCCCAAAAGGATGGGCACAACCCCAGGACAGGCCTCCCACATGGGGTCTGGGAAGGCTTCTTTCAGAATGGCTCCTGCCACAACATAGTCAGGGACAATTTTTTTAAAAAGTAAGTAGGACTAAAACTGTGCTTTCACTTACATGCCAACAAGTGCCAATTGTTAATCAATTAACTAACCAACTAGAACAACTCTGAATAAACCAAAAACTCTACTGGATTGGTAACAGCCTTAATTATGGCCTGGCTGGGGATTACCTGGTGGAAGGCAGACAGATTGTAGGAGCTCCACCAAGGTTGATTCTGTGGCCTCTTGCAGGGCTGCAGGGTGTTCCCGGGCAGCCAAGGCCTTCCCCCTTGTGTCCTGCCAGCCTCTGGGGCTGGAGGGGGCACTGGGTCAGCGGGCCTCGTCATGCTGTCGGCTCATGTCTGCCTTCCAATGTCTGGCTTAGTTTCCTCATTGCATGAAGGCAAAACACAGTTAGGAGGCCAGGAGCTGCTAGAAGGGGCCGAGGGAGGCTCTGTCTGGGACTGGAGGGGGTCGAGACGGGAAGCATTCAAGCACAGCTCTGGGAGGCTTTCCCCTCAGCAGCTGGGATTACAGAAGTCGTGTGTGTGCACACGCGCGCACCAGCCTTGTTTATGTGGACAGAGAGTGGCCAAGACAGGAGCCTCAGGATTGCCTAAAATGGGCAGCGAGCTGCACATCTGGGCGGCTGTCCCAGACACACATGCATTCATGCTGGGGCTGAGCAGGGAGGCCAAAGCCTGGTTTTGGTGTGGGCAAGAGCAGGGCAGCTCCTACAGCAGCCCCCGCCCCCCACCCACAATGCTCCTTGTGTGAGTGTGCGCAAACACAAACATTCCATTCTGGCCTCCCCTTCCACCTGTGTCTGGCCACGTGGCTCTTTGGACAGGCCCCATTAGCCTGCACCTCTGCTTCGCAGCAGGCCTTGTTCTTCCACCACCACTCCCTAGTACCACGGCTCTTCCCAAGGGACCCTGGGAACCACAATGGAGCTGGGAAGCCTCTGCTGGGAAGCCCTGGCTCCTCTTGCAGGTCTATAGGCACCAGGGTTTCTCCAAGGTCACGGCAGTCAATTGGGTCAGCTAAAAGGTTTGTAGTGTGGACATACCTTGATACGATGCCACTGCCCTCTTCCCTCCCTCCCACCCCAGCAGAGAAGCCACACAAACCATTCCAGGTGACTTCCAGCTGTTTGGGCTCCATGGGGACGGCTCTGCGCTCCTTTAGGACAGGGCTGACATAGGAGGCCAGGTAGGGGACCGTCTCCCAGACCTGTCATCAGAGGAGAGAACGGAAGATAGAAGAGTGAGCAGCGCCCACAGCTGGCCACTCCCTACACACTGCCCCACAGCACCCCAAAACATCCCACCCCCTCTCCAGAAGGCAGCAGCCACTCCAAGCCTGGCACATTCAGCCACCTTAACCAGGCCACTCAGGACTGCCAAGGCTCCACTGCTAGGGAGCAACTGCCTTGTCTGACAGAGCACCCCCAATGAACCATGGTTTAAAAGGGAAAAGGTGTGGAGATGGAAGGGGGGGAACCCAGGGGTCCAGGCAGGGATGGAAGGGGAAAGGGCAGTGCCACAGGGTGGCCACTCTTCGCCTTCAACGCCCAGGTCTCAGCTGAAGCCGCAGGGGTAGGTGCTGTTCTACCTTGGCTGCATTGACCAGCCTCCAGGCGTTGAGCAAGCCAAACCCATGCTGGTGACTGTGGCTCAGCCCGGCCTGGTTGACATCCCAGCTGGCACGGTGGTCTTCATACTGCAAAGGAAGTCAGGGAGAGGCAACATGACAGACCCAGGCAGGGCTTGGGGCTGGACCTCAGGCACGGCCCTAGCCCTCCACTCAGTCCACAGGGCTGGCTGCGTGTGTAGCAGAGGGTGGCAGCAGGGACTGAGTCACTTTGGGGGGCCAAGGGGAGTTTCTGTGCTGAGTGTTATTTTGAACAAACCCCACACCCCACCCTCCTGCAAGCAGGAAGCCTGCCCCGCTCCGGAAGACATGTTCTCGCTGTGGTAGCCGCCCACTTCCAAGGACTTCTTTCACCAGGAAGCATTTGGAAGTGGTGCCTTCTGCCTGCTCTCTCCAAGCGGTACAAGTCCACTCCGACACCTCACCCTGCATGGCACACAGCCCAGGCCTTACTCCAGGGAAGAGGTGGTCTGGCCCAGGGCTTGCAGACACTCTTTCAGCAAACTTTTCAGGGATCCAGAGGCTGAAGGGAATTGCAGGTTTCCTCGCAGCTCTGCAGGGTGCGTACACACCAGGACCTGGGCAGGCCTGGGGTTGTGGAAAGAGCCCCCCACCCCCAGGCAGAGAAGGGGCCTGCTGGCTCTCAGCTCACCTTGGTGGCAGTGAAGACAATGATGTGCTGGACGTCGCGCCAGGTGAGACAGGGGCGCACTTGCAGCATGAGGGCTATCATGCCAGCAGCCAGTGGGGCAGCAGCAGAGGTGCCGGTGTGGCCCTCCGTGCAGCCTGTACCCCTCTGCAAGTCCCAGTCTGTTGTCGCCTGAAAGGCAGAGGAGAACAACGAGAAGACAACACTAGCTGCGTCCCTGCTGCAGCCTGAGGGCAGACGAATCCCACCCCAGACAAGGCAGGCAGAACCACCACCACCCCCTCCTCTCTCACAGATGCACCAGAGGACCAAGCACCCCACAGCCCCCTTCTCCTGCACAGGAACTCAGGCCTGTGGCCAGCTTTGCAACACAAACTCTGCCAGGCTGCAGCTTGCTCCCCTCTGGCCCTGACACGGAGCACTGACAGGTCAAGGAAGGATCCAACCCTAAGCCCAGGCTTAGCCCCGCTGCAGAACATCACGCGCAGCAAGCCCTACTCACAATGCTCCTCATGAGCTTGTCACCCCCACTGAAGGTCACAGCCAGCATGGAGGCGCACTCCTCGGCGTAGAAGGGCATGTAGCCCATCTCGTCCACCGCGCCTGGGTAGAGTAAGGGGAGAAGAGGGTCCTGGACTTGCAGAACTCGCCTAATGCCCCACATCCCAGGCAGCTCCAGAACAAGCCCCTCCTTGGCACTTGCCCCCTCCCAGCCCAGTTGTCATTCCATGGCCACAGGGTCTCCTCCCTCCCAGGCCTGGTCCACAGAAGGAGGGGCACATGGGGGGGGAATAGACTGCACCACCTCATTTGGTATGTGGACATGTTCAACTCCTGATACCCCTCCAAGTAGAAAGGAAGAAAAATGGAAGAATTCCCCCCCCCCTGCAGAAAACTAGCATAATCAGGAAAAAGGTTCTCAATCCAACCTTTCCCAAGCTGCACTACTTTTCTATTTGCAGGGAGATTCTAGCACAGACAAGTGTTTTGAAACAAGATCCCCCCTCACAGGCTGAAATAGTGCCACCCAACCCACCACCAGTCGCTTGATGCTTCCTTCCCTCCCACACGTGCAGACAGAGCACTGCCTGGCACGCTGGTGCCATTACCAATGGTGACTGTGTAGATGGAGTTGGCATAGCCGTCATAGTTGCAGTTGTCGTTGTGCTGCCCTCCATTGCCACTGGCCACCACAAAAATGCTGCCAAAGCCCCGGCGGCCGGCGATCACCCCGTGCTGCAAGGCAGCCTGAAGAAAAGAGCGGGCACATTTCGGCTTCGGTAGGCACTGACAGTACAAAGGGGATTCCCCCACTCGGCCACCTCCTTTCCTGTGCTTGGCGCCCTCTCGCTGAAGTACTCACAGCAAAGACACCCCCAGAGCCAAGCCTGCTTTCAGCTCACCTGGAAAGAAGACCAGGAGCCTCCCAACCTCTCTGGCTCCCCAAAAACCTCCTCTGGTGGAACTGCCAACATGCAGTGCCACCATTCTGATTCCACCACGCTACCCTCCCTGCTCCAACAGCACACCAGGTGAGCAGGCGGTGAGAGGTATGGATGCAAACAAGCATGTTTCTGGTCCTGAAGGCAGGGCAGGAGTCACCCAGATCCCTCCATACCTTCCCAAGCTGGTGAGGTCCATCCACAGTTTTGCCATCATCATCTGGACCCCAGCTGTGGAAGGACAGACTGTGTGGCAGTGCTTGACCACATACGGAGGGGGGAACGCTCACCAAGCCATGGGCCCCTGGGAGCAGCAGGCTGGGGCAGCAGTTGGCTCAGTTGGAGCCCAGGTTATGCAGAGAGGGGAAAGGATGCCCCGGTCCTCTTGCTGATCAGCCACGCGACCCACCCACCCAGGAATGGGAAAGGAAAAAAGGTGTTGAGAGTTCTGTCCTATGGCCACCCTGGACACCCAGCGAGGCACACGACCCCCCTCCTTGTTACTGCTTGAGACCAGACCCACAGCAATCAAGCTGCCCACGGAAGGGGGGCTTGATCACACTGCAGCGAGCAACATCCTTCCCACTCACCTACAACTATAGATGTCATTGATCTGGTAGTGCTTGTTGAAGGCCACGGCTTCCATGCTGTCGGTGAGCGGCCCATCCAGTACGCGGATCCCTGTGTGGGCAAGCACAGGGCAGGGTTAGGTGTCCAGGCCCAGCATGCAGCCCAGACCAACACAGAGTCTTCTCCTTCCAGGAATGGGGAGACCCATTTTTAAGTTCTGGGTTCCCCCAGCAACACCTGCTCTGGCCTATCTTGCAGGGATGTCCTGGGCACCAAAAGAAGAGGACAGATTGCAGAGCACTTTGCGTGTTAACGCAACCGCTGTTTACTATTGTTTACGTCACACTTTTAAGCAGGAAACTGAGGCTGAGGGTTAGCAGGGAGAAGAAGCAGTTAGGCAGAAATTTCGGCCCTGCTAAACCTGACCAAAGAGGACTCATCTCATCCAGCACCCCACAACGACCAACCAGCAGCTAGATTGTGCAAACATTTTAAAAAGCCAAAGTCTCTCTCAGGGACAGCTGGTGGGACAGCAGCAAACACCCTTGATCTAGAGCAGGGGTGCCCAAACCCCGGCCCTGGGGCCACATGAGGCCCTCAAGGCCTCTCAATGCGGCCCTCAGGAAGCCCCCAGTCTCCAATGAGCCTCTGGCCCTCCAGAGATTTGTTGGAGCCCGCACTGGCCTGACGCAACTGCTCGCAGCGTGAGGGTGACTGTTTGACCTCTCACATGAGCTGTGGGATGAGGGCTCCCTCCACTTCTTGCTGTTTCACGTCTGTGATGCAGTAGCGGCAGCAAGGGAAAGGCCAGCCTTGCTTTGTGCAAGGCCTTTTATAGAACTTGAGCTATTGCAAGACCTTCATTCATTCATTCATATAAGTTTGTCTTTAATATATTCATTTATGTAAACTTATGTAAATTTATTCAGATTTTAAATGTAAATTAATTCTTTTTCCCCCCCGGCCCCCCCCCGACACAGTGTCAGAGAGCTGATGTGGCCCTCTTGCCAAAAACTTTGGACACCCCTGATCTAGAGCCACATCTACAGAGAATCTGAGAGCCACCAACTGCACCCGTCTGCATAGGAAGCCAGCAAACATGCGCAGCTCCCACCTGGACCCTCCCTGGCACCCACAACCTACCCTCTGCTAGCCCTTTGGTTCCTGCCTCACCAGATCTCCCCCAGAGGTGCCAAGAAGGTGTTGAGGCAGCTCTTGGGCACCTACTGGGAAGAGCCTGCTCTGGCAACAGCAGCACTGCCCTGAAAAAGAGCAGCTCAGTAGCTGTCTTAAGAAGTACAAGGCGGCAACTTGCAGTGCCCGGCCTGGCCGCAGCCTGGACCCGGGGAGCCAGGCAGGAAAACAGCACTGTGATACAGGGAGAAGATGCCACCTGCTGCCCAAAGGGGAGAGCTGCAGCCTGGGGCGAGCATTCTCATGCCATAGACAACACTCTGCCTGAGCTGGGAGAATGTGGGGAGAGCTGGAAAATGTGTCCAAAAAGGCCACCTGGCCTCCCTGAGGATTGTCTGTGCACCCGCCCCCTTGTGATGAACCCAGTCAGAATTTCAGGACTTGTGAACCACTAAAAATACAGGCGGGGGGGGGGGGGCTTCCACACTATGCATTCAGTCCGTAACACCCTTGGAGGTGTTAGTTGACAGGATCCCAGTTGATCCTCCCCCATAATCAAGTGGCACTTCCAGCACTACAAGTGTCCACATGGGCCAACGCCTGGAAAACATTCTGAAAAACCACCAGGCAAGGAAGAGAGAAAGCGGGAAGGACAGAAGCAGGTTGCACCTCCGAGGGCCTGAGATCACCTGCACTTCCACAAGGCCCTTAGTAACAACTAAGAGTTTGAAGTGTTCTGGGACCAGGTACCTGGCTGGCCCAAAGCCTCCTTGTGAGCTCACAGCCAAGGCGACATCTGAGCCAGGACTTTCATGCCCCCCCCACCACATCGAGGCAGCTTCCATTGCACTGCTATCCATGCAAAATACTAGCCAGGAGCAAGAACTAAGTCCCACCCACCTCCCCCATCAAGAACTGGTGGCTGCCTCCCCACCAGAATCCAAGGCCAGCGGAGGGGAGAGGAGGTCTAGCCCCATACCTGCAATTCGGCTCCCGTAAGCAACTCCAACGGCACAGAAGCTGTTGTTGGAAACAGCGGCAATTTCACCAGCACAGCGGGTTCCATGGTGGTTGCCATTCTCCTCGTCAGGGTGGGGCATGGGGTCAGGGTCATTGGAGTTCAAATCGTAGCTACCTTCAGGGCTCTGAAAGGAAGCAGATCCAGCTCTGAGACAGCTCTTCTCCCCCGAGAAGAGAAAAAAGCACCTAGGCCAAAAAACGTCTAAGGCGGCAGAAGTGAAGGTCGCAGTGGCGGCTGCTGCACGGAAACAAGACAGGAGGGAGGCCGGGCCCCCCTGCCTCCTGAGGAGCACCAGGAGGAAACTGCCAATCCAGCAGTCAGGGCTGCCCAGCTCAAGATGGCAGGGCCTGGGGACAGAACTTCTGTGAACCTACGGCACCACTGAGGCCTGGCAGGAGTCACACCCCTTACAATCTCAAAGAGGAAGTTGAACAGGACAGAAAAAAGTTGCCAAACACAACCCGTCACAACCCCACCCTTGCTGAAAGAAGGAAGGGCTCATCGACAACGGAAAGGTCAAGGTCCAGAGCCTCTCGGGGCTTGGAGACCTCCACAGGGCATTCTGGCAACCACTCAGAATGTGCAAAGCACTATTCCACACAGCAAAGAGTGTGGCAGGGAAGACCACTCACTGCTTTTGCTATTTGGAGCCGGCAGAACCTGAACTCAGCTCCTTTGGACCAAGAGGCAGCGGCCTTAGCCCTTGACCAGGCACAGAGCACCTAGAAAGCCACAGAGTTCCCCATCATTCCATCAGGTCCACTTCAAACCCTTAGTGGTTGGAAACTCAGTAGCTCCACAGTCTAATTCTAAGATGTGAAGCAGTCTCCATCTCCATCAGCTGAGGACAGCAGCAGCTACTCACGTAGTTTGGCTGGATATCCTTGATGGTGTGCTCCACACCGTCATCCACCACCACCACTGTCACGCCCTGGCCCGTCACATTTCTCTCCCACACACCCGTCACGTTGATGTCCATCCCGGGGCTCTTGCGATTGTTCTGGGCCAACAGATGGAGAGAGGAGACACTCGGGATGGCTGGAAGACAAGCCCACTTCCCACACAAAAGAGGGGTGATCCAGAGAGCATCACCCTCTCCTCTCTGCCCTGCCCGGCTTATCTCAGGTCCTCAGCACCCACTGCTCATGAATCAGGACCCAGGGTGTCCTCCTAAGCGCTCTCTCTGGCAGGACAGAAGGACCCTGACCTTTCAGCCCCCTCCCTCTTGGCCAGGAAGCCAGACTCCAGTCTGCAAGCAGCTCCTCTGCGCTTTAGCAGAAGGGGGGTGGGCAGCAGCCAGAGGCACCAGGTACCATTCCTTCTGGCGCCAGAGTGAAGGAGTGCCTCTTCCAAGATGGCCCTGGCACTGCTGCCGCTTGCGCAAGCACTTGTACTTAAAGGAGTCACCCAGCTTCCAGGCAGCCCCAGCCGGTCTGCGGGGAGGGGCTCACCAGGTGCCACTGCTGGGGGTACTTGGGGTCGTTGAAGTGCAGGCTGCGCTTCGACCGCTTCAGCAGCCGCTCCTGGGCGTGCCACCTCACGCTGTGGTGCTGCGCAAAGACGGCCTCCGCTGCCCGCTGGGCGGCCTCCGGGCCGGGCTCCGGCCGGGAGCCGAAGAGGTAGTGGCCCCGGAGCTCCCCGACGCGGCCCAGGTTCCGCAGGCCGGCCTCCCTGGCCAGCTGGTCCGCCTGCCGGTCCAGCGCCTGCTCAGAGGAGCCGTCGGGGACAGCCAGGCGCACCGCCCACCGCAGCTCCCGGGGGCCCCAGGAGGCCCCGCAGGGCTCCCCCCCGGGCCGCAGTCCCGCCCCCGAGGCGGAGGCCAGCAGCAGCAGCGGGACCCAGGCGCGGAGCAGCCCAAGGCACGTGTGGACACGCAGCGCAGCCTCCATCACGGGTCTCCATGCCGGCATCCGACGGGCAACCTGCGGGCGAGAGGGGCGGCCGGCGCGGAGTCAGCGGCACCCGCACTTGCCCTGCCTGCCCCGACGGAGGAAGGCAGGGGGCCGCCGCGCTCCCGTCCCCCGAGGGCGCCCACGGCCCCGCAGCGCAGCCCCTCGGCGAGCCCTTGTGACGCAGAGGGCCGCGCTCCTCGAGCGGCTGCTGCGGGCCCGCCCGGGGCTCCCGCCGGGCTCCGTGCACGAAAGAGCGCGGCCTTCCCGGACGCCTCCGTGGGGACGAGGCGCGGGCTCCGCTCCTCCGACGGTCCGCGCCGCCCACGAGGCCCGCCGGGAGGAGCCGGCGCCGGGAGGGTCCGGGCGCCGGGGGCTGGACACCTACCGCGCGGGGCGCTGCACGGGCCCGGCCGGGCTCCGCGCAGAGGGCGGGCGGACGGGCGCGTCACGTCCGGGAGGCGGCCCCAGTCTCGGTCCCGCCCCGGCGGCGGCGGCAGCAGCGGCAGGAGGCGCAACGAGCCCGGCGACCCAGCGCGCGGCGTCCCCGCGCCACAGCAGCAGCGGCGCCCCCAGCAGCCGCGGGCCGCTGCAGCAGCGAGACCCTCCGGGCCCTGGGAAGCGCCAGGCCGTGCGGCGCCGCCCCGCCTCCCCCTCGGTGCGCGGAGGGGGCCAGGAAGGAAGGAAGGCAGGCAGGCCGGGCCGCAAGGCCAGCCAGCGGAACCTGCTTCCGGGGCGCCCAGCAAAGCCTAGCCACTGGCCGCAGCCAGGTGCGCCGCCCTTCCCAGCCCCGCCGGAGCCGCCGCGCACTGGGGGCTCTGCAGGCGCAGCCCCCGGGACCCCCGAGGCCGACCTCTGGCTCTGCTCTGCCCGCAGGTGAGCGCGGGCCTCGGAGCGCCGCAGCCGTCGCAGGAGGGAGATGGCGTCGGGGCAGACCCAGGAGCCGCAGGTGGCCGCCGCCGGCCCGAACAGCCCCGCCCCGCCGCCCCCACTCGCCGCTCCGCCTCTCAGGTAGGCTGGGAACAGGCGCTCCTGCGGAGCCTCGGTGGGAAGCTACCTACCCCCCCCCGTCCCGCGGGGGCTGCAGGGCGCTTGCTGGGAAAGTTATGCTGGGTCCAGGGAGATGAGGCAGCGCAGCCCGGCGGTTGGAGGGGGCCAGGCTGCCCTTTCCGCTCTGGGGCCCAGGCTTGGGTCAGGCTGGAAGAACCTGGGCGTCTTTGACTGCTGACACCTGGGCTGCTTGCAGAGCGCAGCCGGGCACCGGCACCTCCTGACGCGGAGACCCCGGTGTACTGTGCTCCGCAGGCAGCCTTCATCTCTGGGAATGCACCTCCAGTGGCCTCCAAGTTCCAGGGCAGAGGGAGGGGTTGTTCTCTTCCCTTGTGCAAGGCCTGACTAAGGGGCTCGTCTCTCAGCTGCTGTGCTGCAGATCAGATCTTGTCCCCACCTTCAGAAAGGTCTTAGCTCTTGCTCAGCTGCAAGGCAGGAATGAGAAGGCTGGCCTCCTGTTCAGGGGCAGTGGTCAGGTCTATCGCCAGAAAATCCACAGGAAGCCCTTGGGAGCTGCTGTGATTTGGTTGACATCTCTGATCTTTGAGGCTGCAAGATGAGGGTCTCTGTCTTCCCCATCAGAGAAGAGGCTTAAGAAGGGGCTCGCCTTTGGAGGCACAGGGGGCAGTGGGCCAGTGCCCGTGAATTCCTAGCAGTTCCCAGTCCCAGGCCTCCAAAATCAAGGAGACGTGCTTTCTGAGCATCCCCCAACTGGCAGCTGTGTGTGGGAGGGAAGACCCCTGTCAGGTCTTGGGGGAAATTTGCTCTAGACATTGATTTGTGTGTCTTTTCTCTCTCTCTCTCTCTCTCCCCCGCTGGGACAGCACAAGTGACCTTTCCATCCCTCAACACGATTGCCTGTCACAGGCCGACACCAGCCACCCCCACCCACCTGCCGTTGAGGACCGGGTAGATGATTGCTTGGAAGAAGCAGGCGGGGCTCCAGGAACGCCGGAGAGCAGCGACACTCCTGCGCTGGTTCTCAAGGACCCAGAGAGCTTGGAGGAGGCTTGGCCGGGCCCTGCTCAGTCCCCCCTCTTGCAGCTTCAGGCCAGCCCCTCAAGTGAGGAGCTCTCTTTGCCTGACCTAGACAGTGCTGTGGGAGTCCGCAGACCCTCCCTGACCGGGGAAAGCCCGCCGATGGCTCCGCTGCGCCCACAGGGGGACCACTCCATGGACCAGACTGCCGCCACCGCCCTTAACTGCTCCGAGGCTGAGCTGGGATCTCTGATCTTGCAGCACGACAGGCGGCAGAATGGGTGCCTGGATTTGGAAGACACACCCTTGGCAGCACCTCCAAGCGGGGAAGACCCCGATCAAGAAAGCTCCTCCCCCAAGCCTTCCCAGAACATTGCCGTGCAGGTCAGGGGCCTGTTTGGGAAGTTTGTCTCCGGGGCGGGCTCCTGTTCTCTGCATGAGTCTCCTTCGGGATGGCACCGAAAGGATGGTTCTTGATCAGAGGTGGGCTTGCTTGCTGGGGGGAGGCAGAAGCATTTTGGCCTTCTTGCACGGTGACCCTGACTGCAGCCCTGGAGTTCAAAGTGAACTCTGGGGAATGAGCTGGCACTTCAGCAGGTTCTCTCAAGCCTGGCACGCCCCCTCCACTACTCCAGCATGACCCTGAACCATGCCAGGTCATGTTTGGGTTGGTATCAAGGTTGGCTTTGTTAACTCAGAAACATACATGGCTGGGGCTCCAGTGCAGAGTCTGCCCCCTCTGGCCTAATGACCTGAAGTGCACCTTCACTGGAGGCTGTTGGAGTGGAGTCCTTGGACGAGGAAAACTGGCCCCGGGTCTCTGGCTGTTTTTAACAGAAGCGAACTCCCTTCTTCCTTTGCAGACAGACTTCAAGACCGCTGACCTGGAAGTAAACACTGATCAGGATATTGAAAAGAATCTGGTGAGTTCTGCTGCTTTCACACATCTGAACTACTGTAGTTTTTACTGTGGGGAGGAAGGGGTTTTGGTGCCTGGAATTGCAGGGGCCTTAGTGCTGAACAGAGCAGTGAACCTCTTGGTTGGAAACCTGGACATGAGCAGAGGGTCTGCTTGAAGTCCATGGGATTCAGAGCACATTATTTGAGGACATGCAGGAGCCCACAGAAGGTTGCATATCTCCAGAATGGTCCTTGGGGAGCCCAGGGCCCTGGTGAAACAGACAAGAGGCACCTCTGGACTTTGGCTCTTCCGGGCCTTCAAACTCTGATATTTCCTTTGGCACTGTGGGTGCCCCGTGTCTGCTTGATCTGGATTTGAGGGAGGCTTAAACCTGAGTGTGTCTGACGAGATATGCCTTTAAATGGAGGCTCTGGTGCCCACTGTGCAACACTAGGAAGTATCCCCAGCAACTGTGCCCCTCTGGCTACTGGGAGTCCCTGCTCTGCATGGTGGGGATCCTGGCTAGTCACCAGCTTTTTCTGCTGGCCAAGGGGGCCTCTTTATGTCCACCCTGCCTTCCTCAGCCCACACTTGTAAGAATAGAGCTTCTTTTTAGTTGAGGTGTCCCGAGACAAGGTCAGGAGAGCCCTATTCTGGGCTTTGGTCGCTGGAGCCTGGGAGATGAGCAAATTCTTTGCTCTGCGTGTTTCCAGCAAACGGAGGCCAGTCTGAGGCAGGTATGCTGCTGTGTTTGTCCTGGTGCTGAATTGGTCACACTGGAAATTGATGTTCTGCTGGTTTGAAAAGGAACAAATTCTCCCCCCTCCACTTCTGGGTTGTCATGCTGCCTTGATCCGACTGTGGGGTAGTAGGGAAGAGCTGTTACTTGACTAGATGATGCAGTGTTTCAAACTGTGGATTGGTACCCAATTTCTATTGTTTCCTGCAGAGACCCCAATAAAAGCCCAGGTGATGGAAAGATCAGATAACTAATTGCCTTAAGCCCTGAGGCTGTTCAGAAATCAGACAGGAGCTAACTGTCCTGCAAAAAGTTGAGCTCTTGCAGTTTGCAAGCTTGTGTAAATATAGGGGGCTAAATGCAGTGACAGGTAGAGGGGGTAGGAGAAAGCTGGGTCACAGAACTCAGCCCCTCAAGTTCTGAGGCTGTTTGTTAGGGCTGCCTCATTACGAGAAACGGATTAAGTTTTTTGCAAATGTTGTATTTATTACTTGTAAGTAAATAAATTAAAAATTATTCCTAGATCACTTTTTTAAAGTCTAGTGAAGCTAGGTGGGTCCTAACAGAGGGTCATTTTAAAAAGTGAGTCCCAGTGCTAAAATGACTGAGAATCACTGGAATAATCTGGGGGCTGGAAAAAGAGGCCTTCCCGTGAACTCTCTTCATGGGTCCTGGCAGGGCAAGATGATGTCTGAGCGGGCCTCGCTGAAGGAGAGGTACCAGGAGGTGCTGGACAGGCAGCGGCAGGTGGAGAATCAGCTCCAAGTACAGCTGAAGCATCTCCAGCAGCGGAGGGAGGAAGAGATGAAGAACCACCAGGTGAGTGCCGGGGTGGAGCTTTCCTTGGCACCCCCCCCCCCACAAAGTCAAAGGATCTCTCTCTGCTTGGCCTCTGCAAGGCATCAGGTAACTTCTGGAAGAGAACACCTGCCAGTGGCTGGTGGGGGGGGGCAGCACTGAGAATGTTGGCTTCCTTTCAGGGACCCGTGAAGGACTTGCACAGCATAACGGGATCTGAGCAGAGCTGAGGAGAGCTCTAGCATGGAAATGCAGCCCCTGTTGCTGGCTACTCACATTGCCCCAGGACTGCTGGCCTTTTGAAGTAACTGGGGGGGGGGGAAATGGGCATGCCTTCTGCGAAGCAGCAGTGGGTCCCAGACCTGGCAAAATGCCCCCAAGCGTCCCTGCACTTGATTATATAAAACCGAGCATCTACTATTGATGTAGCAGCACCTGATTGGATGAGTGGGAATGACCTGGCCTCTTCACACACCCCCCCCCCCGACTTGCAGCCGGGCATGGCTGCTCAGTCAGGGGGAACGTGCTGGTCTTCTCAGGAGGGGTTGACCAGGAGCAGTGGCCTCTGAGTAGCCCAGACACCTGGGGCTGCTTGGCAGTGGTGCTTTCAACCAAAGGGCAAAGACTGCTGCAGGAGGATGTCCCAGCAACTGTGAGGGTGCAGGGCCAGCACAGAAGCCTCTGGGGGACCGAAGTGTTCGGAACTAAGAAAGAGTGGGGGGGGGGCATCAACCCCACTCTGTTCAACCTTGAAGGCCCTCTTCAGTGTGCCTCCACCAGCTGAATCTTGGCAGGTGCCTACCTGGAGCTCCCTTGGTTGTGGCACCAGCCTTGTTAATATTTATTGCTATCTTCTACTAACTGGGCAAGAGCACCTTTTTCAAGTGGTGCTCCTCTCATATTTAGCACGGGGAGAGTAACTCTCTCTCTCTCTCTCTCTCTCTCTCTCTCTCTCTCTCTCTCCCTGCACCCCAGCACAGTGTCTTTTCTAGTGCCTGTTTGCTGGTTCTTCTGCATCTTTTTGGATTGTGAACCTTTTTGGGTAAAGGTATATAAATAGCATTAATAACAATAATATTAACCGCATTTTTACCTCGTCATTCTTCCTGAACAGCGTCTTATGTGATGCCCCGGCCAGGATGACCCAAGTTGAGGCCTGCCTCGTTTGGGGTTTTTTCATTTGTGACTTTTTTCAAAAAAATTTTCTGAGACTTGGGGCACAATTCTAAACAGGTCTATTCAGAAGTAAGTCCTATTTTGTTCAATGGGGCTTACTCTCAGGAAAGTGTGGTTAGGATTGCAGCCTAAGTTGTTGGCTGCTTTGGCTTAATTCTGAGAAAATTAGATATTAACATATGGCTTTGGATGCCCCCGTGGGGCGGAAAAGGTGGCAGAAACCTATTTTAATTAAATAAGTGTTGAAAGAGATACATGGAGACTGTTCCTCCTCCAGGAGATCCTGAAGGCCATTCAGGACGTGACTGTGAAGAGGGAAGAGACCAAGAAGAAGATGGAGAAGGAGAAGAAGGAATTCTTGCAGAAGGAACAGGACCTGAAGGCCGAGATTGAGAAGCTCTGTGAGAAAGGGAGGAGGTATTCTGGCCTCTCCCAGCCTGCCGCTTCTCACCCTTTGCAGCACGTTGGACATGTCTGCTTCTGCTCAGCAGCTCAGGCAGCCCCTTGCAGACCCTCTGGCGCCCCAGAGGCCCCATTCGGTGTCCATAGTTCTGTGTTGCCCATGTCGGGTCTTCTGAAAGGGCCTCTATTAGGGGAGCTCCATAACTACTGGGTAGATGCCTCCATCACCTTGGGAACAGTACCCACTGCAACCGCCTTCCCCAGGCAGCAAAAGGCCCTCACTTGCCGCCCCTTCTCTTCCCCTGCAGGCTGCTACAAGAACAAGAGGAGAAAGAGAACAAGATTGTCTCGCTCATCGCCGAGCAGTCGGAGGAGAAGTAGGTCTCTTGGCCTCCCAGCAGGCCTTGTGTGGTGCACCATGGCCCGTTCGGCCTGCTCTGCCTCCCCTTTCTCTTGCAAGGGAGCTGCGGTGCTTGTGCAGGTTCTTCCTTGTCTGCCAAGAAGATGTGCACATGTTGCCTTCGGGGGCCTGGCAGAACCCCCCCCAGCTCTGTCTGACCGTGCAGTCACTGTCGAGGGTTGCAGTGTCCCTTCTCCCCCTGCATGGGTTGCACCAGTTGAAGAAGCCAGCCATGTAGCCACTCTCTGTGGCACTGCCAGAGAGTGGTTGGGGTGTGTGAGGCTGGGATTAACTGGTTACTGTGTGGTTGGCTCTGAGAAATGCTCCCTGGACTATGCCAAGCAAGAGAGGACTGTGGGGTAGTGGCAGCCCTGAATCCTGGTTCCTAAGCCGAGGGTCCTGCTTCCTAGGGAGGAGTGGGAGCTGGAGCTGGACAAGCTGAAGAATCAGCACAACGAGATCAACAGGTCAATCTTGGAGGAGACGGAGCGTGCCTGGAAGGCTGAGGTGGGTCCCCCTCCTGGCTGGGCCCATAATGAAGGGGAACGGGTTTCACGTGAGCCACAGGATGGGCATGCAGTGCACCCCCCAGTCTTGCTCTGACGTGGGCCACGAAGGGGACCCTGAGTGACGCCTGCCTGGGGGTGGGGAAGCCATGGAGGAGTGCAGTCCTCTGAAGCAGCCCCAGGAGGTGGTGATCCCAGTGGCTGTGGGCTTCTGGTCTGGCTGATACCTGCCATGGCTGGGGGCCCAATCAGCTTCTTCTGCTGCTGGCTGCACAGCTGTGTGGATGTTCTGTGGCTCCTGATGGAGAGGGCAAGTGCGGGGTGTGAACCTTTTAAGGATATGAAGGGTGGGGTGAGCGGCCTGGACTCTCTCCTGACCAGATCCTGTCTCTGGAGAGCCGAAAAGAGCTGCTGGTGCTGAAGCTGGAGGAGGCAGAGAAGGAGGCCGAGCTGCACCTCACCTACCTCAAGTGAGTGGGGCAGCTAGGCCTTCCCGGAGGGCTCACGGGCAGGTCGGCAGCTGGGGGGGGGAAGAGGAATCTGTGCACCTGCCTGCTGTGCCTTTTGCCCCTGCCCTGGACCCTGCTTCATTCTTTCCCCCCTTTTGGGTTCACCTGAACTGCCACATGCAGAGTCTCGGGGTGACAAGGGGGGCCCTTCTCTGGTCAGTGGAGGAGCAGCTGCCCCAAGGCCCCCCCTTCAGCTCTGTCCTACTGCTGCAGCTCTTGGCAGGAGTGTAGCTAAGACTGATGATTCATCTCCATTGCTTTTGTGCCTGAGTAGGTCAGCCCCGCCCACACTCGAGACCATCAGACCAAAGCAGGAGTGGGAGACGAGGTTGAACCGGATACGGAAGACCAAGGAGAGTGTCCGGGTGGGTATGGCGCGAGGGGCGGGTGACTTGGTAACTGACAGTGTGAATCTCTTGCTGTACCACAGCCATGTTGCACAGCAAGCCCCAAGGGACATCTGAGAAAGTGATGTGTGTGTGGGGGGGGTCACTGCCTGCCTGGTGGGCTTTGCCTGGGCCCCCCAAGCCCCAGCGTGGCACTTTGAGCTCCCTTGCCTCTGGCCAGAAGGTGGTCAAATCCAGAACTATTCCCAGGCTGACCGAGTAAGATCAAGAGATCCTCGCGACTGCTCAGATGGGACTCTGCACCATGCGGAGGGTATGGCAGCCTCCACTGTCCTGCCCAGTGAGGACGTGTCTTTCCTCCTGTGGAACTGGGGACCTGCAGGTCCCCGCATGGCAAAGCAGGCTCAGCGTGTGGCCTTCCCTGGGGTGGTCTCGGTGGCTGGAGAGAAAGTGTCCAGCCATTCTGATGCTGTGCCGCCCGCTCCTCTCTTTTAGAACCAGTTCAATGACCACATCCAGCTGGTGCGGAACGGAGCCAAACTGAGCAGCCTGCCCCAGATCCCCACGCCCACCCTGCCACCGCCACCACTGGAGGTCAGCCCTTCTCCCCTAGCCCCCCTCGGGCCCAGTGTTCTGGGGGTGGGTGGCAGCATCCTAGAGTCTGCAGCTCTGTCGTTGTCACTTGGGGGGAGGCAGCTGGTGCCAGCTCTCAGGCTGACAGGCACCCCTTTTCTCCTCTTCTTTTCTGCAGACGGACTTCCTGCTCCCGGCCTTCCCGCCCAGTTCCTCCCCTCTTGCCCCACGGCTTCCCTTCCCCATTGGCACAGTCCCCTTGTCCATGGTCATGCCCAGTGCGGATCCCCGCGTGCTCTCCTTCCCTCTCCTCAACCCCTCCATCTCCAGGCCCAGCCAGCCCTCGCCCCCCTCTCAGGGCAGGAACAGCCCTGTGTCTGCCTCCCGTGTGGGGCCCGTGTCCTCCCTTCCTCCCCCGCCAGGGCTGGGTGGAGTCAAAGCTGCTTTGGAATTACCCAGGCCACCCCCTGTGGACAAGCTGGAGAAGATCTTGGAAAAGCTGCTGACCCGATTTCCTCAGTGCAACAAGTGAGACGTTCTTTATGGTCGGGGCCTGTCTGGGAAGGCGGAGGCTTCCGGCGAGCAGTGGCGGGGCAGGCTGCTCCAGGCTTGCTTTTGAGCGACAAGCTCCAGCCCTGGGGTGTGGCCAGGTGGTAAACCCTACTACTACCATGGGGACTTGGGGAGTGCAGGATCTGCCCTAGCAAAGCTGGCTGCCTCTTTCCCAAGAAGCCAGCTGGTGGGGATCAGATGCCTTGCAATGGCCCTGCCCTGAACAGGTTGGTGCAGCCCAGGGGCTGTTTGGCTGGGAAGGGGCCCTGGTTGACTCCGGAAGAGGCATTGGGCCCCGTCCCTCCTCTAGACAGGGAGTTGCCGTAACTGGGCCTAGTTTGCCTGGTGCAAACTTTCGCACATGCTGGAAAGGGAGGGACTCCTCCCCGGGATCCGGCATAGTGGTGCCTGCCAGGCTTCCCAGTCTCCTGCCCAGTGTGCAGCGCTGTCCTTGCTACCCAGCTGTTTCATCTTCCCAGGGCCCAGCTGACCAACATCCTGCAGCAGATCAAAGCAGCCCGACGGACACTCGCAGGGCTCACCATGGAAGAGCTGAACCAGCTGGTGGCTGCCAAGCTGGTAGAGCAGCAAGAACGGGCGACAGTGGTCGGTGCGCAGGTGGGTGGTGCCAAGCGAAGGGCCCTGCAGGCTGCAAGCCAGATCTGCCAAAAGGACTGGGGGGGAGCCTCTTAACAAGCCCATGTCTCTTCTCCTCCACCGCAGCCTCTCAGCCGGATCCGGTCTCCCATGTTCCCCGCTCCGCTGCCTCAGATGAGCAGCCCCATGTTTTTGCCGTCAGGTCAGGTCTCCTACACTGGGACAGCCCAGGTGAGATGAGCCTTTCCTGCTCTGCCTGCTGAGGGCAGGTGGGTGATGGCCAGCCTTCCGTAGAGGCCCAGCCGGAGCTTCCCATCCATGCTCTGCTCTCTCTGTGCTCTCCAGGCTCCTGCAATCTGCAAACTGTGCCTGATGTGCCAGAAGCTAGTCCAGCCGAGTGAGCTCCACCCCATGGCCTGTTCCCATGTGCTGCACAAGGAGGTGAGTGCCCAGAAAGGATCTTGTCCTGGAAGAGCAGAAGCCCAGAGCCAGCCAGCCAGCCAGCATGTTGGGCAGACCTCGCTCCCACGCACTGTGCTCTGAGCAGAGGCTTGCTTCGTGTGTTTCAAGCCCTAAGCTTGAGCATGAACACATCCTGTTCAGAAAGGTCTCTCCTGCCTGGTGCTGATGTGAGAGACACTCCTGGAGCAGGGCCAGGCTGCCTTGTGCCACAGGCCTAAGGGAGTTGCCACTAGCTACTCTCAAGTAGGATGCAAGTGGTAGCTGGGTGTAATTCTTGCCCTGCCCCCACAGGCATCTCAGCCTGGTGAGTGCAAGAGTTGCGTCTGAGAAATCCCAGTTGGGGTGAAGCCTGGCTTGGGGACAAACCGCAGCCTCTCTCCTCCTCCCTTCTCCAGTGCATCAAGTTCTGGGCCCAGACCAACACCAATGACACCTGCCCCTTCTGCCCCACCCTGAAATGATGACCATTGGAAAGAGGGTGCTGAGGACTGCTGAGCGAGAGGAGAGCACAGCAGCAGCCATGGGGGGGGGGGGAGGTTGGTTTCTACAGCTCTATATTTATATGGCCATGTATACAGATGTACATTTTTATTCTATAGGGAATGTGTGTATAGAAAGTCTGTATACATACCCAGTTCTCAATAAAGTGTATATTATGCAGCTGCCCACTCTTGTATGTGCTTCTGTCACACTGGGAGGGGCTGGTTTCTTCTGGAGGGCTGAGGGGACCTCCCCGCCCTGGCACACACTGGACTGCCTCCACTTGCCGGAAATAACCAGGTTGGAGCGAAGGTCTGCTTTTCTCTTTAATGTGATAATGGACAAAATTAACATTCATGATTCTTACAGAGGAACGGGAGCAGGGGGCCGAGCTCTGGAACCGGGCTGTTGCCTGGGATGGGGTCTTACCCTTCCCCCTCCACTTCTTGGCACAATGAGCCTGGCTCCTCCCCTGCCACCTTGGCAGCAGTTGCCTTGCCCTTCTGGCCTTGGGCCCCTGCTGATGCACATAGGGCCCTAGATTTGACACTGGGCAACACCTGGCAGGAAGTAACCTGCTTGTCAAGGAGGCAGAGAAAGGTATCTGCTGCAGGTAGTGGCTGGCAAGTGAAAGCCTCCAGCTGCCTCCCAAGGGAGCTCTGTCTGCTGGTGGTCAGCTGCCTGCAAGGCTCTGCAGGAGTTAAGGCAGTGACTGCTAGGAACTCTGCTGGGATGGTCCTGTACCACAGCTCCTAAGAGGGGGTTCCCCCCACACACACTATAGTGCTCTTGACTCAAGCTAGTCAGTCTGCTTTGCTTATAAATTCTGAGCTTTGCTCCAGCAGGAACACACAGAACGTGCAGCAGCAACAAGGTGCGGTACCACACTCCCCTTGGCAAAGGCCCTGCACTTCTTCCACTACCAACCAGGAGAGAATCCCTCCTACCTCCTCAGCACCTCCCAAATTCTGGTGATCAGCTGCAGGAATGAGCAGCCCTGAGGCTGCCACTCCCAGTCTTTGCACCTGCCTCTCACCACTGGCAGTGCTGGGCCTGCAGCATCCCATTTCCAATCCCTTTTGAGCACCTGAGGGTACTGCCGGGCCTGTTTAAGAATGCCTGAGGGAGAGGCACAGCCAGGTGAGGGGAAACTGCTTTTGCTCTGGCAGAAGCATCGTTCAGGACACCTGCTGTGCAGTTCTACCCCAAACTCCAGTCTCTAACACAGGTAGAAGAGTTTTACTGCCATTGCCCAGAAGGGCAACTCCACCTTCCTGCGGGCTCCAGGGCAGAAATGATGGGAGTAGGGGGAAGAGGCAGAGCTTGACGCAGACAGACCAGAATAGTTCTATGCCTACCTTGCCACAGCTTTGTTCCCCCCACACAGCCCATCTAGGTCACCAGGGGAGAACACCCATCAGCCCCCCCTTAACCCTGGAGCAATGCATCTGGCACAGCCCTCAGCCCCACTGGTTAGCCCCAAAGGGTGACTGCCCCCTCACATTTGAAGCAAAGCAGCTGTCTTGGAAAAGCCAAAAAACTGCTTAGTTGGGCTCCTCTCTAGTTGTGTTTGAAATACACTGCAGGGGAAGCCAGCATTACAAATATTTACAGAGTATTGTACACACAGAAGCATCTGCTGCCATAGTACCCCTGCTGCTATGTCAAAAATCCAATGTTTTTTTAAAGGAACATTAATTGTTGGAAAGCTGCCTCTTTTAAAGACACAGGGCTTGGGGGGGGGGCAAGACCCCAGCCTTCCCCACCTCCAGGAAGGGAGTTCCGCTCAAGGTGATGTTAGAGTGCTCCAGCTGCTGTTTCATGGCTGTGGCTAGGTGCTACTTTGCTTGCCCTGCATTTACTTCCAGCTGGGACAATGTCCTGCAAACCAGCCAGCTTCTACAGCAGCAGTGCCAGAGTGGTCCGTCAGCACTGCTCGGTCCTGCACCAACAACCCTGCAAGGACCCGGCCTGTGGCTATGGGGGCTGGGCCACCCTCTAGCCAAGCTGCTGGACTCCAAGTGCTCTTTGCAGCCAGTGAGAGCAGAGGCCCAGCAGCTTGGCTTGAAGGAAGGCTCAAAGCCAGACCAATGGGCTGGTACTTGGGGCTACTTGGGCAGGACCCAGAGGTTCCGGAAAGGCGCTTGAGCCCCTGCCCCGCTCACCACCATTCCCACCAAAACTGCTTGCAGCCTAGCCAGCCACGACAATCCTCACTGCACATCGGTCATGTAGTGACACAAGCCAGGTCCCCTCCAAGCAGCTGCCTGAGGGCACCTAGATGATTGTTTCTGCCCCCCCCCCCACCAAGACCCTTGCTGAGTGGCAGCAGAACACAGAACAGCCAGCAGAGGCTCCATGCAGGTGACGGAGAGCTAAGGCCTGACTGCCTGCTGCAGGAATGGGCACTGGCCTGGCCCGGCCCGCATCCCCAGGCTCCTGGCCCTTCTCCGAGGAACCCTCCAGCCCCTGCCACCTGAGCTCCACCACAAAGGGGTCATGGCAATATTGCATCTGGAGGTGGAAACAAAGTCCGACTTTCCTGCAGGTGATCCTGAAGACAGCTAAGCACATAGCACGCTGCTCCTGCTGCAGGGCTCTGCCAGCAGGCCCAAGACACTCAACCAGACATGAGCTTTGCAGGGGCTGTGGCTCGCATTTTGTGCCACCGGTTGATGTTGGCACAAATGCACCAGGTGGAGGACACAAGGTCTTCAAACATTTATCCTGGAGACATTCTGAGGCTTCTGTCCAAGCAGAAGTGCAAGAACCCAGCCCTGCAGGTGCCAGGGGACAGACAGACCCCCAGAGCCCAGCTTGTGAGGGGACCTTTCTAGAGGCCCCACAAGTCAGGAGGGTGAGGCAGGGCTGCCCCCCCAAGGGGAGCAAGAGGGAAGGGCAGCTGAAAGACAACCAGAGGGGTGCGGTCAGAACCCTCTTCTCAGGGGCTGCCAATGTCCTCTGGACCCCTGGAGCTCCAGAGAACCACACCTGCCCTGGAGGTCCAGCCCCCTGCCAGAGGCCAAGTGAGGATTGGGGGCACCCTGGCTGGGAGGGCAAGCCCCCCCTTGCATTTTGCTATTTTATAAACTATATGTAATTTTGAGAGAGAAGAGACGCGCACACACACCCTTGCAGAAAGAACAGCTACTCTGGTCAGCTCTACACAGCAAGCAAGGCTTTGCGGCTCTCCCTGTGCTTTTCTCAAAGCAAGCCCTTTCATGCTCCCAGACCTCAGGAAGGGCTCCAGGAATCACTGCCTTGGGGGAGAACTGGCTAAGGGGGGAGCAGCAGCAGTCACAGGCGAGCTACACAGCACACGCAGAAGAAGTCCCTGGGTCTTTCTGAGGAGAGGAATTGCTCCAGGCCCCCGGCCAGGAAGCCTCCCCCTCCCGCTTGCCGTCACTTCACTCACTACAGGAGGAAAGGCCAGGTCTGGCGCTGGGATTGGTCGGTTGAACCACTTCCTGGTCCCGCATCTCTGGTGACTCCCCTCAGCAAAGGCAGGGCCCTCTGACAAAGGGGGAGCCCACCTCTCTCCGTGCCGTCCGCACCTGTGCCCCCTTGCTGCCAGCACAGGTGGGGGGTCAAGGGAAAGTTCACTTGAGCAAAGAAATGTCATCTGCAAAGTTGTCGTGGCCCCGGCGCAAGCATCGCAGGCAGCGCCACTGCGACACCATGAGGCAGAGCGGGAACATGAAGAGGGCGCAAATGGCCGCCATGACATAGGCAATGGTCATCAGGGTGGACTCATCCGTCTGCGGGATGTTGTAGCCACAGTCCTCCATGTTGGAGTGTGGGAAGGGCCCATCCACAGCCGCCATCCGAAACTCATCGTGCACTGAAAGAGACACAGTGGAGGCTCAAGAAGGGGGAGAGGCAGCGAGGGGTGCGTGTGTGTGTGTCTCTCCAGAAGCTCGGGGGGGGGGTGCGGGCACCTCCAGGCCACTCTGGATGTGAAAGACTATCTGAATTTATTCTGATCCAGCTTCTGCTCTGGATGCAGACCACAGCTGGTTGGCCTGGTGGATGATCTGTGGCAGGCCTGCTTGCCTCTCCTTGGCCTCTCCGCGTCATTAGACTTGCAATCTCCTGGGTCATCACAGAGTGCCGGGAATGGAGGTGCTGCTCTACAGCTCTTCCTCCTGAATCAGGCCCAGCATATACTACCAGGGTATCCTGTTCAGCACCTGTGTAATCAGCCTACAGAACGTCAATGACAGTCCAGCCTGGACCACTGAAATGCTCTCCAGGCAGTTCAAACGCTTCACTGGGTGTGGAGGCCAGCAGTCCAAATGAAGGGGTGAGCAGGGCCCCTAACACCAGGGGTAGCAGCACACTTCTGGAATTCCCCCTCCAGGGGGATTAGGTGGGCTCCCCCCCCAGCAGATGGTCAGTGTTCTTGTTCTGCAGAGCAGCTGAGCAACAGACCTCAGGCTGGTGTGCTCTGGAACAGTTCACCTTTCGTGTTGATGGACACTTTGTAAACCACTCTGTTCCCTTTGGATTTAAAGGATCAACATTACAAGAGGTGCTGCCCCCTGCTCAAGTCAGTTCACTCCATACAAGAAATGTCACCAGAAGGCATTCTGCACATGCTCAGACACAATCTTCCATACCGCTACCACTTCGCACATTCCAATGCCAAACCCCAACCACGAGAACTGCAGTCGGTTCTGGAGGGCCATGTGCAGACTGGGGCACGAGCTGCTCAGTGGCCTCAGGGGGCTACTGCAAGCAAGAGCCCCCCCAAGCCCCAGCCCTAGCAGCACACGCCAGCAGACCCACACCACACTCGCTGCTGCACGCCCTTCTCACCATGGCAGGCGCTGACAGCAAACCCAATGCGCTTGCGGGCACGGTCAAAGACGACGTAGAAGCCCTCCATGATGACGGCACCCATGACAGTGCCGGTGGAGGACTGCGAGATGGCAAACTTGTAGCACTCGTCCTGAGAAGTGGCCACGTCCTCAACGGGGCGCAGGTATTGCTGTGGGAGGGAGAAGAGGTGGTTGCTACAGAGTCTCCTGTGCTGCTGGGCACAAGCTGGCCAGACCGATGCCTCGCGGCACTGGGAAGGCCAAGTGTGCACAGGTAGGTGTGAACTATCCCCTCCAGGGCCGGGCACAGCCACTCCTGACTCTACAACTGCCCGACTTCCAGGACTCAGGCCTGGCCAGCTGTGATCAGGCCCGCCACTCGCGGCTCCGAGTCCGACACCTGCTATCAGAAAGAACAGGCTGCGCCACAGCCAGAAAGAGCCACGAAATGGCTAGCACAGGATCGGCTCCGTTTCTGAGTTTTCCTTTGCAAAAGTTCTCAGAAGACGAACACTGTGGACTGCTCTCCTGCAAAGTCAAGCTGGATTTTGCAAACGGTGCCAAGGACTCTGCATGCGGGGAGCGGGGGGGGGGGGTGAGAAAAGACCATCTTACAGGCCTTCAGAACCCCCCACCCACAGACTGCTGGATTGCACTGCAGAGGCCCCTCAGGGACATCCACAAGCAGAGCAGTTAAGCAGGAGCCCCCTAGTAACTGCCTAGCTCTGGCAGCCATCATGACCAGCAGCTGACGAGAGCCCCCCCCAAGGGATCTGCCTGACCCCCCTTAAAGGCACCACCACACTTTGTGGCAGCAAATTCCCCAAGTTGGTGATCCTTGGCGTGCAAGTGGGCTTTACACCGTTACGTGTGATGACACGTCTTGTGAACCAGACCATTTCCAAATGAAAGCCCGGCTCTCCTTGTTGCCAGCACTCTGCTGATGCCTCCCTCCCCACCCAGGAGACCCTGGCACCTACCTGAGGCAGGATGCTGATCCGGAAGGAGTTGTTGGCGGCCTCGCCCATCAAGTAGAGAGAGATGACTGGAAAGATGTGCCAGGGGGTGGTGCCCACTTGCCAGCACACCAGCTGCTCCCCCAGCCAGAAGCCATCTGGGAACTTCTCTGTCTGGGAGGGAGGGAGGGAGGGGTCTTAGGACCAGTGCCAGTCGTAGCAGACTCCAGCGGAGGGAACTGCTCTCTGCCCCCCCCCCCAAAAAAAAGCAGGGGAGTGCAAGTGAGGGCCAAACATCTACTTGACACCAGCTGCAACAGAGATAATGGCTGGCCTGGAGGAAGCACAAGGCAGTTTCACAAGCTCCTTGCAACATCTCCTTGTTCCAACCACAAGCCGGTCAGAGGCGGAAGAGGACCCTTTGCTCTCAGAGGGTTCCTATTTTTCCCCCAGTGGCCAACCACAGGCCTCAAAGCAGCCCACTAGCAGGACCAGAAGGCAACAGACCCTCCTATTGCCATTCCCCAGCACTGGGTATTCACAGAGGCAGCCTGCATCTGCAAATGGAGGCTCCATGTGGTCCTCGTAACTAATAGCTACTTCTAGATCTCTCCTCCTCAATTTTGTCTAATTGCCTTCACAATCATCTCTGACTTTAACTTTAGTGCAGAACTTCCCCCCCCCCACCCCGAAAGCTTTATTTGACTAACTGAACATGCTTTACAGATTCTGTTCTCTCGATGTTCCTCCTACTGCCACACTCCAGGGAGTTGCCCACCTGGCTCTCCACAGCCACTCTCGTCAGGAGACTGGGGGTGTCAAACCCCCTCCCCACCTGACAGTTCTCACCGAGGAGGCTGTCTTGATGGCCTTCACTGCCGCCTCAAAGACCTTCTTGGGCAGCCGCAGGTTGGTGGTGCCGCTGTCCACAATGCTCTTGTCGTAATTGTACTGAGGAGAAAAGGGGGGTGGGTGTGACACTCGAGATGTGTGTGACCCCTCCCCCCCACACACACACACCGAACAGGCAGTACACAGCCAGATGCCAAGTCACAGGAGGTCACGGCCAACTGTACTGGGCAATGGAGTATGCGAGGGGGGAGGCTACCACTTCTCCACCCCCCCATGCTGAAGTCAGCCCTGGGACAGCAAGGGGCAAGGTGCACCTGCAGCCCCAGTCAGGGCAACCCAACTGGAGTCCTGACCAACTTGTCCCACACGCCCCTCCTCACCACCAGCACCCAGGCCCCCTCACCTCCTTGCAATCCATCTGAAGGTCCTGCCCGTTGATGTCAATCTTGACAATGATGACCTCGTAGTACCACTCCTTGCGGATGGGCGTGTACCAGATGACACCCCTGTAGAGGGACTGGTCGATGCCCCCTATGATCTGCAGGAGCAGGGCACATGGGGCAGGCATGAGGGAGGGAGGGGACTGCCCCTCACCCTGAGAGCGCATCCCAACGAGTAACAGGCAGGAGGTCTGGTCTAGAGGGTAGAGCCTCTGCCTGCCTGAAGATAACATCCACAAGGTCGCCAGTTCGAGGCCACCGGCACCGTGCGACCTTGGAGCAGCTGACAAGCTGAAGCCGAGCAATTCCATCTGCTCTGAGCGTGGGAGGATGGAGGCCAGAATGTGAAGCCAGATCGGAATGAAACACCTGAATGTAGTGGTTCTTGAAAGAAAGAACCTTCTTTCAAATTGTAAAAATCCCTATTTAATAAGGGATTTAAATAAAGCCTGCCTATGTAAACCGCCTTGAATAAAGTCTTGAATAAAGACCAAGAAAGGCGGTATATAAATACCTGTTATTAATTATTATTATTATCCATGCTCGCTGCTTGAGTGATCTCAGGCTCAAGGCTGCCTGGAATCCCTGCCCTGCTGCCCGGAAGCCTCTCTCACCATCTGTAGGTGTGTGGGAGTGGACTGTGCAGAGAGAAAGACACTGCACATGCTCAGAGTCACTCTTCTCCTCCTCGCTGCTATCTAGGCATCCTAGGCGGGAAAACTAGTGCTGGCACCCTATACCCTGCCCACTCAGGAGTTCCATATAAACACTCGAGTTGGCTGCAGTTGCCCAGTGATAAGGAGAAGACACCACATGTGCTCAGAGGTGGTCTTGCCCACTATTGCTGCTGCATCTGCTCGCAGAGTGAGCTGCTGGCCTGTGCACGTGTTCTGGGTCTGCGTTTACGCCATGCAGCCTAGTTGACGTGGATTGGCAACTACTGCCTTAAACAGCAAAGCAAACTGGGATCTCACTGCCCCCCTTCACTCACCATGCTGCCCCCCACAGACACCAGAGCCTCAGACTCGTTGGGTGGGAAGCCTGCCCCACACAGCTGCAAAGAGAAGACGTTGGGCACCCGAGTCTGCTTCACCAGTGAGTCAAAGAAGGGCTCCAGGGTGTCATCAGGCTAGGAGGGGAGAAATGAGGGACACTTTACTAGCAGAATGCAGACAGCAGAGCAGGCACACAACACCAGGGGGCAAGCAGGCAGCAACCCCTGGGCTCCACCGGCATAATCTGCCTCTGTCTGGGAGCCCAGCTTTTGAAAATCTAGACATGGGAAATTGGGGACTAGGGAGCATGTATATTACTTGAACGCTTCAGCAGCTGCTTTCGGAGGCCATTTGCCACAGTAGCCAATCCTCACCGAGGACGGCTGCCTTTTTGCGCTTCTGCAAAAAGCTACACCGTCTATTGCTTTCGTCATACAATTTTTATTTTTAGGCATGCTGAAATATTTTGGGGTGGGTCTTCAATAACTTATTAAGCTGCTGCTGCAACCAGGGACACCTGCCTCGGAGGGGCCGGGGCCGACGCCAGACTCACCCGAGCAATCTCCGCATACGCAAGGCCCAGAATCCCTTCCCAGTTGGAGCCATTGATGAAGAACTTGTCGGACTCAGTGATAGCAGCGATGTTGGCCCGAACCGTGACGTTTGGGCCATGTGGGATGGCCACCAGGTCAGTGCCCAGCTCCCCTTCCCACTTTCCCTGAGTGTAGGGCACGTAGACCCTCTTCTGCAGGTCCCGGTAGGTGCTGGAGCTGCAGGGGACACAAGCAGAAGGCACCAGGCAGTGAGGATGAGGAAAGCAGGGGGGAGGGGATTTGGTGGAGAGGAGCTCATGACTGGGTGCTGCCCCCAAGAATCTCTCCTGCTGCGGACAGAGGCTTTGATTTCAGGGAAAGCTCTCAGTACAGGGGCCCCCATGCAGGGGCATCCCTGCTGTTCTGAGGGAGCCCTATGTCCAGAGCAGTGGATGTCAAGACACCTTGTCTCTACAGGGAGGGAGCTTGTGTCTCTGTACAGCCATTCCTCTCTCGCCCCACATGGTTGGAGGAGCAGGTTCCCCAGCAGGCCCATTCATGCAGGGCCCAGAAACAGGCCTGGCCTCATCTGGGTCTCAGGCCACATCCCCACATCTGCCCCTTGGCTCATCTCCCTGCTTCCCCAGACGAGGAATTGGGCAGACCAAGTGAGAGAACAAGCTTGGCCATTGCCCACTCTGCCCCACAGTTCAAGGGCAGGACAACAGCCCAGTACCCCCCCCCCCATTTAGAAAGAGGCTTTTTGACCCTGGTCTGAGATGATGGCACTTCCTGCCAGTCCAGCAATGCAGGCCTGTGCAAGGAGGCTGGATGGACAGACAGAGACGCACAACACGGGCACAGCTCCTGCAAAGACAAGGGCCTCCACCAGCCGGGACCCAAGCCCACACAAGGAAGAACGCCCAGGGTGGGCCGCCACTCCATCCTCACAGCCACACACTCACAGCTGGCGCCGGTAGTACCGCCTCAGGAAGGGGTGCGGAGCTGCGCCCACAGCGAAGTTGCTGCTTCCTGTGTCCACCAGGATGTTCAGCTACACAAGGGGAGAGAGACAGAGAGGGGAAACCAGGCTAGTGAACCTCTCAGGGAACTGTGGGACGGCCGAACTGCCGACTGCGCTGCCTCCCACTCCGGGAGAGGCAAAATAGGCTGTGCTCAGCCCGGCGTCTTAACAGACTCCAACATTCACTCCAGAAGCACAAAACAGGAAAGACAACATGTTGCTGGTTTTTACTGGACTGGCTTCTGCAGGTGTTGGGAACACGCCAGCCTCTGCGCAACGCTGAACTCTTCCTCAGGCAACCTCTTTCTCTGCGCAACCTCAGGTCGCAGGTGGGGAGAAAGTCTGCCTCACAGACACGCGTGTTCAAGCGGGCCTGTCAGCAGCCTATCAAGAGAGTTCCAAGCACTCTGCGCCCCTCTGCCAGATCAGCAACCGGAGGAGGAGGGGCAGAGGCGGCTGGCCTAACAGCCCCAGAACGCAAGGTCACCAGCTCCTGCCCTGCCCTTGGTCTGCAGCAACGGCTCCCCCACTGCTCCAAAGGGCCTGCTCTCTCTCTCACAGTGCAGTTTCACCAGCCGCAAAGCAAGCTGCACCATCAGCAAATGCAGAGGGCGTATCAGCTTCCCTGTGCAGCTGGGGAGAGGTCAGGCTTCACCGCGATGATGGGGATGTCCCTTCTCCCCGCTGCTCAGCCTGGTTCTTCAGACCAATGGCCAGTTGGCCTAGTCTGGTCACACTTTCAAAGGAAAGGCGCTTTCAGAGCTAGGTGTGCTCAGCTACACTTGGAAACTGAGGAGCCTCCGTCCCAGTGCCAAGACAGTCCCTGGCATTAAAACTTCACCTCCATTGACTTGGCAGCTTTGCAGCCCAGAGCCCCTGGAGGGAGGCCTGGCAACCCCCCTGGTCCCGCTACCTCAGCTGGACTTTCTCTCCAGTGCAAGATCAGAGTTATAAAACCCACAGAGATATGCACAGCCCTGCAATATTTCCTCAAACTAAGCAGGAGGAAGTCACCACCTGGAAGGCTGGAGGTCCACAGGGACGCAGAACCCAAAGTCCTGTTCCATTCTGGCGAGGCGAGACTGTGGATCTGCACTCATGCCCTCTATGGTTCTGGGAAGGGGCCCACATGCACATGCAGTGTCAGGATGACATCACAGGCAGGAGGCCACAGATGTGCTGGCTCCTTCTGTGGGGTTGTTCCCATAGGAAAACGCACCTGTCATCATAGCTCTGTGACAGATGCTCACAATGGCCCCACCAGCTTGCCCTGGGGCGCTGCCTTAATTATGGTTCCAGAAAAGCACCTGCCTCCAACTATCCCACACCAGAGCATGCCAGAAAAGAACTCAACACATCTGTGCCCATCCACAAACCAGTATGAGTGTGTGCACCCATGTGTGAACGCACAGGCACAAGCATCTCTTCCCAATGCTGAGGCATCAGGCAAGAGGATGTCTCCGGAAGTCACTAGGCAAAGGGGAGACCTCCGCTCATCCCTCTCCCTGGGGAGGCCTAGCTACAGCGAGCCTAGTCTGTCCCTGCATTGCTCAGCTTCAGCAACAAACTCAAGTTCTCTCCACTTTACACAAGAGTCAAATGTGCTTCATTCAAAGCAGGGCTGGCCAATCCATGAAGCAAACTGAAGTGGCTGCTTCAGGGTGCAATCTGCCCTTCCAGCCTACCCACTCTCCTCTTCTTGCTCCCTGGAGTGGAAAGGGAGGGGGTGAAGTAGACAGTGGTGGGCCAGAGTGTCTCCAGGGAGTGCAAGCAGCAGAGCCTGAGTGGGTGCAATTTGGCCCGATGGGGGTTTTTGGCCAGCCCTGATTAAAGGCTTGGTCCTGCGCAAATATGCAGGACTGGCCTGCACAGCAATCTTGTCCCCTGGAGAAAACATGGCTGAAAAGCCTTGCACTAAGGTGGATCAGAGACAACCCCTCCCCCACCCACTGAAGCTTGCCCCAGCCGTACCACCCGTCAGCCCCAACAACTGCACCCCCTGCTGGCCAGACTGCTCACACTGGGCCCACTGGTAAACCCGGCAGAATCCTTCGCAGACTTGTGCTTTTCCCAATGTGGCACAGAACTCCTCACCACAGTCTCACCTGTGCACGGCTCAGCGCTTGGTCAGACTCCCAGGCGTGAGGACTAAGCTTGGCAGAAGAGTGGAGGAGCTGGAGAAGGGACTCGTTCTGGGAAGCACGTGTTTTATGACACTGCAAGCCCAAACCAACAGACATGTCACAGAGGGACATGCTCCTGGCAGCACTTACTCATGTGTGTACAAGAAGAAGGGGGGGTTGCACAGAGGTGCACAGAGGGACATGCTCCTGGTAGCACTTACTCATGTGTGTACAAGGAGAAGAGGGGGTTGCCTCTCCCTCTTGCGTGTGCCTGCTTTATGTAAGGAACCTTTAATTCCACTGAAAGCTCCATATGTCGCTGGCAACTCTCGCCCGCCTGGCATACTGCCAGTGCCGAAGAAGCGTCAGCGGCTGCTGGAGTCTTCCTGGAATCGAGCGGCTCTGAGTGAACCCGCTTGGCAAGGCCCACAGGTGGGGTGGGGAGGTGATTTGGTGGCCTTTCCCCCAGCACTCAAGCTCTGCTCCTGGGGCGGGGGGGGGCCACTCACCCAGGGAACACAGGGCTCAGGCCAGAGGCTCCGTCTGAAAAGCAGGTGAGCTGGAAAGATGTCCTGCCCAGCCCTCCAGGGCAAGGGAGAGGCATTCTACACATCACCGTTGCCACAGTCACCGCGAAACCACACGCTGCTCTGGGGCTGAGCCCCGGCACTCGAAACAGGTGCCCGCCCTTCGCACAACACACACAAGCGCCCCCCGTGCACGCCCGAGCCTGCAGCCCCTTCCCACGTGCAGAGCCTTCACCGCCGACCAGAGCCTCGCGCGCTCCAATTCGGGGGCGAGGACCGACAGCCAGTCCTACCACGCTTTCCTGGGAGTAAGCCCATTGCCTCTAATGAGAATGACTTCTGAGCAGACCCGCAGATGATCGGGCTGTGCACCCCAGGGAGCGGCGCGGCTCTGCCCGCCGAGGGAGGGCCCTGGTCGGCAGCCGCGCTTCGCCCGCCGCTCGTGCCGCCTGCAGGGACTCGAAAGGGGCTGCCGAACGCCCAGGAAGCGGCTCTGGTCCCCGCGAGGGAGGAAGGCAGGCGCCCCCGCCCTGCTGCGCCGGCGCCTGCGGGCTCACCTTCTGCGGGGGGCTGCCCACGGCCATCTGCACGTAGTAGCCCTGGCCGGACTTGCCGCGCAGGTTGTCGATCATGCCCTCCAGCGGGCCGCGGAAGCGCGCCGGCTCCTGCGCGCCGCCCGCCCGCCGCGCCTCCAGCTGCAGGGCGCCCGGGCCGCCGCGCAGGGGCAGCCGGATCCCGCCGGAGCCCGCGCACGGCCCCAGCAGCAGCAGCAGCGGCAGCAGCGCCGGCAGCAGCGCGCCGCCCATCGCGCCAGGCGTCGAGGCGCCCCGTTCACGGCCAGCGCGCGGCGGCGGCCTCGGGAGGCATCTCCCCGGCCGCGCGGGGACGGCGGGCTCAGCTCCGGCCGCCGGGGCGGAAAGACGGGGGCGGCTCTGCCGCCGGAGGGTCCCTCCCTCCGCCGGGGAGCCTGGGAGTCGCAGTCCGCGGATGGCGCGCTCCGCCGGCCCCTCGCAAGCGGGGGCAGCGCCCGGAAGGGGATGGGCGCGGGGCGGGGCGCCGGGCCTCCGTTCGGGCCACCCGAGCAGGCCGCGGCGGCCGGGCCGGGCCGGGCCGGGCCGTCCCCGCGGCTGCCTCTCCCGGAGCGCGCCGCACACGGCTGGCTGCCCCCCGCAGGGCGGAGAGCCGCTCCCGGGCCTGCCTGCTGGGAAGCAGCCCGCTGCAGCCGGCGGGGCCTGGCTCCTCCTCGCCAAGCGGGTGCCGGCCGCGCCCGGCGAGGGCTCGCTCAAGGGCTGCCCCGTCCCGCCGCCGCTCCCGGGCAGCACGCGCCACGGTCTGGCGGGCAGGGGGACGCTGGCGGCGCGTGCGGATCGAGCCCCGAGGCCGGCTTGGGCATGAAGAGGCCGGGCTGCCCTCGGGGCCGCCGGAGCAGCGCCCGTTCCCGGTCGGAGAGAAAAGGGGCGGCCCAGCGAGAGGCTTTTGGGAGTCGCCCCGGCCAGGCTCCCCTGCGCGTCGGCGGCAGAGCCCCCCCAGAGGACGCCCCCCGACCCCTTTGGAGACGCGAAGAGACACGCAGGAGGCGGCTGCTGGTTCCCATTGAGTTTAATAAGTTAAAATCCAGGCCCGCGCACAGCAGTGGCCCCCTCCGCGCCCCCCCCCCAACTGGACACCAGGCTTCAGGACTCTTTTCTCTCTCCCGTCCTTTGCCAGCAATGCAGTGTCCGTCTGGGTTTCATCCCCCAGTGGGTTCCATGATCCACCCACAGGGAAGGCCCCCTTGGGTACCTGGGGGGGGGGGGCTGGGGCTCCCACTGAGGGTTTGGTCCAGCACCTGCTAGCCGGAATGGAGGGGACAGACCCTTCAGGAGGACCAGGCCCAACGGCTCACTGTCCAACATTTTGCTTTAGGAGAGCTGGCCCCCAACATGCCTGCCCCAAACTTCAGGGGCAGCCCCCAAGTTGGGACCTGTCCTGCCTCAGATTAAATGGAAAGCCTCTAAGCAACAGGCAGGGTCCAGACAGCCACACACACAGGCTCTGGGACGCGCCAACTCAGCCCAGCGTTTGCAGTGCCCCATCCCACTAACTGGGCTCCTGGCCGTGGCAGGCAGGGTGCCCAGCAAGCGGCTTGGACCCTCCTCTCCACCCCCCTCTCATTTTTGGCCCAGTTCAGCATTTCCCATTCCACGTGGATTTGGCTGGGAGGATTAAGGGCAAGGGACAAGGCCACAATCTGGGCTGCACGACAAAGGGAAGCAAGAGAAGAAATCCTGCTTAATAGGGATTGAACAAGGGAGAGACCCAGAATCCCACAGCAGGGTTCAGCCCCACCAGCCATCCTCTGAGCCCCTCAAGTGCTGTATGCCAAAAAAAAGAAGCCCCTCAGTCCCCCCAGGAACTGCATCTGAGAGCACAGTGCCCCCAGCTGTCCCCTTGCTGGCATGCCCTGGTTGGAGAAACCCTGAGTAGTGTAAAGGCTCTGTGCCTGCCCACTCAGGCCACTGGAGTTACTCCATCTGTGCCACATCCAGGCTGCACTGCATGCAGGTCCTGCACTTCAGCAGTCACAGGCCAGGGGAACCACTCATCACTCAGGGCAAGGAGTATCTTGTATTTCATTTCTTCATCAAGCTCAATATCCTTTAAAAAAAAAATATTGCATTTCCCATACTGACTAATCAGAGGCCTTTGAGAGGCTGCAAGAAAAAAAAAAATAGCAAGTTGCCACAGCTATGATACCTCCAGCACATCCTAGGACAAGGCCGGGGGGGAGGTGTGTGCTATGCCCAGGAGCCTGCTGGCCCTCTCTCTGACAAGACAGCAAGAAACCCTGCTAGGAGGCTACACTGGATGAAGGGGGGATCTACAAGAGCTTGCCCTCAGAGGCCTGCTCAGCTGCCTACTCTCTGGCCAGGCATTCGTAAACCCCTCAACAGCACTTGGTAGAGACAGCAGACACCTGGAGACCTTCCTCCCCCTGCCAGTCCACTGCTAAGACGCACCAGCAGTGTCAATACGCACACAGCAATTTAAGTCAGCCAGAGCCCTCCAGCTTCTAGAAATCGGAAAGCAAAGCACGACAATGTTGCAGGGGAATTTTGCAAGACCCGGATTCTCTGACTGAAAACAAAAGTGACCAGACAGCAGAGGGGAAGCCCCCTGCGGTCGGCCACTTTCCTCAGTGGATTTGTATGGAGTCCACAGTTAGTAAACTGACAAATATACAAGTAAGATTCTGTAGCGTTCACGGGAAGAAGTTGCACCCAGGAGGGAGGAGAAGGTTAGCGCCTGGCGTGTGGGTGCACACCAGGCTTCACAACATGGGTGGGTGGTTCACTGCCCTTCACCGCCCCTCTCACCCACAGCTCAAGAGATCAAATGTGAGTTAGGGCATCCTACTCAGCTGACTTCCGTGGTTGGTAGAAGACCTCACACAGAAGAGGCAATTGCCATTTCCTTTGCTGTGGGCAAGAGAACAATTTAGTCCCCCCAGGTACCCCTATGCCAATTCAAAGGGCCTCTGAAGGGCACAGGGGAACGACCATGTGGAAGGCCAGAGCCCCTGCTCCAAGGCAGCCTCTTCGCAGACCCACCTCTCTGGGGCCCATCAGTGACAACCACCCCTTGCAAGCCTGGCTGCTCACACATGACTCTGCACATCTCTGGGCCAAGCCTCCCACAGATGAGTCTCAAAGCTTCTTCAGCCTCAGCCACCTTAGACCAAGTTGAATAGGGAGCTTTGCCCCCCCCCCCCCAAAAAAAAACCAAGGAGGTTTAGAGGACTGTCTTCAACACATGACAGGAGCAGTTTCTAGCAGGGGCAAGAAAACCACAATTACAGCTTGGATCAAGAGCACCACAGCACAGCAGGTCTGATTTGCTGCGAGGACACCACCAACTGCGGTAAGATGGGAAGAGGACAGCAAGCGAGTCCAAGAGAACAAAGCACAGGAAGCCTGACCAGACGCTAGGCTGCTGGACCCACTGCTGCCAGCCAAGCAGCAGCAGCAGAAGTCCAGCCCCCAACCCCCTTCTCTAGCTCAGACCTGCCCTGCAGCTGTTACTCCCAAGGAAGAGACATTCTTGTCTCAGCCAAGTGTCTTCTACAGTTGTTGCAAACCCTGAGTACTGACTTTTTAGATGACCCCACAGTTTCATTTCCTTATTGAAAGGCCCCTTCCCACCCCCACCCGCAACTTCATCCCTTTTCCAGGAACCTGCAGGGAGGGACCAGCCCAGTCCCAGGAGCAGCTCCCTCCCCCCACTTCACACACAATGCCTGTTGGGATCACCACAGCATCCAGCAGCATTCTACAAAATGCTGTCCGACTTCATTCAGGAACGCAAGGCCTTGTTTGGGGAGTGACGCCTCTTCAGCACTCCACGCCATCCTCAGCAAGCCCACAATATGCCCCAAATGGCTGTCTCTCAACACACTCTGTGCCAGGAGAGCTGGAGGCTGTCTGCACAGCCCCTTCTCTTCCACACCCCGATGCAGGGCAGAGCAGCAGTGTCCGTTTTGCGCCTGAGCCCAGCTCCTTAAAGAAGAAGCCAAGAGCAGGAAGGGTCCCATCTTCAGAGAGGCAGAGGTCATCCCTCCTCAGGAAAGAAACACCTGTGCAATTCTCTTCAGCAGACTCGGGTCAAGTCTGAGGGGCCAGGGCACCTCGGCAGTGGAGGGGGACACCCTCTGGTTCCTGCGACAGGGACATCAGGTGTTCCCGTGGGAGCGGAAGCCACTGGAGGGCCCATGAGTGCTCCTTTGGAGACCGGTTTGACAAATGTCCAGGCAAACGGCAATTGGAGTAGAACCAGCAAAGGCCAGTTATTCAACAGTCTGTCAGTGAGTGGCCCCCTCCCAAGCAAATAAGTTGCCTCACACATCCAGAATTGGAGGGGCTGGTCATGAAGTCACCACAAAGTCCACAAAACACCCCATATTTCAAATTTCAAGCTGATGGACGAATGTTGGGCCAGCGTCCTCTCCTCAAGACACAGCGCATAAATGAGACACAAACAGGACCATCGTGCTCAGCTGTTTCCGCCAGGAGGCCACAACATTCACCGTGGCTACTTGGCAAGAGCTCCGAGACATTGACACCGGCTGTCTGGGCAGGTCCTGGAGGTCTTCATCACTCCCTTTGCACAGAAGAAAGAGGAACTGGGGTTGTGATGCGACACGGAGTGGGGGGAGCAGGTCAAAAGAGGGGGCTTCTGAGGGCACCTCTCACCAGAGCAGTGTCAGGGCTTGTCCACGGCCAGTGTGCTGCCACCATTGGCCTGCGCCTTGGGCCTGGACTTGAAGGAGAAGCGCTTGAGGAGGCGCCGGGAGAAGCTGCCGGACTTCTTCCGGGGGGCAGAACTGGCTCCGGCATTGGGCAAGTCATCATGGGATTGGCTGAGCCCAGCCTCCTTCTGCTTGTTCTTCCTCCGGAAGATGAGTTTGGTGCCACTCCGCAGAAAGTTCACTGCAAGAGGAGACCACAAAAGCCTTCAGCAGGAGCAGCAGCACCAGACAGGCAGAGGCTCCCATCTTGTTTGCTACTGAATCTCATCACTGCTGGGCAGGCTGGAGGGTCCAATGCAAAATTCTGACAAGTCGGAACAAGTTGTCCCAAGGCTTCAGCACCCTTCCCCCCCAACACCAGTCCCACCATTCTTCCTCCCCAGGTGCCAACATCTAGGAAACCAGATAATTGGGTTCCGCCATGTGCAGCCTTGAAGGCCAGCTCAGGGTCACTGATCTGCATAAGATCCTGCACTCGTCCTTCCTTCCGGGCCTGGCGGTACAGCAGCTTCCTATTTGCGCTGTGCCATGCAACTGAGAATACTCTGTGGTATTCCCACTCCACAGTGTTCTGCAAGGGGATCTAGGTGCTTTTAGTGAGGCCCAAACCAGCAGTGTGATGCAGCTGCAACAAAAGCAAACACGCTGCTGGGCTGCATTAGCAGAGGCAGAGCATCCAGATCATGTGAAGTAACAGACCACTCTATGCTGCATTCTTCAGGCCGCCCTTGGAATATCACACCCAGTTTTAGCCACCATGTTTCAAGGAGCACATTGATAGCATGCTGGGAGCATGTTCAGAAGAGGGCAGCACAGACAGTGTGGGGTCTGGAACCAAGACCTATGAGGCACGGTGACAAGGCCTGTTTGACCTGGAAAAGGGAAGGCCAAAGAAGATTAAATAGCCATCTGCAAGTGCCTGAAGGGCCAGCGTCCCAGGCTGAAGGGCCACCACACAGGTGGAGGGAAGAACTTGTTTTCTCTGGTTTCTCCTAAGGGCAGAACCAGAACCAGGAGTCGAAACTCTAGGGCAGTAGATTAGACTAGACTGGAGAAAGAATTTCTTAACTAGCTGTCCAGCCCTGGAGAAGCCTGCCTTGCAGTTGTGGGTTTTCCCCCATTTTCAAGCGGAGTCTGGACTGAAGGCAGCCAGGGTGCGTCAGCTATGGCCATACCAGTTCTCATCACAGGGAGGCAGGTTCAAATGGCAGACTTGCTGCATGAAGACCCTGGGAAGGGGTCAGCTCAGGGACACCCTCAAAAAGGAAAACACAAAGGGGAAGGGAGAAGGGCCGGAAAATGCCCCGTGCATCAGGATTAGACATACTTGTGCTCCCACAGAGACAACAGGCACAAGAGGTGCCACTCACAACACTCCCGGAGCACAGTGCAGGGCTGGGGCCTTGTTCAACACGTCCGCCAGGCACATGCTTCACCTCACCTTTGTGGTCTTTCAGGCTCCGGGTCTCCAGAGCCCCCGTTGAGCCCGTCTCAGACTCCACGTCCTCCACAGAGGGCCTGTCCGAGATGTCTGAGCGGGTTGTCTCGTCCAGCTCCTGACTGGCCCTTTGGGCTGCGTAGGAGGCATCCAGCTGCTGAATGGGCTCGGTGAGGCTTTGGGAATACTCCGACATGCCAGCCAGGCTGGGGTCCTCCAGGAGTGTGCCCTCCAGCGATGCCGCATAACCCAGTGAGAGGGCTGTCTCATCCTGGGCAAGTGGCACCTGTGGAGGTAGTGAGGAGGGAAAGCGAGAGGTCTGGAAGTGCGCCTCACAGGATCCCCCTCTCCTGAGAAAGGGCTGCCAGCCTGAGCAGACACTGACCTTGGAGACTCCTGAGATGATCAGTGTACTGCGCTTAGTTGGGGTCTTCTTGGCAGGCTTGTTGGTCAAGTCCGTCAGCTGCCTGATGGCTGTCTCTGCCACGGGGTCCAGGCCATTGGACATGCGGCTGCTTCCTAGAGGAGGGGGGTGCTGTGGTCACCACACGGGAGGAAGCAGGGAATGCTCCTCTGCAGGGTCAACCCCTTGGCCCACCTCTCCGACTGGCAGCGATCCTTTTGTGCTCCAGGCTTGGGGGTTTTCCCAGCCTCCCCCCAGATGCTGCCACGGACCGACCTGCTGGGACCTTCTGCGTGCCAAGCAGCACTGATCTAAACCTCCTGCCACTAAGATCCAGACGGATCACAGTGACTGCTGATCTCCTGCTTTGAAGCCTCAAAGTGAACACTGCACCCGGTCCCGTCCCAGGCAGGGCAGAAGAAGCAGGAGAAGAAGCAGCTGTCTTGAATGTGACCAGCAGGGCTCAGAAGATTCTTGCAGGAGGTGGAGAAGGACAAAGCTGCTGAGCCCTCCCCCATTACTCCCTGCCTAGGCAGGACACACTTCCTCCCTTGTAACTTACGGCTGCTGCTGGGGGAAGCGCTGCCCAGACAACTATTCTCAGGAAGCATCGTAGTCACCTTCTCTGTCACTTCCACCTTGGATGGAGACCTCGAGGGCGAATCTAGACTCCAGCAGGGACAGGCAAAACGTGGGCAAGTGAAACCCCATGACAAGCAGGGAGAGCCAGGTCCCTTGCTCCCCCTCCTTACGGCTAGTTCTGGTTCCTCCCATTCTGTGCAAGTAAGGGGGTCCTACACTGAGACACAGGACCCCACAGCCAAGGGAAAGCCGAGGCTCCAGGAAAGGACTGCTAGGAGTGTGGTGTCTAAGCACGGAAGTGGGCACTTGCATTTGAAGGGCAGCCTCCCCTTCCACAAGGGTTGAAAATACGTTTTGCCCATATAAGGGCAGCACGAAGCCAGGACAGAAGAGGAATTCAGTGCCGGGAACGTGTCTAGCAGCGAGGCAGCCAGTACCCCGAAGCATGTGCAGATAGCCCCTGACTTGCAGCTCAAAGCCCCCTTGAAGGCTTTGTGGCTCTGGGACTGGGAAGCTGGGCTTCCGGGCAGAGGCCAGTCCTGCCACGCACCAGCAAGACACCTGCAGCCCAGGGTCACCGCCTGACACTCAGCAGTGGGAGGACTGCAAGCCCATCACACCTCCCTCTGGGCCTTACCCAGGGTCCGAGCAAGACACAGCTGCAGCATGCCAGGGCTGTCAGGCGAGTGGGAAGAGGCGACACTGCGGAGTCGGCTGGCTCCTTTGCAAGATGCAGCCAGAGAGATTCCCACCCACCCACCGGGGCGGGCCACGGACAAAGCCCGTCTCACCAAGTTTGCAGTCCATTTTGGGCCGGGACTGGATGGTGGTAACTGTGGTGACAATGGTCCCATCCGGCATGATTGTGCGATCCATCTCGACCTTCTTGGTGGGCGTGATACTGGTGCGCAGCACAGACGCCGGCTGGAGCTCCAGCGCTTCCTGATAGAGCAGCTGGCGAGGGAGCCAAGCGTCAGCCTGCAGCCTTCTTGCCCCCAAACAAACCAGCCCTGCACAACCTGCAGCTGTCCCCTTTTGCCGGACTCATACCTGGAGACGGAGCACGGGCGTCCCTAGAACTGCAAAGGCTGCTGGGCAGGGAAGCACCCAGCCCCACCCCACCCCCCCAGCAATTTTGGGCAATGCTTCAGGAAGAGGAGAGGGACAGGGCTGCACATCTGGGCAGCTCACTCTGTAACCCCGCTGCTCTTCTGGTGCCCTCTCCCTCCCACCCCCCATTTCAGTACAAATTCTCAAGTTCTGTTTAAGAGGGGGAAGCGCAAGGACCCAGTGGTGCTCATCAAGGCAAAGCATCACACAGCAGCTTCACATCTCACCTCCACTGCAATGGCTGCGGCAGGGGGCAGCTTCTGGCCAGTCCCAGGATGCAGCAAGAACAGCTGCTGCCCCTGTGGCTCTGTGGAGGTGGAGGCCAGTGGGACTGTGGCAAAGCCCAGGAGCACATCTGCAAGGCAGAATCGGCCACAGAACACAACTGGAACAAGCATCACACCACCACCAAGGGTGTCTCCCACCCCTGCAGAAGCGCTCTGCTCCACAAGCAGGGGCAGGCAGCTTCCCCACACCTCCCTGGAAGGACCAAGAGAGTCTGCCAAGACCACCCCCAGGCACACAGGGGGCACACAGGCCCCCTCCCCAAAGGGCCAGGAGTTGGGGTGGGGGCATCCTGGGTCCTTCTTCAGAGAGACTTACCCTCCCCACCTTCACTGCTCCCCAGCACACTCAGCTTCAGCTCTTTGCTCTTGGGACCAAGTTCCCTGTCCAGGCCCAAAGAAACAAGAAAGGGCTGCTTAGAGGGCACCTTCCCCTCTGAGCCCCAGACTGGTCAGCAGAGCAGCTGAGGGAGCTGAGGCAGAAAGCCACTCTGTCAGTGCAGCCAAGAGAGCCCTGAGGGGGAGGGGGCGAGAGAGGAAGGGCCCGCTGCTTTCACATGGAGTTGGGTCAAGGGTGGGAAGATCTGAGCCACTGCACCCCACCTTCTGCCAGCCCAAGAGCATCTACCTGCATGTCTGAGTGCAAATAAGACCCCGGGGCATGTCAGGGACACCCTGCCATTTCCAGTAAGCCCATGGGCTGTGCCCCACACGCTCACACCCGGAGATGGAGCACAGGTGTCCCTAGAACTGCAGAGGCTTCTGGGCAGGGAAGCATCTTGCCCCCCATTAACAACTGTGGGCAATGCTTCAGGAAGAGGAGGGGCAGGGCTGCACGCCTGGGCAATTCACCATGCTTGGGCCCCGCAGCCCAAGCGTGCAGAAGCAGAGGGCCTTACAGAATGAGTTTGTCGGTCCACTCCACCTCGGCCACGGGGCTGGAGCTGCTGCTGGGCACCGGCCTGGTGTGCTTCTGCTGCTGAGGGCTGTCCAGCTCCACCACGCAGCGCAGTGGGCCACGTCCTGCAAGGGGCACAGAGCAGAATGGGCTGAGCCTGGCTGGGCTCCTGCACTGCGCTCCTTTAGTACATTTATCCCGCTTTTCTCCCACCGTTGCGGAGAGCATTCAAGGCGGCTGCCAAAATTTAAAAAAAATATACAATACTGTAAAATCACCACACACAACACAGAAAGTTAACAATTCAACAATTAAAAAGATCCCCAGCACGCGAAAAACTGTTCAGAATCTTTAGCGCCCCTCAGAGCAAGAACAAACACTAGGGACTGGCTCCTCGAGAAACATCGTTATAGTTGGCTAATGTCCATAGCCAGCCCCCAGCCAGTGTTGCCTTGATCCTCACAGGAACCCCGCAAGGAAGGGTGCTGGAATCAGCATTGACTGGGCAAGGAACTGAGGCCGAGGGGAAGAGCTCCCCAGGGCAGAGAGGGGTGCTGAGCAGGGGGGCTTTGCTTTCTTGCCTCCCCAGTGCAGACCCACCCCTCTTTCTCTCTGCTTGGAGGCCTGAGAGCCCTGGCCATTTCTCCTTTTAGAGCCACTCTCCCCAGCTAGCCCTCTGGCATCTGCTGAAGCCCCCACGCAGACAGTAGCAGGAGCCAGAAAAGCCACAGCGATATTGCTGCTTGCAGGCCTGCTCAGTTCTGCTGCCAAGGAAATGCTGTGCCGTCCCATCCCACAGCTGGCAGCCAAGCTGGTCCAGTGGCTGTGGCAGAGCAGGAGGCAGTCCAAGCCACCTGTCCAGAACTGCACACTGCAGCAGTGCCCACCAGGCATCACTCGCATACCTCGCGCCTCCTCGCTGCCCAAGTGGAGAGCTCGCAGGTGCTGGAGGAGCAGCCTGGGCACCGCAGGAGCTGCTGTGCCAGATGGGGAGCCCTGGGGCAGTTTACTGCAGGAGGTCTGAGGACAAAGCCAGGGGAGAAAGAGAGGTGAGCAGGGAGCCGCTTGGACACAGACCCCCTTGCCCCAGAAGCGGAAGCATCCACACCACTGGGTCTGAGACAAGCACGTGTGTGAGTGCTGGGCATGTTTCTCCAGCCCCGTGACCAGCAGTGGTCAGGTGGACAAATGCCTACAGAACCAAGTGGCAGTCTCACCCCAGGCCAGGCCAGCCAGGTCCATCCCACCACTACCCCACACAGAAAGTGTGCCCCGCCCTCACCAGGCCACTGCCAGCGACACAGGCCCTCAGATTCACCATCATGGCAGGCTGAGTGCTGATGACAGAGTCCTCGATCAGGTCCTGTATGATGGACACGTCCACCTTCCCATCATTCTCCTGGGTGGAAGGAAGGAAAGGAAGGCAGCTAAAAGACGAGGCAGAAGAAAGGCAGCTGCTGCCACAAGATGACCTTCAGGGATCGGACTGAAGCTGCTGCTGTTGAGCAGTCATTTCACACCAGTGGCATGCCTGGGACCACAGCTCTCATTGGCACACCTCTTGTGGGTCCTTTCAGAGGGTGGGCTGGGTGGACCATGAACATGCCTCCAGTTAAGGTCACCACAAGCATGACAGCTCCTCCACATGCGTGACCGAGACGCAAGCTCTGCTAAGCTGAGCCCAGGCAGAGAAGCCTGTTCCAGTTTGCACAAGAGACCAGGCCTGGCGAGGCGATGCACCCCTGCTGGCAGACACCACCTGGACTGCAAGGCCCACCAGCCTCGGGTTGTGTCTGCAACAAAGCCCATGTCCAGCCAGCACACATCTCCTCCAGAACAGCCTTGGAGCCAAGACACTCCAAGGAAGCAAAACAGCAGAATCTGAAAAGTGGTGGGCGGGGGAGGGGGAGGGGAGGAGCATCAGCAGCACCCTCTTGCTCCCCTCTCAGGACGGAGAGGGGATGCTACTCCACCCAAAGTCCACCCAAAGCTGCTCCAGCCCCCAAAGTCATCTGCTGTTTGCTTACTTCGCGCAGCTGGAGCCTGGGGACAACCGACACCTTCAAGTCCGGCCTGTCTCTGAATACCCAGGAGACCAGCAGGCCCTCATCCTGTATCTCCTCCAGGTGGATCTCCAGCTAGCCCAGGCAAGCAGAGGAGAAGATCTGCGTTAGGAATCACCATTTGCAAGACTGTTTCGTATCAAGTGCAGACTGGGCATGACAAGCTGCCCAATCAGAGGGCATACAGGAAGCCAGACCCAAGCGGAGAATGTGGGAACACCAAAAGCAGGCTCCATACAAAATTGCCAGGGCATGTGTGCTGCCAGCCGAGCCCTGCAGGGGTGGGAGAGAGGAGGCATTTGGCCCCACAACTCTTGGCATGCCTTACCTGGGCCTGCAGCACTGTGAGGGTCACATTGTAGGTGTCCATGGAGACAGCAGCTGGAGACTGCTGAGTGACGGAGACTGGGAACTGCACAGGATCAGCTGAGAGGTGGCAATTCAACACCTGGAAGGAGAGGGAACGAGTGTCACGATGCCCACCCGGGTGACACCCAGAAGGCAGACAAAGAGCAGCTGCTGCAAGAGGAAGGGCTGCCACTCAGAGACCGAGCCGCCCCTGCTCTGCACGCAGAAGGCCCCAGGGCCGCTCCCTGGCAGCACCTCCATGTGGGGTGGAGAGCAACTCAACTGGAGACCCAAGAGCGGCCCTCCAGCACCTGGGGGCACTTCTCCCAGCCAGATGGAAGTTCTTTGGGCACACCCTAGGGTAGCCATTCAGCAGGAAGATGACGAAAGCCCATCCATCCCCACCAGTGCCTGCTACTCCCCCCCACACCCTCAGGCCCCTGGACAGCCCAGACTCTACGGCAAGTGGCTCACCATGCTGCAGTCCGACTGGTCTGTGCAGCTCACGTGGCTGATGTTCACGGCAGGCAGCAGCTGAGGGCTCTCCTCAAATGTAATCTGGACGGAGCTCTGAGGAAAGAAGAGAGAAAATGGCTTGTGCAATCGGCAGCACTGCCTGGAGCCAGCGGGTCCTACTGGGGGAAGAGCAGCCTATAGCTGTGCACAAATCCAGCAGAACTCTCTGGCCACACGGATCAGGGCTGATCAGGGAACCAACAGTGTGTCACCGAGCTTCCTGGCAGAATGCAGGTGCCCCTGGCCATATCTCGCAGGAACATATCGGCAGGGGACGTTTCTCCCAGCATAGAAACAGGCAGCCGGACCGAGTGCCCCCTGGGGCCAGCAGGCAGCTGTCCTGCCACAAAGGCAGGTGGCCCCTCCAGACAAGGCAGCCCCAACTCCAGGGCTCCTCCTGCTTGCAACATGAACAAGTTGCTCTGCTCAGGCCCAGGCAGCCAGCCCAGAGGCGGGGAAGGGCTGTTCTGCAAGCAGCAGGGAGCAACCCCCCCCAACACATTCTGCACAGCCTGCCAGCAGCCGCAGAGGCACTCGGCACTGCTGCGCTCTCATCTATTCAAGCCACAGATCCGTAGGCTGCCCCAAGCTTGCAGGTTAGGCAGAGGCAGAGTTGCCATGGGAGCCGGTCGCTGGAACGCCATCATCTTTCCTTCCTGCCACATGAAGGCAGCAGGACCCACAACAGCAGAAAGGGAGCCTCCGCAAATGGAAGGGCCCCTCCTCACCACCGCCTCCACCAAGCTCAGGCCACCTGCTGCCCTCTAGGACTTAGGGCAGAGGAGCTGCCCCTGCTATTTGTGATGGGAGCCACCAGAGCAGAAAGACTGTTGCAAGCCACACATGGCTTATGGAATGTCGTCAATGTGCCCTGGGCTTTGCAGAGAATAAGGGGGCAGATCTCTGCCCCAGGAAGCTCACAATCTATACCCAACAGAGGAAGGGGAGGTGGGTCGGCACAAAAAAGAACATGTGAGTCTTTCAGTTGTAGTTCCAGGAGGGAGTAGAAGCTCGGAAACCCGACAGAACCCTCTCAGGAGCACTGCCCCATATCTGCCGCCTAAGAACAAAAGAACATAAGAACAGCCCCACTGGATTAGGCAGTAGGGCCCACCTAGTCCAGCTTCCTGTATCTCACAGCAGCCCACCAAATGCCCAGGGAGCACACCTGATGACAAGAGACCTCATCCTGGTGCCCTCCCCTGCATCTGGCATTCTGACATAGCCCATTTCTAAAATCAGGAGGTTGCACATACATCTCATGGCTTGTAACCCATAATGGATTTTTCCTCCAGAAACTTGTCCAATCCCCTTTTAAAGGCATCCAGGCCAGATGCCGTCACCACATCCTGCGGCAAGGAGTTCCACAGATCAACCAGACGCTGAGTAAATAAATGTTTTCTTTTGTCTGTTCTAACTCTCCCAACACTCAATTTGAGTGGCATAAATATTTATGTGTTTATTTACAGCAGGGTTCAGACATGCCAAGAAACAGGTTCCCTCCATTATGCAGGTGCAGTCAGAAGAACTCCACAAGACAGCAGGTAAGTGGAACCAGCAAGTTTTTATTTTATGCCCCAACAGCAGATCAGCAGTGATCAGGACAAAGCAACCAATCTAAGGGCCAGATCCTGTCCGACTTTCCAGTGCTGTTGCAGCCACCATGCAGCCCAGAGGTCAGGGAACAAATGTTCCCTCACCCTGCACCAGAGATAGTAAGTCGAACAGGATCGGCCCCAAGTCAAGACAGATCTACCCAATTATACCTTTCCCAGGTTCAGTAGATGTTTAATCTCAGCAGAAGAGTTTTTGGAGACAGCAGGTGCAGTGGGGCTTATTCCCAGGTAAGTGTAGAGAGGATGGCAGCCTCACAGCCCTGCCCTATGCATGTCTCCTCAGAAGTAAGCCCCACTGTAGTCAATGGGCTTACTCCCAGGTAAGTGTAGAGAGAGTGGCAGCCTCAAGGCCCTGCCATAAGAACAGCCCCACTGGATCAGGCCATAAGCCCATCTAGTCCAGCTTCCTGTATCTCACAGTGGCCCGCCAAATGCCCCAGGGAGCACACCAGATCACAAGAGACCTGCATCCTGGTGCCCTCCCTTGCATCTGGCATTCTGACATAGCCCATTTCTAAAATCAGGAGGTCGCACGTACACATCATGGCTTGTAACCCGTAATGGATTTTTCCTCCAGAAACTTGTCCAATCCCCTTTTAAAGGCATCCAGGTCAGAGGCCATCACCACATGCTGTGGCAAGGAGTTCCACAGACCAACCACACGCTGAGTAAAGAAATATTTTCTCTTGTCTGTTCTAACTCTCCCAACACTCAATTTGAGTGGATGTCCCCTGGTTCTGGTATTATGTGAGAGGGTAAAGAGCATCTCCCTATCCACTCTGTCCATCCCCTGCATCATTTTGTACGTCTCAATCATGTACCCCCTCAGGTGTCTCTTTTCTAGGCTGAAGAAAGTCTAGCCTGGCAAGGGAGGCTGTTTGCATGGCCAGGATGCTTCCCTTAAAGGTGTCTTCTCCCGGGAGGGCATCTTGGGGCAGCAGCACTAACACCACCAAGACTAACCTGAGGGGAGCCAGTCTGGCTGGCTGGACCCAGTCCTTGATCTAGGAAGTGCCAGCCGAGGCCTCTGCCCCCCCCCCACTCCCCACCACAGGGAGTGACTCTTCTCAAGCTCCCACACTCTCAGCCACCCCCAGGTGCCCTGCTCAGATCTCTGCCCTCTCTGTCTGCCTATCCAGATGCCTGCAGCTCCCTCTAGACCATCTGCACGGCACCCCCTCTGCTGCTTCCATCAAAACCCTCTGCCAAGCCCACTTTTGGGGGGAATCCTCTGGCACACACCCCTGGAAGTCACCTCCAGACCACCAGTGATGGAGCAAGAGGGCAAGCTGAGCTCATAGCCTTGAGAGCTGGTGCAGCATAGGGGCCAAGAGATGCACCTCTGAGTAGACATGCCTTGGACTGTGCTGCAAGGCCCACTGTGTTCCATGGGGCTTACTCCCAGGAAAGTGCACCCAGGGCTGCAGTTGAAGCTGCACACCCAGACTTCCCAGTGGACTGCTTGCTGCTGCCCAGTGGGCCCAGGCCAGCCACCTCCTCTCAGCCTCAGCTCCAACTGCACGCTGAATCACTGGTTGGGCAAAGAGCCTCCCGAAATGCTCTCTTCCTAACTCCTGAAAGTACAAAGAGCCCTTCCAATCCCAACGGCATCCAAAGCAACACAGGAATTGAACTGAGAAGCTCCAGATTCTCTGAGCACTAAACAACTCCCAAGGTGGGGCCCTGACCTGACAAACCTCATCGAAGTGCACATGCAAAGCGCTGGGAGTCCTCTTTGGCACAGCTGAGGCAGCCTGAAGCCTGCCTGCTGTGCTGCACAGCAACACACACCCACAGAGACCACTGGTGCCACTGCAGGGGTTCATGTTCACAGGCATCCTCACAGAGACAACAGGAAGCACTTGGAGGAACAGGAGAGTTCAACCCACAAGGTGGCAAATGGCGGGTGCTCCTCCTGCACAGCAAGTGCAGGAACGCTGCAGCTTGTTTCTGATCTGGCATCACAAAGAGAACAACTGTAAAAAAAGGATGAGGGTGCAAAGCCCTGACAGCTGGACCGCTGAGCTGGAAAGGCAGCAAATCCTGAGAGGCAGTGCAATGAAGCAGGGTGCGAGGACTGCCATTCAGAAAGGGGCAAGGGGCTTCTGAACTATTACAGAGCATGACCACTGAGCTCCCAGAGGCTGGACTCCTCAATCCGCCAGTGCACCCGTCCCAGGATTCGGCCAGCAGTGAGAATGCCGAGGGCAGGAAAATCTGGAGGAGGACACTGAAGCCGCCCTGCATGGCAAACCACTCAAAGAGGTGGACCCCAATGCTCCTTCAACAAACACAGAATCGCACCCCCCCCCAAAAGAGAACACCCAGCTGCCCGCCCCGGTTTCTGCCCATCTCCCTCCTGTGAGCAGTGGCAAGAGATTAAGAGTAAAAACGCAGAGGGGAAATTAAGCCTCAACCCCCCCCCCCAAATCTTTTGCACCTGAGCCAGTCAAGGCAGCGCAAAGCACTGCTGCAAGGATCCAGGCTCGTGTCTGGGTCCCCCTACCCTGCCCAGCCAAATCCCCCTTTGATACACTTGTAGGTGGCTTCTCCGCAATTCAAATTGCTGAGAGGCAAAACTGTGACATCAGGAGGAGCTAAAAATAGCCCCATCCAGAGGGACCAGAGATTGGTCGCCTCCAAAAGAGAATTCATCCAGGAGTCCTCTTGGCTCCTCCAAAGGGAAAGGGTTGCGTTTCATCCCCGACTGCTGGGGGAAGGATCTGGCCTTAAGCCCCTTCTTGCTCCCCAGATGAGCGATCCCAGTCAGTGCCGTCACTGCAGCCATCATGGATTAGGGGTGGCCAGGCAGCAGAAGGGAAGAGAAAAAGCTTCTTATTAGCTTCTTCTTCTCAGGGACAGTCACCAAAGCCAAAGCCCTAATCCAAAAATGGTCCTGTTAAAATGGAATTTGCCTATTAAAATAAGAGGCCAGCCAGCTCACAGGGTAGCTGAACTAAGTCAGATCCCCGTTCTTGAACATCAAATGTTTATTTTAGCTTAGGAACAAAAAAGAGAAGCGTAACTTATCAAGATGCTTAACCCAGCCCGAAGGCACAAGGCAGGCAACAAACGCTCAGGCTCTGGCCAGCCTTCCGGGGAAGGGCATTCCGTACTTGCATGTGGCAGCCAAGCAGAATGTCCTGCACTGCCCTCTGCATGCAAGGCACAGGTGGCAGAGACTCTCAGGCAAAGCTCAAAGGAGGAGGCAGCGATAGACGAGTTCTAACCAACAGTGCAAGGCTCAGCTATTAGCCCACACGACCACCAGCCACAATCTGGGGCACTGTATGCAAGGTCAGCATGTCCTTAAGCAACACAGAATGGAGTTGCCCACCCCAGAGAAGCAGGGACCCACCCCCAGAGACTCCTGCTTCCATCCTAAGAACATAAGAACAGCCCCACTGGATCAGGCCATCGACCCACCTAGTCCGGCTTCCTGTATCTCACAGTGGCCAGCCAAATGCCCCAGGGAGTACATCCTCAAGGTGCAAGGAAAGCTGCTCTCCAGCTCCTGCAGCACCACCTAAGAACATCAGAAGAGCCCCGCTGGATCAGGCTAAAGGTCCATCTAGTCCAGCTTCTTTTACCTCACAGTGGCCCACCAGAGGTAAGCGGCCCAGCAGAAGCACACAAGACAACAAGAGACCTGCATCCTGGTGCCTTCCCCTTGCATCTGCACTTCTGCTCCAGGCAGCAAGTCAGGCTCTTGGAGCACAGCAGAAAGGCACAGCCAGCAGCTGGGTGGACGTTCTCCAGACAAACAATACCTGGAGGACCAGCTTGGATGCTTCAGAGGCCAACCAACTCTCAACATATGGAGCAAGCTGACACCCCTTCACAGAGAAGGCTCCAACACCCTGCAAGGACCTGGACTGGCTCTGGCTTGCCCTGTGGTTTTTGCTCAGCTGACAGCTTGCCAGGGCAACTGTGCTCCCTCCGCTCCACCACAGCTACAAAGCTCACAACTGGTTGCTCTTCCAAACTCAGATTCAAATCCAGAGGCTACGGGCTGGCTCCCCTCTCCTTTGCCTTGGCTCCCAAGTGGCCTGTTGTTCATTTTGTTTTGCCCCCATCCATCCAAAACAGAAGGCAGCTGATTCCCCCTTCCCCACAAAACTCCAGCAACCCTGGCTGATCACGCATGGATCTCCCAAGCAGGTCAATGGAAAACAGAGGGGCTCCCTGCACTGCTCCAAGGACTCCTCCACACAAGAGGATTTCACTTTGGAGTAGGCAACTGCACAAGCACCACAATGCATTGCTCCTTTGCTGCACATATGCGTGCCAAACATCAGTTATGGTAACATGCACACCCTTGTGGTGTGGCAGGGAGCAAACGAGACATATACAAGTCACAGCCACTTTTTTTTACTTGCTTAATCTCTTCCACAGCTTCAAGAACTCTTCCTCAAGACACTCATACAGTGTGTAATCACACCTTCAACTTGCCTGTGTCCACAACCAGCCTCTCGGCTGGGGTATCTCAGGCCCAATCGCCACCATTCCTGGGTTGACACAAGTTTAGACACACACCCACCTTCTTGGGAGTAAGGCAGACTCTCCTGGGAGTAAGCTCCACTGACTATAATGGGACTTCATAGGATTGGGCTCTCTGTCCCTTTGAACTCAGTGGAGCTCACTCCTCAGTAGACAGGCTCGGTAGGCTGCTAGAATTGCACAGCAAGCCTCCCTTTGTCCCTCATGTCAGTTCAACCAGCATAACAAGTACCAGAAAGCGGCCAGTGCTTCCTCTGACAGGATGCTGCATGGAGCTGTAAAGAGGCTGAGGAGGCAGGCAAAACAGACACACCCAAGTGTGGGGGGGGGGGATACACCAGTGCAGAGGAAGATCTGGCAGCAACAGTGCAGGGGAAAGAGAATCCTCCTCTCTGCACTTGTCCTCCACACGTAGCACCACTGAAAGGAAGGTGAGATGGCTTCAGTTTGCACAGGGAGGAGCCTGTTTGGCCTCTTTACACACCAAGGTCCCTGTGGTGTTTCCTGTGCCAAGGATAGTTCTGCCACTGCCTTGCCATCATGCATGTGATGCCAAGGAGCCAGATCGCCAGGGCTGCCTGTAGGGGATGGTGGTAAACACAGCTGTCTTTGGGGTGCAGCTCCCTGGAAAGGCAGAATCCCAACTCCACCCTATTATCAGCATGAGGATGTTGATCCTAATTGCAGTTCTTTGCAGAGCTCTTTTGCTTCTGTGTGCAAACTGGGCGACCTTTGCCTGGAGCAATAAAGTCTTTGGGATGTTTACCTGATCACCCAGGGAGAGGATCTGATTAGGTGAACTGTGACCTGGAGCTCCAACCTCCACTGGGCACCCTGCAAAAACCCCCCCCCCTGCTGCCAGGCGGGCAGGGCAGAGCACTCTCGATCACACTTACCCCCCCCCCCACGCGCTACTCCACCAGCTCCAGCCCAGAGGCGGCTCCACCGGACCCGGTCAGCACTGGCCCCTTCCAACCCCTGGCCCAACCGGAAACCCTGCTTCCCACGCTTTGCCAACAGCCGGGGGGGGGGGAGCAGCTCTCCACGCTCTTGCCATCATGCCGGGGAGTCAGCGAGGGAGGGAGGGAAAGGCAGGTGCAGCCCCCCCCCCGGGCAACCTGGGGCCGGGAGGAGGTGCCCGCCTGGCGGAGTGAGAGGGAACAGGCACGAGCCTTGCGCGTCTACTCAGGAGTAAGCCCCCGTCTCCAGCGGAGCCTGCGCTTGGGAAGCGCACAGGATCGTGCCCTCAGCCTCGCGCCCGCGGAGCGGCCTCCAGCTCGACTCCCGGGTGCGCGGCAGAAACCCGAGCCGCGAAGGAGCGGGGCCGCAGAGGGCCAGGCGCTCCGGGGCAGCGGGCCAGTCCAGCCCGGCAGCTCCGGCGGACGCCCTGCAGCGCCCCCGTCCAGCGAGGAAGAGGGTGCCGGGGCGGGCTGAGCGCCAGGCGCTGTCCAGCCGCACGCAGCAGTGGCTCCCCCGCCCGGCCCGAGGGGAGGGGAGGGATGGGGAGGGGGCCGCGCCAGTCGCTCACCCCGTGCCGGCGGGCCTGCCGGTTGAGGGCGCGCAGCCAGGCGCGCTGCCAGTTCTCGCGGAAGGCGCGGAAGGCGAAGAGCGCCGCCAGCAAGCCCCGCGCCCCCGACGCCTCCGGGCGGGCCGGGCCCAGGCGCAGCAGGGACGCCCACAGGCCGGCGGAGGAGGAGGAAGAGGCGGCTCTGCCCCGCGGAGCCCCGGCCGGCCGGCTCCGGCCGCGCCACCAGCCGCGCGCGGACTGCAGCAGCCAGGCCGAGACGGTGAGCAGCGAGGCGGCGAAGAGCAGCACCAGCGCCGCCCAGCCCCAGCCCCAGCCCCAGCCCGGTCCCGGTCCCGGTCCCGGCTGCATGGCGCGGCTCTGCAGCTCAGGGGGCGCGGCGGCGCATCGCGGACCCTCCCGGGCAGGTGCCGAGGGCGGCGGCGGCCAGCCGGCGGGGCTACATGCAGCGCGCTGCGCTCCTGCTTCCTTCCCGACGGCCGTAGCGAGGAGGCCTGGCTGGCTGGCTGGGCGGAGCCACGAGCGCGGCGCTGCTTCACCCCGGGCGGGCGGGCGGGCAGGACAGGACCGCCCGGCTGTCGCAGCTCTTCCCGGCCGGCCGGCCGGCCGCCTCCTCCCGCGGGCGCCTTAAAGGCGCAGAGGAGCCGCCGCCGCCGCCGCCGCCCGCCCTCGGGGAGCTCAGCTGCCTGCAGCGCCCGGGCCGGCCCCGAGCGAGACTGCGCAGCCCTGACGGAGGCTCTGCCGCCGCCCGGCCGGCCTTCGGGGTAGGTGTGCGGGGGCCGTCCAGGGTCCTTGGGGTGGGCGCGGCGGAGGGAGGCCGGGGCCGCGGCTACTGTCAGCGAGAGCGTGCCCGGGCGGCCCTGCTAGTCGCGGGGCTTCCCTCAGCGCCCCACCGGAGCCCCGCGAGCGCCTCTGCAGCCCAGGTGGTCGCAGCGGAAGCCTCCCCAGACCGGGCGGGCCCGATGCCCGCGCGGGGAGCCGTGTGGGGCGAGGGCGCAGGGGCTTCCGAGGACGCCCGCACAGGCGGCTGCCCGGGGCTGCGCGCCTGCAATCCACAGCTGCCTGGGAGGAAGCACCGCTGACTGCAGGGGATTTGCTTCTGAGTCGGTCTGGGCAGGCTTCGTCAGGAAGCGCTGGCCGGTGCTTGCTCAGAAGTAAGTTAGTTCTGTTCAGTGGGCTTACTCCCCGGTAAGTGAGTACAGTGTAGGCTCGCAGCCTCAAGCATCGCTCTGTTCCGAGGACAGGAGTGAGTGAGGCAGGATCTCCTCCCAAGTCTTCCTGAGCCCAGTGGACTTACTTCTGAGTAAGGTGAATGCCCGTGGCGCTTGCACCTGATGGCAGCCCCAAGGACTGACAGGTGGGCCCCTCTGATCTGCCACGATCAGTCTGCAGTCCTTTCCTGGGAGTAAGCCCCATTGCAGTGACTTGGTGGAACTTACTTCTGAGTAGACACGCACAGGATCGGGCTCTGTGCCGGCTCAGAGCTCAGCCAGTAGAGCCCAACCCTATGCATGTCTACTCAGAAGTAAGTCCCATTATAGTCAAGGGAACTTAGTCCCAGGTAAGTGCGGATGGGAGTATAGCCTTGCAGCGCAGTCCCTGTCTACTCAGAGGTAAGCCCGTGGTGCTTAAGGAGTTTACTTCGAGGAAAGTGCGCACTGTTTGTCGGTGGCGTAGCTGGAGGGGATCGGTGCACTTGGTCTGGCCGGGAGGGCGCCCCCCAGCTACGCCACCGCTGGACGTGCAGGACGGCAGCGCGGCAGGGAAGGGGTTAAAGTTCCTCAGCTGCGCGGGGCGGGGCTTCTTCCAGCCAATCGGGAGCGGCATGACGTGTAGCGCTGGGACACTGCGAGGGGCTGTCACGTGGCACGCCATCTTTGTTGCTGGCAGCCGCTTTTCCGCCAGCAGCCGGAAGTGTCTGCACACCAGCAGCAAAGGTGGCGGCGGCGCCGCCGCAGCCCGTGGAGGAAGCGGGAGCGGCGCGTCGGCGGACCCTCCGGGCGAGCGCAGATGGCGGGGAAGGAAGGTTCCGGGGCGGGATTCCAGAAGCGGGCTGTCAGTGTCTCCCTGGGGCGCTCGGTGGGCTGCGGGAGGCTGGACCGGGCGGGCCTCGCAGTGGCTCCGAAGGGGGCGCTCGCCCCCAGCCACGCCACTCCTCTGTTCTCCCCTCCCGCAGCTACGCGGACCCGGCCGAGATGTGGCGCTTCCTGCCGGCGGCGCCGCTGCTGATCAACTTCCTGGGCTCGCTGCTGGGCTTCGTGGCGACGCTGACGCTGATCCCCGCCTGCGAGCAGCTCTTCGTCGCCGCCCGGCTCTGCGGCGTGGACCTCAACAAGGCCTCGCGCCGGCCCGTGTGAGTGCTCGGCCTGGCCCGGCCGGCAGGCGGCTTGGGAGCGAGCCCCGGGGGTCAGGGGTGGCAGCCGAGAGCCCAGGCCTGTGCTGGTCTTCTCAGAAGTAAGTCCCACTGCAGTCAGCGGGGCTTGCTCCCAGGTAAGTGTGGAGCAGGGATGTGGGTGGGGAGGCAGAGAAAAGCGGAAAGCGGCACGGCCGCCACGCGAGGTGCTCAGGCACATTCAACCCTGTGCAGGGCTCTGCCTCCCCACCCACTGCGCATCCCTGGCATGGAGAGCACTGCAGCCTGAGTGCACAAGTGACTTCAGCCACTGTTGTGCAGCCGCCAGAGGCCGTGCTTCAGTGGCGCAGAGACTCTGGATAGCCTTGCCAGGCGGGCAGTTGCGTCTCTCTCCCAGGCTGCCAGCCAGAGGGCAGCAGCACCAGCACCCCCTTTGCTCTTCACTGTGGCTCCCCCCCCCCACACTCTCCAGGGCAACCACAGCTCAGCTTTCTATATCCCTCTCATACGCCAGTATGGGGAGTATTGACAGAGCGTCCGTCTTTCTTGCAGCCCGGAGTCCCAGGGCGTCGTCAGCGGAGCCGTGTTCCTCATCATCCTCTTCTGCTTCATCCCGGTGCCATTCCTGAGCTGCTTTGTGGAGGAGCAGTGCAAAGCCTTCCCGCACCATGAGGTAGGCAGGCCCCAGATCCCGCATCCCCCCAGTGGCGATCCCTGGCTGCCTGCCTGCAGGGGTGTGTGATGAGCAGCCTTTCACATCTTCTCCCCCCTGTAGTTTGTGGCTCTCATTGGGGCCCTCCTGGCCATCTGCTGCATGATCTTCCTGGGCTTTGCAGACGATGTCCTCAACCTGCGCTGGCGCCACAAGCTGCTTTTGCCCACCATGGCTTCCTTGCCGCTGCTCATGGTCTACTTCACCAACTTTGGGAACACCACCATTGTGGTGCCCAGACCCTTCCGGCTGTTGCTAGGAATGCATCTGGACCTGGGTAAGTGACCCTGGACTGCTCCTGGAAGGCTGGGACCCAGGTGACCTCAGGGATTTCTGTGGCCTGAGGGATTTCTTGTTACTCAGCATTCATGTACAGCCACTACTGCCACATTGGGAGATCATATGAACAAGTGAGCTTGTCTGAGAAACACACCATGCTATGGAAAGAGTAATTCAGCCAGTGTCCTTGGAAGGCATCTAGTGGTGCAATCCTGTGCTGAAGTTGTGCCACCCTATCGTAAGCCCATCCAGCACAAATAGCGAGAGGGGAATGAGAGCCCAGGCAACCCCCTAGGGCTGGTGCAGCCTTCCCAGTGGCTTTGCCAATGTCCACGAAGACACCAACTCAGCCCACCAATCATGGGGTGGCAGTCAGATGTCAGCTAACATTGGCCCAATGTACAAGGAGCCAATCAGCACATCTCCCCAGCCCTGATAGTAGCCAGTGAAGCACTACTACAGTGAACTGAGCAGGGAATGGAGGTAGGCATAATCCAGTGAAGGTGACATTTCCCAAGACAGAGCAACACCGTAACAGCTATTGCTGTCACCCATGGGGAGATGCCCCAGCGACCTCCCTAGCTGCAACGAGAAACCGCTAAGGTGGGGCAAAGTGGGGATCCCTGTCCACTAACAAAGAAACAAGTGTGGTTAAGCAACAACAGGTGTGTCAGAAGTCTTGACTCGCAGTGTCAGTCCAGACCCCTCATGGGCTCTTCCATGTCTTGCAGGCATCCTATACTACGTCTACATGGGCATGCTGGCTGTCTTTTGCACCAACGCCATCAACATTCTTGCTGGGATCAATGGCCTGGAGGCCGGGCAGTCCCTGGTGATCGCGGCCTCGATTGTCATCTTCAACATGGTGGAGCTCAGTGGTAAGCAATGGGAAGCCCCAGGGAGCTGGGTGGGAGTGTCAGCTCTTGAGTGGCATGATTCACAGAGCCTTAGGTGAGATGAAGCATGAACGTAGAGCCCTTCCCGTGTGCTTGTGGAACAGCAGCAGCAGGCAGGGTGTGCAACAGGTGTGCTGCCACTGGTGCCAGCTGACAGACTACTGTTTTTGCATTTCCTCTCTGTTCACAGGAGATTACAGAGATGACCACGTTTTCTCTCTTTACTTCATGATTCCCTTTTTCTTTACCACGTTAGGGCTGCTGTACCACAACTGGTAAGAAGTTCTGTAGAATGAACAGACCAGCCTGTGCCCTCTGGGAGGGAAAGGGTGGGAGGGGGTGCGCTCAGGGGAAGCTTCTGAGCTTATATGCAGTGAGACCAGGCAAGGCACTGTCATGTAAGTGCTGTTTGGGGGTCAGTGTGGGGTGGGAGGGCTGTCTAGTTCTAGCACAATCTATGTCTTGGAGATTGTGCCTGGAGAAATGCATGGAAGCATTAGGTGGCCACAACTGCTGAACTCTTGAGAGAGCTCATGCAGAAATCTGTTGTCCTGCATGTGAAATGCAGCTCAGCAGGGCCCTCTCTACCAGATGTCAATAAGCTGCAAACAAGCTGCAGCTTTTCAGGAGACCCACTAAACTGAGCCAGGCACTGCAGATGCATCCCTTTCCCCTCACACTGCCCCTTTTTCCAGAAGCTGTGCTCTCCTCCTGCACTCTTGACCCCTCTTGTTCAGCACTGAGCTCTTGTTTCACCTCTAGATGGGCAACACTTCAGCACTGCAGGTCCCCTTCCTTGTCCTTCAGGTGCCTGCCTTTGTTGTACCATTGTTTTCTGGCTGACTGCAGGTATCCCTCCCGAGTATTTGTGGGTGACACATTCTGCTATTTTGCGGGCATGACCTTCGCAGTGGTGGGGATCCTCGGTCACTTCAGCAAGACAATGCTGCTCTTCTTCATTCCGCAAGTGCTCAACTTCCTGTACTCACTGCCACAGCTCTTCCACATCATTCCCTGTCCACGTCACCGGCTACCCAGGTAACAGTGTCTTGATTACCAGCCTTCTTGGTCTGTGGCTTTGCGGCAGTCATTGCTTCTTCTTGCAACATGACATGAGCATGTCAGCCTCACACTGAAACTAGTTCCAACTCTGTATTTCTTGGCTTCAAATCCAGGAATCTTGGGAACTGCAATCCCAGGTGAGGGTTGTGGCTTCCTATGCAGAACTTGATAACACAGCTGCAGGCTCTCTAGCACAGAAGTTCATTCTGGTAATTCCAAGCAGTATCTGCACAGATGATGCAGGGCTCTCCCTGCAAGGTCCCTCCAAATTACTTTGTTTAGGTGTACTCAGGCTGCTAGGGGAGGAGGGATCTTTTGCCATTGGCTGAGTTTGCTTGCTGACCAAACCCTGTGTGTGTCTTTCCTTCAGGTTCAACCCTGAGACCGGGAAGTTAGAGATGAGCTATTCCAGATTCAAGCTCAAGAGCCTCTCTGCCTTGGGAGCCTACATACTCAAGGTAATGACCGAACAACCTTAGCCTCCTTAAGGGACTCCTGTGGTGTGGCAGCAGCCCAGGAGTGTTTTATGCTGCTGGAGTGGATTGCTTGCCACTCCTCAGGGCTTAAGCCTAGAGACACACCCACGATCAATGTCTTGCTCCCAGGTATTTGAGAAACTGCACATGGTTGATGTGCGTCAAGGAGCTGACAAAGATGGAGAATACACAGAATGCAACAACATGACACTGATCAACTTTGTGATCAAGCTCATTGGACCAACCCCTGAGAAGAACCTTACTATCCTGCTGTTGCTGATGCAGGTATGGGGCATGCTTCTGGGGCTAGAGAAGGAGCTGGTGTTGGCATCTTCCTTATAAGCAGAAATCTCAGATGGGATTGAGGTTGCAATGCAGCCCCCTTCTTTGAGGCATGAGTGAAACTTATTGCCACATTATGTTCACCACCCACTGCAGGAAGACTTTCCTTCCCTACAGTTGTTCAGGATTATCATGTTATGAATATTCTGCTTTCAACAAAAAAGTTAACAAAGCTGTTGACAGAGAAAATCAAATAACCAAGCAGCCCCCAATCCCTAATGGCTCACAATCTAAAATGATGCGGAAGAAACACTAGCAAGAGACTAGACATAGTGCTGGAGCAATGAATGTATGGAGAATCCTGAGCTGTGTCCTTAGCTGACGACGTGCCCTTGGTTGGCCTCTCTCTTTTAGGTTGTGGGGAGCATGATTGCCTTTTCCATCCGGTACCAGCTCGTGAGGCTGTTCTACGACGTCTGAGCTGCCCTCAGCGCTGCTGGTTCCTGATCTGTTCCTCCGTCGGCTTGTGGCTCAGAGCTGCCCTTAGCCCGACTGTCGATCTCCATCGCAAAGTGGGCAGAATGTATTGAGAGGGCCTTCAGGGGTGCCCATTTGTGTGGGGGGAATGCATCCTGTTTGGAGACAGGCTGCTGCTTCTGCTCCTGCTACAGGAGTTGTGCTGCTTCTTTCAATTGCAACTTCACTTCACTGGCAGGCATGGAAATGTCATAATACTGTAGGGAAGGGGGTGGGGGCAGTGGATTTTTTCTGTGTTTCTCCTATGGAGCAGTGCTGGTCTGAACAAAAAAGAGATACAGGCAAGGGGAGAGCCCAAAGTGCATGTGTGTGTGTGTAGGTTGAACTATCGCTGTGGAACTTGCTCTTCCCCCCTCCCCCACAAGCCGTTTTTGTTTTAGTTCTGTGTGCTCCTGCAGTTCACGCTGCTGCAGGCCATCATAGTGCTTCAGCCACAGGCTCGGATCCAGCAGAAGCACCATGCCTCCTACAATGTACTTAGCTTGGTAGGGGAGGCTATGAGCTTTGCGAATGTTGTATCCTGTCCCTTCCTCCCTTACCTGAAACATAGTTGCAGCTTGTGTCACTTTTTAACAACTGCTTTGGGTGACAGGGTGCAGCAGAGGTTGCTTTTAGATCTAAGCAACGTTTACACCAGAAAATAAGAAACATATCCCTTTAAAATGGGCTGAAGCTTATTCCTGTGCAGATTTGCCTAGGAGTGTACTGTTCACCTGCTGTGCCAAACTGCTTCTAAAGGTGTATGTTCTGTACAGCGTCTGCCTGCACTTCCGTCTTATATCTGAAGGGTTACACCCAGCTTGGTAAAGAGAAGAAAAGAGAAATGGAAAATGGACAGGGGCGAGCAGGCTATGCTCTTTCTGGGCTGGAGCCTACCTGAAAAGGGGACTGCTGGCGCTCAGCTGTCTCTGTGAGTGATGTTGTAGGGAAGAACAGAGGAATATTTTTTTTAAAGTAGCCTGGACTGTACTTAGAGGGGTAGAGGACCACTGATTCTGTAATAAAGCCATGACTGAACACAAGTGAAGGTGGGAGTGCATGACTTGGAATTGGAGAGGGTGGAGGTAGTCCTGAAGAGATTTTCAGTCTTTTTCTTAGGATAGGATCCTTTCTTTGAGATAGGATCTCAAAACACGTAGACAAACAGGCCTTGCTGAGGGAGTCAGCATGGCTTCTGTAAGGGTAAGTCTTGCCTCACGAACCTTATAGAATTCTTTGAAAAGGTCAACAGGCATGTGGATGCGGGAGAACCCGTGGACATTATATATCTGGACTTTCAGAAGGCGTTTGACACGGTCCCTCACCAAAGACTACTGAAAAAACTCCACAGTCAGGGAATTAGAGGACAGGTCCTCTCGTGGATTGAGAACTGGTTGGAGGCCAGGAAGCAGAGAGTGGGTGTCAATGGGCAATTTTCATAATGGAGAGAGGTGAAAAGCGGTGTGCCCCAAGGATCTGTCCTGGGACCGGTGCTTCTCAACCTCTTCATAAATGACCTGGAGACAGGGTTGAGCAGTGAAGTGGCAAAGTTTGCAGACGACACCAAACTTTTCCGAGTGGTGAAGACCAGAAGTGATTGTGAGGAGCTCCCGAAGGATCTCTCCAGACTGGCAGAATGGGCAGCAAAATGGCAGATGCGCTTCAATGTCAGTAAGTGTAAAGTCATGCACATTGGGGCAAAAAATCAAAACTTTAGATATAGGCTGATGGGTTCTGAGCTGTCTGTGACAGATCAGGAGAGAGATCTTGGGGTGGTGGTGGACAGGTCGATGAAAGTGTCAACCCAATGTGCGGCGGCAGTGAAGAAGGCCAATTCTATGCTTGGGATCATTAGGAAGGGTATTGAGAACAAAACGGCTAGTATTATAATGCCATTGTACAAATCTATGGTAAGGCCACACCTGGAGTATTGTGTCCAGTTCTGGTCGCCGCATCTCAAAAAAGACATAGTGGAAATGGAAAAGGTGCAAGAGAGCGACTAAGATGATTACGGGGCTGGGACACCTTCCTTATGAGGAAAGGCTACGGCGTTTGGGCCTCTTCAGCCTAGAAAAGAGACGCCTGAGGAGGGACATGATTGAGACATACAAAATTATGCAGGGGATGGACAGAGTGGATAGGGAGATGCTCTTTACACTCTCACATAATACCAGAACCAGAGGACATCCACTAAAATTGAGTGTTGGGCGGGTTAGGACAAGCAGAAGAAAATATTTCTTTACTCAGCGTGTGGTCGGTCTGTGGAACTCCTTGCCACAGGATGTGGTGATGGCGTCTAGCCTGGACACCTTTAAAAGGGGATTGGACATGTTTCTGGAGGAAAAATCCATTATGGGGTACAAGCCATGATGTGTATGCGCAACCTCCTGATTTTAGGAATGGGTTAAGTCAGAATGCCAGATGTAGGGGAGGGCACCAGGATGAGGTCTCTTGTTGTCTGGTGTGCTCCCTGGGGCATTTGGTGGGCCGCTGTGAGATACAGGAAGCTGGACTAGATGGGCCTATGGCCTGATCCAGTGGGGCTGTTCTTATGTTCTTGGCACATAGCTCCTGAGCACATCCTGCCCTGCTCCAGGGGCCAGGGAAGCTCACCACTCCCTGTTGTGGCCCTTTTATTCTGCCTCTCCTTTGCCTGTTTTATTTATTTAAAATACCCTGCCCACCAGTATATTTATTTATTTATACAGGTATTTATATGCCGCCTTTCTTTGGTCATCAGATTTCTCCTCAGACTTTAATCCAAGGCGGTTTACATAGGCAGGCTTTTCTAAACCTAGGGATAGAACCTAGGGGTTCTAAATCTAGGGATTTTTACAATTGAATAGTTCTAGTCTTTCACAGAACTCCTTGTTCCAGCTGGATTCCTTTCCGGTCTGGCCTCTCGCCTCCCACACTCCACTTGACCTCAACTCCTCTCTGCCACGCTCATCAGTATATCAGCCTGTCGTCAGTTCTCGGGTACTTCCGGTTGTTTCAAACTGGCAGCCTCAGGTCTTCAGGCATACAAGGTGGCAGCTCTACCAACTGAGCCAGACCTCTTGCCCAGTAGCCTGCTTGAGGCAGCTGACTTCAATTCATAAACTTAGTGTGTAATCCTAAACCACTTTCCAGCACTAACATAAAGGCAATGCAGCTCTGAGGTTAGGGAACAAACATTCCCTTACCTTGAGTTTGTGGCTGCCACCCGAGTGCAGGATCTACCATATTTCCCACTGGCAGAGTAGAAGAGTGCAAAAAAGAAGAGATAACAGCCAGTAGTGAAGAAAGCACTGCAGCCTTCCAAACACCTTACAATACCTCTCCCCCCAAATGGCAGCTGCTTGCAGCCCACTTATAGGTGTGTGGCACAATAACTAGAGTGCAGCAGCTCCCAGACCAAGGAAGGCAAGAAGGCTGTATGACAAGTTTCTAGCTGCTTTGGCAGAAAGAGCCTGTCGCTCTCCACTCAGCTGGCAAGGAGGTCATAAAAACATAAGAACAGCCCCACTGGATCAGGCCATAGGCCCATCTAGTCCAGCTTCCTGTATCTCACAGCGGCCCGCCAAATGCCCCAGGGAGCACACCAGATAACAAGAGACCTCATCCTGGTGCCCTCCCTTGCATCTGGCATTCTGAGATAACCCATTTCTAAAATCAGGAGGTTGCGCATGCATACCATGGCTTGTAACCCATAATGGATTTTTCCTCCAGAAACTTGTCCAATCCCCTTTTAAAGGTGTCTAGGCTAGACGCCAGCACCACATCCTGCGGCAAGGAGTTCCACAGACCGACCACACGCTGAGTAAAGAAATATTTTCTTTTGTCTGTCCTAACCCGCCCAACACTCAATTTTAGGTCCAGAGCAAGGAACTGCCGCAGTGAAGGCTTGGCCTCCAGCCAAGGGCAGCACCCGCAAGAGGGTCTCAGCTGGAAGGCGGCCATTGCCAGATCCTGCCTGTGGTCGTTTTCTTGGTTCCCTTGCATGTGTGCAGCGGAGCCGTCAGTGGTGCTGGGCGGTCAGGCCCTCTTGGAAGGGGGCCGCCTTGGGTGCGCAGCCAGCCAGGAAGTGCCCTGGTGCTTCGGAGACGAGGCCTCTTCCTGGGTATATCTGGGGCGCGGGTTTCGCCCTGTCGTGGCCTTGTGGGGAGGTCAGGCAGCCTGGGGGGGCCAGCTGGGGCTGTGCTGTGCGCAGCTGGAGCCGGGCCACCCCCGGCCGAGAGCGAGCCTGTGCCGCGGCTGGGAAGAGCCCGACTCCCCTGCAGCGGGGCGGAGTCCCCGCGCGCTTCGGCTCCTCCGGCTTTTTGAATTTGGCGCGCGAGGCCGCCAATGGGGCGCGGCCAATGGGGCGGGGCGGGCGGCGCTACAAAGAGCGGCGCTGCGCGGCACTCGCACGGAGCCATGCGGGGCGGCGGGTCGCGCTCGCGGCGCGCGGGGCTGCAGTTCCCGGTGGGGCGCCTGCACCGCCTGCTGCGGCGCGGGCGTTACGCGGCGCGCGTCGGGGCGGGCGCGCCGGTGTACCTGGCGGCGGTGCTGGAGTACCTGGCGGCGGAGGTGCTGGAGCTGGCCGGGAACGCGGCGCGGGAGCACCGCCGGGCGCGCATCGGGCCGCGCCACCTGCAGCTGGCCGTGCGCAACGACGAGGAGCTCGCCCGCCTGCTGGGCCGCGTCACCATCGCGCAGGGCGGCGTCCTGCCCCGCATCCCCGCCGCCCTCCTGCCCCCGCGGCCCGGCCGCCGCGCTGGCGCCAAGGCGGAGCCCTCCCAGGCCTCGCAGGAGTACTAGGCGCAGCCCGGACCGCTCCGCACTGGACGGGACGCCCTCGCCGAAGCCTCCCGGCAGCGCAGCCCGGATGGCGCCCGCCTCGGACTCCTCCGCACTGGACTGGACAAAGCTCTCGGCTGGAGCTGCGCGGCCGCCCCCTCGCTGAAGCCTCCCGGCAGCGCCACCGTCGCGCAGGGTGGCGGCCAGGAAGAGGAGCCCGGCAGGACTCGCCCGCGGACGCTCTGCTGGGACTTCGCTCGAGCTGCTCCTGCCGCTGCCTCCCTCCCTCGTGGGCCCTCCTGCCCCGAAGACCAGCCGCGGCCAAGAAGTCGGAGACCTCCCAGGAGTGTTCGGTGGTGAGGAGCGGAGCCCCGTTGCCCCCCCCCCGTGCGGCGCACCCCCAGACACTCCGGACTGGACAGGACTTTACTCCAGCTGTGCTGCCTCTTCATTAAAGGGTCCTGTTCCCTCGCACTTGCCTGCTCCAGTCTTTCATGGGGGGCTGGGCGGGGGGGAGGAGCAGGGAAGCCAGTTCAACTCCAGGAGTTTCCATGTGCAACTCTTTATTCGACTCCAAGGCAGTAGAAAAAGCATTCTGGGTGCATCTGGCTGGGCTCAGGCCCTGCACAAGTCCTGGCAGCCCAGCCCCCTGCACCAGGGCTTCCTTGAAGGCCACAGGTCTGGGAGGTGGTGGTTCCGGAGCCTCACACAGGAAACCAGAGCAGGGGTCGGTCCTCTAGTCCTGGGGGCCAGCAGTAGCTGCCCACAATCCACTAGTGCAGGAGGCGAGCAGTGGTGCTGACGCACTGGGGCCCCTGCTACAGGAGAGGAAGAGGAGCAGGCTTCAGGCCTCATTCAGCTGCCTGGCCACAGTGAGTATGTGCTTGGCCCCTTTGCTCAGGAGCAGCTCAGCCAGCCTGATGCCCAGCTTCTCTGCTGCCTCCTGGGCCGAGCGAGGAATGCCCCTGGCTGTGATGCCCACATGCTGCACATCATCACTGGGCCCATCTTCACTCTGCAAAAAGAAAATGCTGCTGATGAAAAGGGTGGGGTGGGGGTGGGGGTGGCTTTTTGGTTGAAAGGGTGCTAGGTTAGGGGGGTGGAATGGGGAAGAGTCTCCCACTTTAATGTTTCTGCTCCCTGCACTGCAAGGAAGATGCAGCCCAACAAGGGCAAGCCTGTTTCCAAGGCATTCTTACAAGCAAACAGGCAATGGGTGGGAGTCACTATAACAGGAGAGTCCTGTCACCACCTCTTAATGCAAACAATCTAGCTCTAGCACTTCAGACCCCTTAACACCTGTGAGCAGAAGCAAGTACCTCCTCCTCCTCTGGGCAGCTCAGGCTTGTTTGCATGGTCTCCTGCAGGCACTCAGATCCATCCAGGCTGTAGACGGCTCCTGTCAAGTAAAGCTGGGAGAAAGGGAAGCAGGATTTTGACCTCCACCCAGCAAGCCAGGTGTAAGAAGGGGGTCCCTTCCCTAGGGGTGCCTCTGTCTTTAGGCTTGTGTGCATGCAGGCCAGCAACCAGAACAGGAAGCAACGGGTAGCTGCTGCATAAGAACCCCACTTCCATATTTGCAAAAAAAGGGGGTGGTTCAGAGGAGAGGTGAAAACTTAGGAAGTGGCCACCAGCTCTGTAATGACATCTGGATCCCCCAGGGCTGAAGTGCTGAGGCAGGCTCCTGGAAAAAGGAGCTGGCTCCCACAGACAGCAAAGAGTCACTCCAGCAACACCTGCAATGTGTTTAGGGAGGTATATGGCACCAGACAAAAAAGATGGGGCCTTGCCCTGAATGTCTGAAGCACTTCTTGCAGTGGTTGCTGGTAATTCTGGCAACACTCGCCAGGCCAGACTAGTTCAACCTTTCAGGCCACGCACACTCTCCAATCATGCCCCAAACAGGCTCTCCACTACGCACACACAACGCAGCTGGTGCCCCCCAAGAAAGAAGCCCCCTCTGGCAGCCTGTTGGAAAGCAGCAGAGCAAAATTACCTGAAAGTCCTTCAGCACAGTGTTCACGGCCACAGGGACGCTGCAGCCACCCTCCTGAATGGGAGTACCAGAAGGGTTATTGGTGAACAGCTGACTCCCCACCATGTACTGTCCCCTTCAGCAGCCTGGCATTTGCTGCATTCCCAAACCTACCAGGTGCTTCATAAAGGCCCTCTCAGCAATGCAGCGCAGGACTGTCTCCCTGTCGTGCAAGACAGAAACCATGTCCAAGATCTCCTGGTCTTTGGCTCTCACCTCCACTGCCAAGGCACCCTGGAGGACAGGAGGCAACACACACCTCAGCCTCTCCCACAGCAGAGTGGCTGTACACACACATTGGGCTGAAAGTCCTGCAATGACCAGAGCGGGGGCCGCTGCCACTGGTAAGGATCTGTGCAGCAGGAAGGGAGACAAGAGGGAACCCTGGAAAGCAGTCCCTGGAAGCAAGATGGTGAGTTTTATCCAAACTTTGACCACTCTGCAAGAAGCCTCAGCAATCTGGGAAGGAAGCAAAGAGTTCTCCCCTGGGGCTGATTAGCATGGGGTAGGTAGGTGGGTGGTTGGAGGATTGAAAGCACCCCTACATCTTGCCTGCTGCCTTGTGGCAGAAACAAGACTCACTGGGCAACGCTTGAGTTCGTCAGGCAGAACCCCGACTCTTCCTTGAACACCAGGCATGAGTGTGAAAGAGAACCGAACTTCCCAGCTGTGGGATCTCCATGTGGTGAAGGTTTGTTCAAGAGACAGCTGATCTTGCTGTGCTAATGGGGGTGGAGGTTGCTGAAAGTCCTGCCTGTCACCCCAGGGAAACTGCCATCACAGCATCGGAAGTTTTTTTGGGAAAGGCTCAGAGCTAGTGGGGGAGCCCCTGCTTTGCAGGTAGAAGGTCCCCACTATTTCCATCAAAGATATTTTTGATGGGGAGCCCTGCCAGCAAGCACAGGCAATACCTGACAGTGGGCACTCTGACCACACCCACACCCCACAGACAGACTCTACACACCTGCCCAACAGCATACAAGCAGTCCATGGGGCTCAGAATCTGGAGAGAAGCAAAGGAAGGGTTAGCCATAAGGTTCCCCCCCCCCATTGACAGGAGAGAACTCAGAAGAAACAAAGCCCACCCCAGTGAGGCAGACCCCAAAGTCTGGCCAGGTCTCTTCAAGGAGGGAAGGGGTACCTCCTAACTCAGGGGACTCGAAGCCCTCCTGGCACTCTGGCGGCAGGCCATTCTCAACCCTCAGGTCAAGCAAGGGCACCTTTTCAAGCCTCCCCCAATTCACCTGGCCAATGCGACTATCCCAGCCCATCCGCCTCAGGCCTGCAGTGGCCAGAACAATGGCACTGAAATCCTCCTTTTCATCCAGCTTCTTCAAGCGAGTGTTCAGATTTCCTCTCTGCAGCAAGACTTAAGTGAAAACAAGGGACTTTGGGCCAGCAGAAGGAAGTGGCTGCTGTCTGGCCTGCACTTCCAGTCCTAGCCACCGAGGGGTGCTGGTGTCACACTAAGCCACTTGCTTGCAGCCTCCCTGGAGCCAACTCTGGCCACACCAGCCCCTCTCTGCAGGGAAGGGAAAAGTCTGATGATCCACACCCTCTGCAGGGCAAGAAGCCCAAGGGCAGAAGCTCCACTGAGTGCTGGGCTCTGCCCCAAGGAGCCAAGAACAAAGATGAGACACAAATATACAGAGCAGCTATGGGGCAGCTATCGCTGGTCAGGCTCTGCTTGCCACCTGCCAATTGGGAGTGACCCACCCCACAGGGGTGTTGCAGGGGCTGCATGTGAAAAGCAGTGAAGAAATGGTGACTGCACCACCTGCTGGGAAAGACATCCATCCCCTTCCCTTCCTGCTGCCTGTAAGCACCAGGGTCCTTTCTACAGCAGAGCCTGAACACAGCACTGCAGCCACCTCTCACTGGGAGCCAGACATCCGGGAGGGGGGATAGAAACAGGGAGCACACAGGAATCAGTGACTGCTGCACAGAAGGATACGATGTCCTTAAATTCCAGCCGAGGGAACCCCCTCTTCAGTTGCGCTGCCCGGCGCAGGGAGCTGGTCCCGATCACACTGCAAGAGGCCAAAACAGAACATGCGTCGGGGGGGGGGGGGAGCCAGCAGGCCACTGAAGAGCACAATGCAGGTCAGGGGAGGAAAGAAGGAAGGTGCTCACCAGACTCCTCCTGGAGTCCCAGAACATGGTCAGTTGTCGGCAGTGAGCATTTCTGACTCTGCCAGCCAATTTACTTTCCATCTTGGGGGGGGGGAGAGTTTCCCCCTGTGACCACCAGCCCTCTGAACACACAGGTCACAGCCTGATCTGACGCATGCTTGCCAAAAAGCCAGCCTCACTTCCCTTAATGGGACTACCGTCCAAGCAAGTGTGCACCGGATTGCAGCCTGAACTTTCAAAGAAAGGGCCGCACATCACATCTGTGCAGGTGTGCAGACAACGCTGAACAGAAATGAAGCAGCTCGAATTCTGCAGCACATGCAGTTTGCATAACCACGACTGCAGGCTCCCTCCTGTATCAACGCTCCACTGAGTTGTAAATCCGCATGTTTTTAATTACTGTAGCCACCAGCAAGCGTACAAGCAGGGTGCTCAGATCCATTGGAGGATAGAATGTCTATACCTTTAACTATTGTATAGAAAGAGAATTTTGGCAGGTGCAGCTTTTTCAACCTTTTCATACTGAGCTGCACCAGCCAAAATTCCCTCTTCTATACCATGGTTAAAGAAATAGGCACTCTGTCCTCCACTGCTTCTGGGCACCCTGCGTACAAGTCAAAGTGATTTCAAAGCGAAAATTACTGTACTTTACTGTTCAAAATCAGTTACGGAAGCTGGTCTCACTTCCTGGCAGTTCAAATCATGACTCAAAATCACTCCCTTCCCATTTAAACCCATCTACAGCAGGCTGCATCCAGCCAATGGTTTTGAGAAGGAGCAAAGCACACACCTCTTCTCGGGGAGACTGCTGAGGGTCTTCCCAGCGTGCTTGGGGTGAAAGACGACAGCATCATGAGGATTCTCCCTCCTGCAAAGAATGGAAGGGTGGGGGAGGGGAGTAAGCACCTCAGAAAGCCTGTCTGCTGAGCTGCAGGAGCAGCTGCTGTTGGAGGACAACGGCTGGCAGGTTCCTGAACTGCTGGCCCGAGAGAGGGCTCAAGCCACATCTCAGCCCATCTGATACCGGAGGCACCCTGGACCAAGAATGCCCACCTTAGCACCCATAGAAAATGAAAGACAGGCTCCAGGCCAAACCACCCACACCAGGCTCAGAGCTGCAGTACCCAGGACTGGTAGAGGCACTTGGACTCACTTGCAGACAGCCCCAATGGTGAAGCCGGCTGGGAGGGAGGTAGGCAGGTCCTTCAAGGAATGAACCACCAAGTCAACCCTGCAAATGAGAGAAGCAACGGAACTGATGCCAAACCTGACCCTTGGCACAGCATCCGAGCAAAGCGAGGTTGTGGGGGGGAGCCTGTGGCTGCCCCCTTTCCCCAGCCCTAACCCTCACCCTGCAGCCAAAAACCTGCTGCCAACTAAGCTCGCTCAGGGCCCCCTCAGCTCTCTGGACACCACTGCACCCCTCTGCTCCCAGGGTTGCTTGACCACATCCAGCTGTGCTTTGGAGAAGCTAACCTCAACCCCACGCAAGCATCCTTGTGCCTATCTGAAGCAACCCAGGCCTGGCGAGGTCACTGCCCTGTCTGGTTGGGGTTTTTTGGACCACCTGGGTGTCTCTGGCAGTCCCCTGAGCTGGACAGATGGGCTCTGGTACCCATGGAATTGGCACAGGCCAGTCCCAGCAGTAGGCTGGCTGGCTGGCTGGCAGGCAGGCAGGCAGGCAGCTTTTGGACTTGCAGGACCAGACAAAGACCACGACGCACACAGTTCCTCAGTAAGACCACACTTACTCATTCCTCTCCAGGGCATTCTCCAGTTCCTTGGTGAAGAGGCTTTTCTCTCCAATCTGCATGAAGAAAGAGAGCCTTAAGCCTAGGCCGAACCTTCTGCCACATGGCACCAACCACCCCACCGCAGAACACAGCAGCTGCTTACCTTGGACAGAGCTGTGTCCAGAATCTTATCTCCGGTGGTTGACATGGCCACTGTTCACAGAGACACAGATGGTCAGGTGGAGTCCCACACATACCCGGCACCTACAGGTGATGCTGATGGAGGAGACCCCAGGACCTGCCCCCCCCAGCTCCAAGGGGGAGAGTGAAGGGGGACTGCACCTTCAAAAGAAGGCTGCCAGGCAGCCCTCTTGCCAGACAACAAGCAGGACACAAACAGGAAAGGAACATGCCAAAATACACAAGCCCTGAGGCAGTTCCTTCTCCCGCCATGCTGCCGAGACTCCCACGGGGGCCTGAAGCTGAAGCCCATCCTGGACTCACCAATTTCGAAGCAGAGGTGGGGGTGGTGCTCCTGCAGCCCCTGCACCACGCTGTCTGTCTGGATCCTGGCCAGCTACAGGGGCAAAGCAGGGAAGGCAAAGGGCATTGCAGAGTGCCAGGACCCCCACCCTCTCACCCAAGACCCCCACTGCCTCAGAGACACACACACAGCATCTGAAGATGCATGGAAATGCTCACACGCGAACAGCCAGTGTCAGGCAATCCACCCAGCTCAGGCCCAAGTCAGACAGGAAGCACTGCTTCAGACAGTGCTGTGTAGGAAGCTGGGAACAGTTGAGAAGGCAGCATTGCTAGCAGGGGCCAAATGCTGATCCTGGGCAAAGCTCTGCCAGGCAGGAGGGTGCCTCTCCCCCACCCCCTTCTTTCATGGACAGGCCCCATTGGGAAGGCTCATCAAGGGTGCCACCACTGTCAGCAGCAACCGCAGCAGGCGGCAAGTGGAGATTAGCTCAACCACAAGGGTGGAACATTATCTTCTTTGGTTGGTTGGCTGGCCGCCTGCCCCTCCCTCCCTCTGTTTTTTGCATGCCTTCCTTTGATCCTGCTAGGTCAGTACATGGGGAAATCTGGGAGCAGCTGAGCCTGGGCGTTTGCCTGTTATGACAGTGGCCCAAGGTGCCCATCTCCAGCACCTGCTGTCACAACTGCTAACAGAATTCAGAGCTCTGCTGGCCTTACAGTCTGGGCCACACTGCTTGCCTCTCCAACCTCCTTATAGCCAAAGGGAAGAGAAACAAAGGTCATGAGCCTGTCAGAACATATGTCGCCCTGGCCTCACCTGGCTCTTCCTGGTTCCCACGCGAATGGTCTGGTTTTTGAAGCCATTTTTCTCCTGCAAAAGAGTGGTCTCCAGTTACACATTGAAAAGTGAGGCCTCTGTTGAGAATTTCTTCCTCTTCCTGCAAATTACTCAATCAAGGAGGCCTGCTTGCACCCACCAATGGCTGAGGCAGTGACCAAGAGGGACTCCTATAGCATCCTGGGAAGGCTTTGGCACGACTCAAGAGGCACAAGCGACCACTTTTGCTACACTACGAGAGAACAACCTTTGCCTAAGTATGTGCCACTGAACAGAGCACCCCCTCATCTTTCTCCCTCGGGGTCGGGTTTGAGATTGGAGGTTCCATGGGGCAGGAGCCTGTCTTTTTGCCAGTTATTTGCAAGGCTCCATGCACAGAGAGGGCATTAATGCCACTTTTGCTGCCTGAGCACTTTCAGCTCTGGAAGCCTGGGGCAAAAGGTGACCTCCCCCTCATTGTAGGCATGTTCAGGTTTTTAACTTGACAGACTCTTTGGTCTCCCCTCCTGCCAAAGGCAGAGTCACCTCCCAATGAGTCGCTAGCAGATAGCAGGAGGGGCTCTTGCTCTAAGAGAGGCCTTGGGTAAAGGAGGAGGCCGAAAGACAGACAGACAGACAGACAGACAGACACACACACACACACACACACACAAAGCTAAGGGCAACAAAAAGTCCAGCCTGCAGGCAAACCTGTACAGGTCTGGACTAGGGGTGAGCATTCCTGGCCGCTGCAAAGTCTTGCCCTTAAAACGGGGCAGGAAAGAGGATCGAGGCCTGGCCACTGATTCAGAGCTAGGACACATCCAGGCACTGGGAATGTGGAGCTGGTTCCAAGTCACTGGTGCAGAGCCACTTGGGATTTGGAGACATGCTTCCTTCCATCTGGCCCTCCAAAGAAACCCCCCCCCACCTACCTGATGCTGCGGCAGCACCATCGCCTCTGCCATCTCGACAGCCTTCCCAGCTCAAGAGCTGGTGCTCCTTTACTGCCTGCCCTGTGTGATCAAGGGAGCCTGCCCTGCAAACCAGCCCTAGCATGGAATCTGAGATAAGAAGGGGAAGGGGCGGGAGAGGCACAGGCTGTGGGCGGGAGCAGTCAAGCCAGGGAAGCAAGTGCAGCCGCCGGGGCCACTTGCAGGAGCTGCCCAGTTTCTGCAGAAGGAAAACTGTTCTTGGGAGGAGGCCGGAGGAGGCAGTCCACACAGGGCCACAAGCGAACAAGAGACATCTGACCCACTTCTTTGCACGCCAGCCGGGTGGAAGCCTGGCCTGGCCTGGCCACACAGTCCAGCTGCACCTCTTGGAGCAGCATGCAGGAGCTGGGGACCCGCTTCGTCTCCGGACAGGACTGAATAGCCTGACCGTCCTCTTTCCCTCTCTCACACTGAGGAGGAGCTGAAAGGGTCAGGCACACCACCAGCTCTTTGAGCACTGACAGGGCACACCGTGCTGCTGGGGGGCTCACATCCCCCAAGGCCCCAGTCATCAGTGACCCTCCCCAAGTTCCTGGGCACCTGCAGACCATTTGTGGCACGCCAGGTGTGGGACCCGCTGTTGGATCGCTGCTCCAAGGGGCGGGTTCTGCTTTCTCCAGAAGCAAAGGGGGAGAGAAGAGACCAGGGGCCGCCGGGAGCTGCTTTCCAGTAGGCACCACCAGGCCGGAAGCGGGCCTGGCTGGCAGACTCCCCGAGCCCGACTGCGGGGCTGCGCTGCGCTGGGAACCGCGGGGGGAGGCCGAGAGCGCTCCACGCGCCCGCCGCCGCGACGGGGGCAAGACTGGCCCAGGCAGGCTCCCTCCCTCCGGCCCTTCAGGCCCCGAGGCCGCTCGGTCCGAGCAGCAGCGGCGCTGTCCAGCTTCCCCCGGCAGGCAGAGGCAGGGCGGCGCGGCGCTCGCCCGCGGCAGGCAGCGGTTGCCCAAGAGCCGCTTCCCGCACGCAGCCCGCGCTCCGGCTGCGCAAGGGGCGGGAGGCCCGTTGCGACAGCGGCGGCACCGAGCCCGAGCGGAGTCCGGCCGGCCCAGCTCAGGGCGCACGCGCGCGGCCGGGCGCCTTGCGGGGAGGCCGGGCTGCGGCTGGATTGCGACCCCGCACAGCCCCCGACAGCCTGCCGCTCAGCACCCGCCCGGGCGGAAGACACTCACCGCGGCCGGCTGCGGGGACGCGCTCATGGCAGGGGCGCCCGGACCGCTCGCTCGCTCGCGCGCGCGCGTCACTTCCGCCGGGCCGCGCCGCCCACCAGGCCCTCCCTCGGCCGCGCCCCTTAACCCCTTTGCCGCCGCCCGACCGGCGCGGGCCCCGTGCAGCGAGCAAGCGCAGCTCTCCTCTCCCCTCCTCAGCGCTGGGGCAGAGCTGCCGACGGGAGGCAGCCCTGAAGTCGCCCTCACCGTGCCAGGCTGCCGAGGCCAGCTGGGTGGGAGGGAGCCCGTCCCCTCGCTTGCAAGCAGCGTGCAGGAGGCGGAGCTGCTGGGACGCTGCCCCGCAGGCTGCAGCAGCAGCGCAGTGGAGGAGGGAAGAGCCTGCTGCAGGGTCTTTAGCCAGACGCCCTTCTCTTGGGCACCAGCTGCGAGCAAACGGGGCTGCCAACTCCCCAAATTCCGAGAAGAGACCCCACGGCCTGGGGGGGGGCTCCCTGCCCCAGCAGCAGAGTGCAGCCCTGGGCAGAATGAACCACAGCACGACTCCTGGCACATTCCATGCAGTTTATATATAGTACAAGGCAGAGAACCACCTTCCCCGCTGGAGGAATACAGGCAGGGATGCCAGTGTTTGAAGACCATTTCCACCAGGCAGCCACACATCCCCTCCCCACACAACCGTCTGCCATCAGCTCCAAGCCCCCCCCCCAGCTGAGGGAATAGCCTGGCTGTTGTTCACCCTCCTCAGGCCTCTGAACGCACACAAGAGCTGCTGCCGGAACCGAGTACCCAGCCCCATCAACTCTTAGCCGCCACTCACAGCTTGCATGGAGTCCAGCAGGGAGGCTGATATAGCACACCCCAGCTGCACATCCTTAGGCAAGAGGCCTTCAAAAAGAAGCAAAGCTGCAGTGTCAGAAACAGTTGGCTCCCTTGGGCTGTGCTGTTCTCAAAGGAGAGGCTGCCTACAAGCACCTTGTCTGGGTTGGGCTAGAACCTCCAGGGCAGTGGCTCTGCTGTAAAGCAAAGCTGGAGTAAAAGTGCTAGGGGGGTGGCCCACAGAGCCAGGCTGTAGCTCTCTCAAAGTGCAGAACATTTCAACAAGTGAATCTTTATGGCAGTCGTACAAGTGTTTTCCGGCTCAGCTGCACCTTCTGCTGATTTCAGGGCTTGTAACAAGAACTGTTCTCTTCACAGAGGAGGGGCTCCTGGGCAGCCTAAGTGCTCCGCTTTGTGTGTATCAGCAGCTCCCGCTGCAAGCCGGCATCCAGGGCAGTCACAGATTTGCCCGGAGGCAGGTCGGTGATGAGGGTGAGCTTGTTGAAGACGCCCCGACCAAAGTAATCCGCGACCACTGAGAAGCTGTCAGTGGAGCACTTGAGCTGCAGGAGGCAAGAAGGTGGGATGGTGAGGCAAAGAGACTTTTACATGGCAAAAGGTGAGGGCTGATGGAGTGGGGTCCTTGCAAGATGCAACTGAGCCAGGCCCTACCTGGTGCTGGAACTGGTCATGCAAGTCCTGCTTCTGCTCCTGGGCATGGATCATATCCATGACTTTGCGGTTCTCCGGCAGGCAGGTGGGACATTCTGAGCCGCTCTCCGAATAGCTCTCAAAGCAGTGCTGGTGGAAGGAGTGGCCACACAGGAAATGCACCGATGGCAGCTCCAGGGCGCTGGTGCAGATGCTGCACTTGGTCTTCTGGAAGATCTTTGGACTAAGGAGAGGAAGCACAGTGTGGAGGCCTGCCAGCAAGGCTGCATGAAAGAGGCGGGAGAAGGGGGGACAAAGGCCCGGGTCCCTGGGCAGCTTTTGAGGACTTTCAGCAAATTGCCGTCACCCCTCCTGCTCCAGGAATGCTTTGAGCACAGCCTGGACTGCTGAGACAGTGGTCCCTTGTTTAATCGTGGGACAAGCCATACAACATCAACAATGCACAGCCCCCTCTTGGCAAACAGGGTCCTGCTGCCAAATGCCAGGGTCACAATACCAGCTGGATGCAAAGAGCCTCTGCACGTGAGACGGCAGCTGACTGCATGAAACCTGCTGAGAACTCTTTTCTGCAGGGACGGCTGCCCAAGCAGGCACAGGAGAGGGACTTGGCCCTACTCAGATCGCTTAAACGCAGGGGGGGAGCCAAGCACCACAGCAGCACACGACGAGGGTAGGTACCTGGTCCTGAGCTCTTCTATCTCCTTGCGAATCCTCTTGGTCTCTTCCCGGTATTTCTGGATCCTCTGCTCATCCTGCTCGATTTGCCGGCTCTGTTTCTGCAACTTGCTGACCAGGTAGTCCTTGATGACCGAGAGGGTGGCTGTGGAGTTGTGGGCCAGGGTCTGCACAACTGCAAGAGGAAGCAACTTGTTGGCAGGGAGAGCAAGAGAGGTGAGTGGGAGAAGGCACCAGCTATTTCTGTCGGGGCCAGTTACTTTGCACAGGACACAGGTGTTGTCCCAACAGAGGAGGAAGAGCCCAGTGGAGGCGCAACTCAGCACACTCAAGCAGCTTCTCCCACACTCCAGTGCCGTCTCCCACCCACAAAATGTATGCCAAACGGTTTCTGCACAAGCAGCTGAACACCAGACCTTCCCCTGGACGTGCAGCTCAGAGACAGGCCTGAACTGAGCGGCCTGTCATGGCTCTCACATCCTGGCCTGTTACAGCACTGGACGGTTCACTTTTTAATGGGAATGTTAATTAGCTGATGTCACTGGACGCTTAAAAGTTTTGATATTCCATCCAAAGCTCATGGTACACCAGGGGTGCTCAATAGGTGGATCGCGATCTACCGGTAGATCGTGAGACAAAATGAGTAGATCGCGGAGCCCGGTCTCTCCAAACTGTTAATATGTCAGTTTCGTCTAGTGACTAGACGAAACTGACATATTTAGCTGACACTAAACTGACACTTTAGCTGCTCTTCAGGAATGCAGCAACAAAACTGACGAAACTGACTAGACTCCAGCAGGGGCTCCATACATTAAAGGGGGTGTCTGTCAGACGCTTCCTTCCCCCCTGGTAGATCTCCGGGCCTTGCTGGGTTTCAAAGTAGCTCTCGAGCCAAAAAAGTGTGAGCACCCCTGGTACAGGCAGATTAGAAATCAATACATGCACACAGACATCCCCACCCTCTTGTCTGGGTGTTTGACCACCTGTGGGCCTCTGGTTGGCTGGCTCCTCCCTGTAGGATCCGGCAGGCAGATCTTTCAAGAAAGGAGGAGCTGCCACTTTCCCCCGCCTGTTCTTTCCCATCCACCCCAGAAACACCTCCAAGCCAGCCCTCCTCCTGCTCACCCAGTAGAGGCGGCATGAGGTTCTTGGTCTCAATGTGCTTGAGCACTGCTGCAACGTACTCCTTGCAGTCCTCCTCCTTGTGGGCAAAGTAGCCCAGCGCCTGCTCCCAGAGGCAGGCCTCCTGGTCCCCATACAGCTCGCAGACCTCCACCACCTTCCTGTACTGCTCGTTCTGCATGTGGTAGTGCATGATCTGCTGGAAGCTGGGGCAGAGGAAGAGGAGGCGGCTCAGAGTACAAGCCTGGCTCTGCATCGCAGTTCACCCCCCTCCAGAAACACCAGAAGCCCTCATTCACCCCCAGCTCCTTGCCACTCACAGCTTGCCCTGTTCGTATAGGTACAGGATCCCATCCTTGAAGCTGTGCATCTGGCAGAGGACCAAGGCCTTATCGAAGACGCTCTTGAACCTACCGCTCTTTAGCAAGGAAATGGCCTCCTTGTGTAGCTTCTCTTTAACCTGCAGGGAGCACAAAGCCAGGCAAAGATGCTGCTCAGGACGAGCTCTTCCCAGCCCTGGGGCACGAGCCCCTCTACACCCTTGCTCAGCAATGAGTGAGTGAGGGCCCCACACACTAAGGGGGCTACCCTCTCTGGCAACCACTTAGAGGTAGAGATAAACTGCCAGGACCTCCCCCATCTGCAGGTGGTTTCCTGCAGGCAACCGAGCCCCCTGGGGCCCTCAGCACCATCAAAGAGGCCAGGCGTACCTGGGGATCCTGCTCATGGGCCCAGTTCTGTAGCCGGAGTTCCAGCAGTGTGTCATACACGCCCTGCGGAGAATCAGGCTGCACCTCGGACATGTGCTCCAGGAAGGCCTTCAGTTCCCGGGAGTTGTTGGCAAAAATTGGAATGAACTCTTCAGGGTTTGCCTGCATCACAAGGGGAGGGAAGGAAGGCCAGACAGCCTGCTCTCAGCATCTTCCACACCAGCCCACCCACAGCAGCTCCCTCTCTCTGAGATGCTCCAGGAGCCTAGCAAAGTTAAGCGCACACTCTCAGCACCCTCAGGAGCAGCAAGTGACACTGAAGAATAGGGCAACCCCACCAGATCACAGGTGGGTAAGGGGCTGGCCTTTCCCATTCCCTCCCACTGTGTCCCTGGATCCAGCATTCTAACTGCCCAACCTTTACCGACCCAGTCAGGTTCCCACCACTGACTCTCCAACTTTGAGTTCACTTTATAATGGAACAATTTGTTCCTGCAATGCCAATTATCCCTTCAGCTTTAGCCGCAACTGTCAGCTGTAGAATCCCATGGCAAGGATTAACCCCTCCTTACTGGGCAAGGATTACTCTATAAAGTGGGGCACCTCTTGTATGTGATTGGGGGAGGACACCTTTTCCCCATGGCTCTTAGATGCCATTCTGCATTCTTTCATCCTTTGGGGACAGGAGACCATTCTGCTCAGTAAATCACTTGGTAATCTTTGTTCCAGAAAAGCAGCACAAGTATTCCTATCAACTACAACCCTGACCTGGTCGTTCCCTTCTCACACACAGGAACCCCTCTACCACCATACCCAGCCGATACCTTCCTTGCCTCCAGGGCCCCAGGGCCCTCGCGATCCCCCACGGGCTTGTAATCCGTGCACAGGACCTTCAGCAGCTCCGTCGTCTCATTCGGGACGTGGTGCATGAGGATCTTGCCATAGCGCTTCATGTTACTCTCTGCCTGCTCAAAGGGTAGCTTGCCGATGTACCGCAAGGCCTCCTGGTAGTTCTGTAAGCAAAAACGGCAGCAATGAAGTGGGTCCCTTCATCTGGACAGATGGAATAAGTTCCCAGGCAGCTTCAGATGAACAGTCAACAACATCCAGTCAAGTTTCTTCACCTTTTCCAAGGCAACGATAGTTACACAGCTCCTCCCAGAACATCCAGCCCAGGAGATACAAGAGCTGTTTAGCTTTTAAGAAGGGGGTTCCTAAATGGTCTCAGGATCAAAGGAATAAGCCAAGCAGTGAGCAGCAGCTTAAGATCTGCAAGCTGTCCACGCCTGTGCGAGCCATAACACCTTTTTATCAGCCATGTGAAAACACAGGTTATATTCCTAATTTCCAAAACCAGAGGTGCTCAAAAACCACATTCCCCAGCATGAAAGGCAGCCACGCAGCTGAGAGCGGCAACCCCCTGCCTGCCAAAAGAGACTTCTCACACTCTTCCAGGAACCAGACGCAGTCCTAGCTGCTAAAGACAATGCCCCAGACCGCTCCTACCTTGATGTCCTCCAGCTGGATCTTAAGGTACCACTCATGGTGCATGTGCTTCTCAGCCAGGTACACAGCATGGGAGTAGCAACCTGCCTGGCGCAACACTCTGATGGCTGTTTCCACGTCAAAGTGCACCTTCCGCTCGCTCGTCTGCATGGGAGGGAGGTAGCAGGAGAGTTATTGGCAGAGGACCCAGACTGTAAACCCCCCCCCCCCCGCTCTTCAGAAACAGGCATGCCAGCTTCAACAGGCCAGGGCTCATCACAATAAAGACTTGCAAACCACTTCTCAACAAAAAAAGTTCAAAGCAGTTTATGAAACTAAGCAACTGAACAACAAGTTCTTTGTCCTGAAGGGACTCGCAGTCACAAGACCCTCTTGCACGGACCTGTGGGCCATCTCCTCTTCGGGCCAGGAGCTGCATGAGACCAGGACTCCCTCCGCCCCCTCCAGCAGCCCCAGAATGCTCCCACTTACTTTGGGAACTGGGAGCAGTGTCCCGTCCCCACCAAGAAAGGGGAAGTTCTGGTTTCTCTCATTCCACAGAGGGGCGGGAAGAAACATAAGAGCTGTGCTGGATCAGGCCAAAGGCCCATCTAGTCCAGCTTCCTGTATCTCACAGTGGCCCACCCGATGCCTCACACAAGACCACAAGAGATCTGTATCCTGGTGACATTCCCTTTCATCTGGCATTCTGAGGTAGCCTACTTCTAAACAATGTAAGCATTCCACACCTCCCAAAGGAAGGACAGATCTGCTGCGGCTTCCCAACTCCAAAACTGGAGAACAAGTGCCAGCCAAAGGATTTTCATGCAGAGTTGGGAAGCTCTCTATCCCCAGAACAAAGCACTGGGAGTCTGGGGATGGCTACGCAGGCAAATCAGGGTGCCCACCGCCCTCCCACCTCACCTGGACTTTGATGAACTCCTCCAGCTTGGAAATGTCCTTCAACTTGGTGTAGCAGTTCAGCAGCAAAGTTGTGTGGTCTGCATTGGCCAGAGACTGCACGTGGAGCATCTGCAAGTAGGCAGTCAGGTTGTGTATCCGCTGAGCGTCCAAGAACTTACGGATAACGTAGGAGGGCTCTAGTTTCCCAATTGTTCTGAGGAGAAAGAGGACTTGTGAGGGCCTTGGCTACCAGAGGCCCACAGAAGGCCAAGAGGCCACCTGGGATGCCTGAACACAGCTGTCAGCCACATGTCACAAACTCAGATATGAGTCCCTGAACTCCATGAAAAGCAGAATACACCTGCAGTGCAACAGCCTAACAGTCCAAGTGACAAATTCACAAGGGGGAAAAAAAAAAAAGGAAGGACAGATTGAATTTGCACATAGCAAGAATTTAGGGGTCAACTACCTTTACCTGCCCCACTCTTTAAAGCGTGCCAAGCAGGAGCACCACAGCCCTGAATGTGAGCTACACAGAAGTCATATCCATCCACTAGAGTCATGACAAAAAAAAAAAATTCTTGTCCCCGGACAGCAAACCTCCATTTTACTGCATCTGTGCACAGTGGGGTTCACACAGCTCAGCTGGGTTTGCAATCCTGGATGCATTACTCTACTGAATGATCCCAAGTGATGAATGCTTCCCTACTGCACCAACAAGGAAAAACATGCAAGAGGAAACCTAGAGTGGCACAAGGGTAACTGCGTGGAGCTCAGAGATGGCGCGGTCTGCAGGTTAGGCCACAGCCCTTTCTTCGAAGGGTCCCGTGGAGAGCCAATGCCTGTCCCCAACACACACTAGGGCTTCATCTACCGGATGTACTGCTGAATGGCGCCGTCGTGGTTGCCTTTGTTGTACAGATGGTCTCCATACTGTCGAAAGATCTCTGAAAGGCCATCACTATCCAGATGGTGGCTCCTTGCCAAGTTGATAGCCATCTCAAACAGGTTCTTCTTGAAAAGCATCTGTTGGGTGGGAAGGGAAGCATTGACTTATAAAACTGAAAACAATAAGTAGCCATGGCAGGGTAGGAACCTACAGAGTGGACCAATTGGCACGCCTGTCCTTGCCTCAAGCTTGGTCTGCGTGTCCTTCTCTTGCAGTGCATGGAGCTTTCCATCCCTGGTCAGCACATACAGGCACCCCCACTCAGCCAGGACATCCACCACATCCTCAAAAACAGAGCTGTATGCAATGAATTTGTTTCCCAGATCATAAATGTTCAGGATCTGCTTGTCAGAATTCTGTGGGTCACCCCCAGCAAATTCAGACCTGAAAAGCAGAAGGGTGACAGTGAAGAGTAGCGACTTGCCTGTTACCCCACTGCATATGTAGCTCATACTCACTCCCCCTACAAAAATGTGCTGAAGGGGGGAAGAGTGTGTGGAAGCCATACAAAGTCCCCTGAGAACATGTCCGAGAGACTTCCATAATTAAGTCCCCCCTCCTTCCAGTGATGGTTCCTCCTGTCCTTTGCCCAGTTCAGTGGCTCTCCCTGCAGCTACATGACAACATTCATAAGAACAGCCCCACTGGATCAGGCCATAGGCCCATCTAGTCCAGCTTCCTGTATCTTACAGCATCCCACCAAATGCCCCAGGAGCACACCAGGTAACAAGAGAGTCCCACAGACCAACCACACGCGGAGTAAAGAAATATTTTCTTTAGTCTGTCCTAACCCTCCCGACACTCAATTTTAGTGGATGTCCCCTGGTTCTGGTGTTATGTGAGAGTGTAAAGAGCATATCTCTATCCACTCTGTCCATCCCCTGCATAATTTTGTATGTCTCAATCATGTCCCCCCTCAGGCATCTCTTTTCTAGGCTGAAGAGGCCCCAACGCCATAGCCTTACATCATAAGGAAGCTGCCCCAGCCCAGTAACCATCTTAGTCACTCTCTTTTGCACCTTTTCCATTTCTACGATGTCCTTTTTAAGATTCAATTGCTCTGGCAGCCAAGGCAGCAGCCCTCACACTCCTCAACAATATCTTTGCTATAAATAGGCAATTGTTACTAGTGCTTTTCCAAACCACCCCAGAAGTATGCCATCAGAAACTAGTATGCACAGGGACCAAGAGAACAGCTCCCATTTTTAAGGAGCTCAACTCCCCTGACCAACAAAATCTAGAAAACGGTTGTATACAAGATTCCCTGATTGTACGTGCCTCTGGGAAACCAAGTTGCCCACTGCTGACTGGCAGGGCACCAAACTAGGCAGACCAAACTTGTCTGCCCACCAAGACAACACTTATATTCTTGAATCCCACCCAGCACACTCAGAAGATCTAGGACCTGGTGTCAATCTAACAAACAGAGCCACAATGACCATTCTTTGTGTGGACGGGGGATTTCAGGCCAGGAAAAATTCCAGGGAGACATGCATCCTTCTTACTGTCCTCAAATGCACTTCAGGCACTTTCCACACTTCAAAATGAAACTAAGGCCATCTGCCTCAAGGCAGCTTACTTTGGAGACATCTTCCGGTCCTTCGACACAATGACAAGGTAGCCCCGATACCAGCGGGCAATCAGCTTCTGCCCCTCAAAGGCAAAGCAGGGCCCCCGGCCATCTGGCTGGTACAGGTACACACACTCATCTCCTGCCACAACGAACTGGAGGTCCTGGGAGGGGTCACTGAGTGTGGAGCAGCGCAGACCACAGCCGCGGGTGTCCAGCTCCAGCTCTGGGCAGTCCTTCGCTGAAAGCGTGTAACACTGCAGAGTCAACAGCAGGAAGTCACAATGATGCATGCTGACCAGCCGCAGCCAGGGTCAGAAGCAGGGGCACAAAGTGGGTCAGCTATTCCGCCGCAGCACCCCCATCACGTGAACCCAGAAGCTTACCAGAATGTTCTCAGTAGTGGCAACAAACAGATGGGTAGTTTTGCCAGACTGGCGGAAGGCAAGACCTGTAACTGGGTAACTTCCTTCATGGAGGATCTGCGTCTTGCTATGCCGATCCCTTGTGATATCACCTTTTGTAAGCACAACACTGCCATCTGCAAAGCCTGTGAAAGAGAAAAAATATCACGCTACGTATCGTAATCCTGAATAGAGCTACTGTTCCCTATCCCCGAAAAATATTAAATGCTGCTCAAAAAGCCACTAAGACAAAAGTTCAAGAAGATTGACGTGAAAAGCTGAAGGACCATTCTAGAACAGAAGCCAGCCCTCTCTGCAGCCTCTCAAGTCACCTTGCTAGCACCCCGACATCTGTAACTCACAGTAGAAAGTTTGTTTCCATTTACCAATAGCCATAAAGTTGAGATTCTCATGAACTGTGAGGCAGGACACCACTGTGGGCTTGTTGCCCGGTATGGCAGGAAAAATCCTGGTGCAGAGCGGATTTCCACCATCACGCTTCTCAAGATTCCAGACTTTGACCTAGAAATTATGACAAGGTACTTGTTCAGGTGGCTGGCCATAATTACTCCCCTTCATCCAGAGATAACTGCTGTGGTGGGCCAGCCATGTTGGTTTACCCCTTTTGATACTGCTGAACATGCTATGGGTTCCACCCAGCAGATACAGCTACTGTGGAAGTCGGGGTCATGTATACACTTCTTGGGGGGGGGAGGTCACCCCTAAGCAGAAGACCACTGAAGGGCAAACTACCCAAATAAACACAGAAATTTTTTTCACTTCAACAAGGTTTTGGCCTTTAGTCTGCCTTGTTAAGGAATTTTTTCTTCCATCTGAACTATTTTAAAATGTTTGCACATAAACTGTATGTGTGATACTCCTAAACCATCAAGTGATCTTGCAGAAATGCAAGGCACAAGAAATATTACAGAAAATAAAACAGAATATGAGCAGGAAATCTTCATTAGGCTAAAGCTCAAAAATGGCATTCTGGGTGGCATAGGATACACTGTACTCTCTCAGGTGCTGGCACAACAGGTGTTGGACACCTGACAGCTTGAGCGTTTCCTAGGCCTTGCATCACAGGTAACACACTACAACAGATCTCACAAAAAGCATCTCATCAGACAAGAAATAGAGTGGCTTCTTCCTCCTTCTGTGGACTTACCAAGGGATTTATACCTTCTTCATCCTCACCAACAGAGACCAAGATGCTGTGCTGCTTCAGCTGGTAGAGGTGTGTCACTCTCAGCTTGTAAGCCTGGAAGTTGCTGAGTTGAAGGGAGCGTGGCAGAAACCACACCTGGCCTTCCATATGTATGACTTCATTAAGGGGCGTTCAATATAAAAGAGAACAGCAAATACTAAAAAAAACTCAGTACTTAGTTCGCAAAATATGAGTGTCTTATCTTTATGTCTCTTCTCTTACAGAACCCAGGACAGTGTGCACAAACTTCCCAGGCAGTCTAGCATTAAGGCACCGATCAGCTGCACTGTAACTCCAACTAGCTTCATGCACTAATCATTCACGCTTATCCTTTCTGCACAGATGCATACTCAAGACAGCATGGGCAGATCAGGGGGGGCGTGGTGTGTGCCCCCCAAACTGTTGTGCCAGTGGGGAGCAAAGTTGGGTGCCAGGGGAACACCCACTGGGTGAAGCTGAGTTGGAATGAGAGCCCAGATCTACTCAGCAGGTAGATGTGAGCTCCAAACCCGGGCAAGAGCCCAGGTGTATCCTCCTGGTTGACCTGAGCTCTGGAATTAAGGTAGTGCTCATGGCTACCCCCAACACAAACACTGGATCCACCCCTGAAAGGCAGAGAACGTCTAAACGTAGTGGCGAAACACAGATAGAGACTGACAGTGCATGCAGAACAGAACCAAACCCCCCTCTGAAGAGGCCACTTCAACAGGCACAGAAGGTTCGGGGGGGGGGAGAGGGAGGCTGCTGGGCACAGCTCTCTAGGGAGACTGTCCACAGTTTGGATGCCAGAGGCAAGGGGTCTAGTCTGCACCCCATGCTGGAGGAGGGGGGAAGAGGGAGAGACCCAAAGGACCTGGAGGGTTCTGGGGGGGTTCCAGGCAGCTGAGAGTAGCTGGAAAGCTGCCAGTCCACCCCAGCCACTCTAAGGGGGCTGCTCCAGGGACGTGCTGTGGGGGGGGGCACAGCCCCTACCTGAGTCCTTCGAGAAGCATCATAGAGCAGGCGGGTGCAGCGGGTTGTGGGTGACTCCTGGTGGCATAGCTGGAGGGAGCGGAGCAGGCAAGCGGCTTCTCCATAAGACAGCCCCACTGGATCAGGCCATAGGACCATCTAGTCCAGCTTCCTGTATCTCACAGCGGCCCACCAAATGCCCCAGGGAGCACACCAGATAACAAGAGACCTGCCAGGCTTCCTGGGAATTGTAGTTAAGAACAGAAGAACAGCCCCACTGGATCAGGCCATAGGCCCATCTAGTCCAGCTTCCTGTATCTCACAGCGGCCCACCAAATGCCCCAGGGAGCACACCAGATAACAAGAGACCTGCAAGGCCTCCTGGGAATTGTAGTTAAGAACATAAGAACAGCCCCACTGGATCAGGCCAGAGGCCCATCTAGTCCAGCTTCCTGTATCTCACAGCGGCCCACCAAATGCCCCAGGGAGCACACCAGATAACAAGAGACCTCATCCTGGTGCCCTCCCTTGCATCTGACATAGCCCATTTCTAAAATCAGGAGGTTGTACGTGCACATCATGGCTTGTAACCCGTAACGGATTTTTCCTCCAGAAACTTGTCCAATCCCCTTTTAAAGGCGTCCAGGCCAGTCGCCATCACCACATCCAGTGGCAAGGAGTTCCACAGACCGACCACACGCTGAGTAAAGAAATATTTTCTTTTGTCTGTCCTAACCCGCCCAACACTCAATTTTAGCGGGTGTCCCCTGGTTCTGGTATTATGTGAGCCCTTTGGAGCCATTCCCAGTGGGGGAGCAAAACGAAGCCGTACGGCGAATGGCTCCGAAAGGAGGGGCCGTTTGCCCGCCCCGCTGCCCCGCCCCCTCCAGCTACGCCACCGGTGCCTCCCACGACGCTTCCCGAAGGACTCCGGTGGGGGCTCCCCCCCACAGCGCGCCCTAGGGCTCCACCCCGCCGGGGAGGGCGCTCTGCACGCGCTCAGGGGCGCTCTCTGAGGCCGGGCGAGGCCCGCACCCGCAGCCCTTCCGCCCCAGCCGGCGCCCAGCAGGATATCCCCGAAGACGAGGCTGCCGCGGCCCGAGTCGCAGACGGCGATGCCCGGCGGCAAGAGGACGGGCGCGCCGCCGCCCTCGAGCCCCTTCACCACCTCCCGGTCGAAGAAGGCGAAGCGGCGCCACTGCAAGTAGGCGGCCATCTTGCTGGTCTGTGCGAGGTCATGTGACACGCCCGCACAGGCTGCCGGGAGATGTAGTTTACCGGCGCACGCCCCCTGCGGCGCGCACGCGCAGAGGAGCCCGAGGACGGCCGCCTCCCCGTTGCCGGCGTCGGCGCCTCAGGAGCCCGCGGGGCCCGGCAGCGGAAGGCAGGAGGGTGAGTGGGCGGGGCGGCTGCCCGGCCGGCGCCGTCTGCACGTGCTCAGAGGCCCTCTCGCGGCCGGCGGAGACGTGGCCCAATGGGAGCGCGCGGGGCGGCGCGCGGGCCAATCGGCGCCCGCCGCGTCCGTGCGGGGCGGGAGGAGGCGCGCAGGCCCCGCCTCCCGCCTCGCAAGCCCCGCACAGCACAGGGACGCCGCCGGCCGGCCGCGCTGCAACCCGCGCTCGAAGCCGCCGCCTCGCCCCGCTCGCGGACGGAGCCTCCGCCAGCCGCGCCCAGCATGGCCCGCGCGCCCCGCTGGCCTCTGCCGGCCACCCTGCTGCTGTTGTCGCCGCTGCTGCTGCTGCCCCGCTCCGGTAGGCGCCCCGCCGCGGGCTCGGCCCCTCGCGCCCAGCGCCGGGGTCCTCGGGCAAGGCCTCGGGGCTGGGGCCTGCTCGGCGGCGTCCCCTCCGGCTCGGGAGGGCTCCGGTAGGGTGGGGGTCGTGGGGCTGCTGGGCAGGGCCCTCCTCGGGAGTCCTTCCCCGGCGCCCCTCCAGCAAGGGCAGCGCTGCCCGTGGCCGGCTCGAGGCCCTCATGGTGCCGGCCTGACCCTGCCTCTCCCCGCAGAGGCGCTGGCCGTGATGTCGGTGGACCTGGGCAGCGAGTCCCTGAAGATCGCGCTCGTCAAGCCGGGAGTCCCCATGGAGGTCGTCCTGAACAAGTGAGTACCCTGCAGGCGTCTGGGACAGGCAGCGGCTGGCTGCCTCGGCTCTGCGTGTCCCTCGGAGCTGGAGTAGGTCCTGTTGGCTCTTTGTAGAGCAGAGGAAACAATCAGTCGGCAAGCAGACTGCTGGCTGAAGGGAGGGGGAGGTCCAGGAGGTCCACCTGCCCCAAAGCATAACCCCGGCCCTCACACGTTGGGGGGAGGGCACTCAGCCAGAGATGGTCATTAACGTCAAAAGCTTGAATCCAGGAGTAGGGAACAGGTTGTGGGTCTACGTGCCAGCGAGCCCTGCCTGACTCCCACCCCCACAAAGGCTCCTAGCGTAACATTCCTTTTTGTCATAGGGAGTCTCGGAGGAAGACGCCGGTGGCTGTGGCCCTGAAAGAGAATGAGCGCCTCTTTGGCGACAGTGCAGCGGGAATGGTAAGCCGCAGACCTTCAGCTCTGGGTTAGTTATTCCTGTCTTTTTGTTCCTGAGCTTCAGGCAGCTGGAATGAGGTTGGATGCCATCTCTGCTGCCTGCCTCCTTTTGCCCCAGTTGTGGATGCCATTCTTGCACACGTGCCTTCCTGCTCAGATGCACTGGAGGTCTTTTTCCAGGCCTTCCCTACTCAGTAGCTCAGAGCATGTGCACGCAGAGAAGGACCTCTTGTGCTTTTAGCGTCATGGTTTTGAGCACACAGCCTGTGGATTCGTTCTTTTGCTCTGGCTCTGCGGGAGCTGTCAGGTAAGGAGGACACAAGGGGCTGCCCTGCTTGGCAAGTGCTTTAGTTGATTGTGGGGCAGCGCTTACAGTGTTAAGATGTAGTGGTTTTTATAGTGAGCGGTGGGAGACATAAGGAGCTACACTGTTCAGGAAGAGGAGCTGGATTAACCATGCTGTCTTCCGCAGGCCGCCAAAAGCCCAAAGCTGACATTCCGTTACTTCCAAGATCTTCTGGGCAAGAACATGGAGAACCCCCAGGTGGCACGTTACCAGTCACAGTTCCCAGAGCACGAGCTGGTGAAAGATGCAAGGAGGGGCACCGTGATGTTCAAGCTGCCAGAGTGAGTGCCCAGTTTGGGTATATGTGGCTTCATTGGGTGAGGGAAGCTGTGCCACCTTTTTGGGTGCCGCTCAGAAAGCTGCTGCAGGAGAACGGCTGGACATGCGATAGGATCAGCTTGCAGCAGGATGTGCGTCTGTGACAGAAGTGATGCCCACCCACGTCGAAAGGATGGGCCCAGTGGAAAAAAAGTTCCATTTGCTTTTCTAAGACAGTTTCTCAGAACTGTTCCTGGCACAGTACAGGTTGTTTGTCTGCCTGTTCCCAGCAGTATTAGCCCATCGTTGTATTTCCTAGGTGGGGAAGTAGCGTGGGCTCTTATCCTCCCTGTTTTTTTCTTGCAGCAAAACACAGTATAGTCCTGAAGAGATTCTGGGCATGATCCTGAACTATTCTCGGTCGTTGGCAGAGGACTTTGCAGGTTAGGACCCATCAACATCACTTTTCCAGTGGTGAACTTGGCCCCGGTACCACCCGGGTCTGCAACCACAGGCTGCCGCTGCCGCCCCCCCACCAAGGTGCCGCTCCCCCATCGGTGGGCTGCCACCCCCTTTCGGAAGCCCAAGGAAGCTGCACGCACCCTCCCCTGCCCTCCAAACAACTTGTAAAGGCCTTGGAGGGTCTAAAAGCTTCACTTTCTGATGTTTTTCAGCCTTCCAAGGGATTTATAAGGCCTTTGCGGGGTCAGGAAAGCAGTGCACTGCTTCCCTTGTCCTCAGAACGCTTCTGGGACCCAAGTGGCATAAGGCGCGTGCTGCGAGAATGAATGGTGCCACCCCCCCTCAGTATGGCATATAGGCAAAGAAGCAACATTTTAAAAGGCGCTAACGTGTTGGTGACACTTTTCCACCGAGCAGAGCAGACCGTCAAAGATATTGTGATCACCGTCCCTGCCTACTTCAACCAGGCGGAGAGAAGAGCTGTTTTGCACGCAGCACAAATGGCAGATCTGAAAGTCTTGCAGCTTATCAGCGACAACACCGCTGTGGCTTTGAACTACGGAGTGTTCCGGAGGAAGGACATCAATGCAACAGCCCAGGTGCTCACGGCTGGAGGGGGTCTGTGCCTGTGCCTTTTTTTCTGCAGCTCACCGTTACGCTTTTGTGATTCTCTCTGAATCCACAGAGAGTTGTGTGAAAAGGAACAGTCATATTTAGCAGCCTGACAGAGTAGTATTTTTCTGTTTGAGCTTCATGAGGGGATATCGAGAGCGGGTTTTTCAAAGCCATGAGTTCTATATGCTGGCCTGCAGTGCATCCTCAAGCTGCTGTTCTTTGCCTTGCAGAATATCATGTTCTACGACATGGGAGCTGGTAGCACAGTGTGCACCGTTGTAACTTATCAGACAGTAAAAACCAAGGACTCGGGCACCCAGCCGCAACTGCAGATCCGGGGTGTCGGGTAGGTGCCCCTTCCTAAGACAGAGGAGGGTCTGGACTATTCCACGTACTGGAAATGCAGATGGGATAGAGGTGGGAATTAGAAGTGCCAGGTTTCTGCCTTGAAGGGAGCAGGTGTAGCCAACACCGTGTCCTTGGTCTCTTTTGCTAAGTAGTCATGGCTTAAGCCTCTGCTTTCACTGTCATTGGCTCAGCTTTGATCGCACCCTGGGAGGGCTCGAGATGGAGATGCGCCTCCGGGATCACCTGGCCAAACTCTTCAATGAACAGCACCCATCTAAAGACGTTCGGCGGAATCTCCGTGCAATGGCAAAGCTTCTGAAGGAAGCCAATCGCCTCAAGACGATCCTGAGCGCCAATGCTGACCATATGGCCCAGGTACGTGGCAGGGTGGGAGGGGAGGAATGCCTCTTGTGGCTGGTAGCGCATTGGGCACGTGTGCGGATTGCTCAGCACAGGAACCAGCGCAGCCATCTCTTAGCCCGGTGCCAACCCTTGTAAGCCCCATTGGGTGCTTCTCTTCCTTGGGGGGTTTACAAATAGCTGCCATTCCTTGTCTGACTCAAGGTGGAAAATGGAGGACACTGCTCAGCACTGGCTCCACCCCTTCCCCCCCAGTTCAGGCTTGTCCCCAGTGGCTGGCAGTGACTCTCCGAGCATGGGAGAAGAACCATTTTGTGCCCAATCCAGAGATGCTGCCAGGTAGTTTCAGGTATTGAACTGAATTTGTGTCACGATCTGGAGAAGGAGGTGGTGCGCTCTTGTTCTGAAGAACCGTTTAAAGCAAAATGCTGCAAGAGACACGTGTGTATGAGAAGGCACTTCTGGCCCCTCTCATTCCCAGGTGGAGGGACTGCTGGATGACATTGACTTCAAGGCCAAGGTTTCGCGACAGGAGTTTGAGGAGCTGTGCTCAGACCTGTTCCAGCGAGTGGCGGGCCCTGTGCAGCAGGCTCTTAGCAGTGCTGAGATCGGTCTGGTAGGTGCAGGTGTGCGTGGGGGGCAGGGGGTGTCATCTAGTGCCGCACAGTGGGTGGGGGTGGTGCTGCACTCCTAACTCTACTTAGTTGTCCTCCATAACCTTCTGAGAGTAAGGCTCAAATTTTTTTCTTCTTTCTAGAACGAAATTGATCAGGTGATCCTAGTTGGTGGGGCCACCCGAGTGCCGAAAGTGCAGGAGTTCCTCTTAAAAGCAGTTGGCAAGTAAGTGCCCAGCGGTCCCCAGCACTTCTTCTCCTGCCTCTCATTTCTGGCCAGAACCAAGAGCGTGTGTAACTCCTTCTCGTGTTGCTAACCATAGGGAGGAGCTGAGCAAGAACATTAATGCCGACGAAGCAGCTGCGATGGGTGCTGTCTACCAGGCAGCTGCCCTTAGCAAGGCTTTTAAGGTGAAGCCTTTCCTCGTCCGTGATGCCACCGTCTTTCCCATCCAGGTGAGCTGAGGCTTTTTTGGGGGTGGAGTGCTAATATGACAAGAGATGTACTGTGCGGAGGCTGGAAGGGGCAGCAGAGCTCCCCGGACTGTATTTGGAGCTGGAGAGGAGTGCTGCTCTCTTGCATGCCGACAGAGCACTGGTTTTCTGGGAGCGCAGCTGTCCAGTGGTGGAAGGCAGGGCACTCCAGCTACCAGTTGCACATAGGAACAAATGGCAGGGGCTTTGTTGTGCACCCTCCTCCCGCCAGACAGTGCCAGGTTGCTGCACAACCCCATTTTGCCCACCGGTGCCCCAGCCTTCCCCACTTCCAGTGTGGCACTGCTGCATCACCCCCAGTGGCAATCGGCTCGTGCATTGCTAGTGCTGGTGGTTGACGAGCACTGGCACGTGAGTTCTGTTGCGCAGTACAGTGTGCTTGCTCCCTTGACCAAGGTTGAGTTCACCCGGGAGGTGGAGGAGGAGGACAAGTCCAGGAGCCTGAAGCACAACCGGCGGATCCTGTTCCAGCGCATGGCCCCATATCCCCAACGCAAGGTCATCACCTTCAACCGCTACACAGACGATTTTGAGTTCCATGTCAACTACGCAGACGTGGGCTTCCTGAGCGAGAACGACTTGCAGTGAGTGCAGTTGGGAGCCAGTTGTGGGCTCAGGCTTTTCTCTGTTTCCTTTTTCTAACGGCTACTGATCCCAGTGATATGAACCTGGAACTTTTCTGCCTGAAGTAAGAAAGGCAGCTCCTTTCCCTGGCAAGGGTTCAGAGTTGCCCTGATGCCTGATGTACGTTGGCATGGCACTTTTCTGATGCTGGCAGGGCTGCTGTTGCGCCTGTGCATCTCCAGGACAGGGCTGAGCTCTGAGTTTGTGCTCACGGATGCGGCTCCTGCACCCTTGCAGGGCGGCTCAGAAAAGAACCTGGAGCTGACAGTCTTGGCCATACAGCAGAGCTGGAGGCCCAGTCAGAGCAGCCTAGTCCCCATTGTGACCCTTGGCTTAATCTTTGCAGAGCATTTGGGTCCTTGAATCTCACGCGAGTGAAGCTGCGAGGTGTGGGCGAGAGCTTCAGGAAGCACCCGGACTATGAGTCCAAAGGCATCAAGGCTCACTTCAACATGGACGAGAGCGGCGTGCTGAGCCTGGACCGTGTAAGTGCCACCCCAGGGCCTGGCGCCTCATGCTGCATCGCTGCTCTCCCCCACCCAGCCTCACTCTTGCTCTGTGTCCTCTTCCAGGTGGAGTCTGTGTTTGAGACTGTCATAGAGGACAAGCCAGAGGAGGAGTCCACGTTAACCAGTAAGCTTTCCGTGGCACGTGGCCAGTAACCTGCCTCGGGAGCCATCTCTCCATTCCAATTCCGTCCAATCCAGTAATCTTCATTGGCACGCATATAATACATATGGCAACAGCCACTTGCAGGGGAGAACATAGGTGAACACAAAGTAATGCAAAAACAAAATCTAATGCAATAAAATAAGGTGTGGAACGTTATCAGTAGTAGGCTTAGCAAATAAACTAGGTGTACTTAGAGGACATTGAGACTAAGGATTTAGAGATCATCTCCGTTATATTGATCATGCAATCATTGAGAAGGAATTTCAGATTCTCTAGATCAGAAAACTCTTCTCTATTAAGTATCGACCGTTCCAAATACATGGAACAGGAACTAGCAGGATGGAGACAGTAAAACAGAATATGTTGGGCGGTTTCAGTTTGACCTTGATTGCAGGGGCAGATGTGTTCTGCAAAGGGGACCTTGGCGTACCTCTCCTCTGACCATGGACGGCAGGAGGTTAAATCTTGCTAAGGAAATAGCACATTTGATTGGATTGGTCATAAGGGAGAAGTATGGTACCGTGAAACCGTGTTGCAATGGGATGGAGAAGTTAAGGGGGAGCAACTTCTCAAAGACATTTCATGGAGGTTTTAGAACTCAGTGTCCAGCACTCTTTGTTTTAAGATAATATAAACCACTGGATAAAAGTGCAGGCCCAGGAAATCAAGTGAGAGTCCAATTTTTTCCCTCACCAATTTGTCCCATTTGCAAGAATCAAATTGCGATACCATTAAGTGTAGGAGGCTACCAGGCTTTGAATAATAGTATATTTTTAACTAGTAACGTGTGGTTAATAATCATGCTCTGGGCTGTGTTGGTTACCAACTTCCGATGCGTGCCTCATAAAAGATTATTTTGAAAGTGTAGTCCTAAATACTTGAAGGTTTTAACGTGTTCACAAGTTTCCCCCTTTATCTCTCTCCATTCTCAGCAATGGCTTGAGGGCCTGGGACAAGAGGCCACTCTCCCTCTCTTTGCCCTCAGCTCTTTGGCCAAGTGCCAGGCACCTGGGCTTGCTGTCCTCTGCCCTACACATCCCAGCCTGCTGCCAGGTCAGCCCTGTGGAGGTGCAGCAGTGCTTCTGTGTCTCATTTGTTAGGATGGGGCTGGGTGGAGAACTGAGGGCAGTGCAAAGCTGACCCAGTTGGGGGCAGGGGTAACCTGGGCTGTTTCTCCCACTCAAACTGAGAGGTACCAAGAGAGAGATTGTGGCTGGCATTCTCTGCAGAGCCAGACACACACCCCGTGGCTGCTTCTGATGCGTGCTTCTTTTCGGCAGAACTTGGAAACACAATCTCTAGCCTCTTTGGGGGAAGCAGCACTGTGCCAGAAGCTGTTGAAAATGTGACTGAGACCGTTCAGGTGAGCTCTGTGTTGCAGACTGTGGAAGGGGTGCAGGCTTCGTGGAGCCCAGAAGAGGCCACGACGATTGATGGTTCTGATGGGGCTGTGGGTTGCTGGAGAAATCTGGTTATGTGAGGCCTCTGTTGCTTAATCCTTGGGCATTTCCTGTGTTTCCCAGGAGGAAGAGGACAGTCAAGCAGAATTGGGGAAGGAGGACTTTGGGGCTACTGGTGAGGAGGATGAGATGCAGCCACCACCTTCGCCCTCCCCAGCACAAGAAAAAGCTGCTGGAGGGGCCTCTGCTGCTGAGGACAGGCAGGAGGAGCAGGGGGAGAAGTCAGGCTCTCCGGTGAGCAAGAAAGGAGGTGTCCTGTTGGTCTCGGATTGGGGGGCGGGATTTTCAGGGAGCTGTAATGTGTAGGGATCACATGAACCCCAGATGTCATCGCCAGTGAAGTCATTTTCTATTTGTTGGGGAGAGAAGTGAGTGGGGTGCAGCAAGATGGTTGTCTTCAGAGCCTGATTCCTTAGGGTTGTGTTGTTAGGGAGGGCCCTTGGAGAGCTGGCGTTCGCTGACTGTAGCAAGCCCTTCTTGGGGGTAAAGTATTTGCTTAACACTTGCCCCATCCTTGTCTTCAGGCATTTCTGCTGTGCTTGAAAGGTGCTCCTCCTCTCTTGCCTCTTTGGGAATTTTTCATTATGCGGACTGAGGCTTGCATAATGGCTATGCCAGGAGCATCTGCTTTAGCGTCCCGAACAGCAGGAGGGCATGAGAGGCACTCCTGATGTTGGCACCCAGCTTGGAGGAAGAGAGGTCCAGGAGGTGCGCCAAAGGCCAGCCCAACAAGCTTTGCTAAATGCAGAGCTCTGCGTGAATAACACGGATCTGCTGGGTTTTGGACGTGGTCTCTGTTCACTGTAATTTTTCTTCTCTAGGAAGCTGCAGAGAAGCCAGAGTTCGGGAAGAAAGAGGACCCTGCAAAGAGCACGGAGGGCAATGCAGGAGCCAAAGCAGCAGAGGAGGAAAAGCCAAAGCCGTCACCCAAGAAGCAGAAGCTGGTTGAGGAGATCACTGTGGAGCTGGATGTGAATGATGTGCCAGGGCTGCTGCCAGTGGAGCTTCAGGAGTCCATCAAGAAGTAAGGAGGAGCCCTGCTGGATCTCTTATCCAGGGACTGAGTTTGCCTGCAGGCCTTTGTGGAGGGGTTTTGTTGCAAATGCATTTGGTGACTAAATCTGTGTCTGTCTCTGCCTCCTTAGCTGTGGGGTGGGGATAAGATGCTCTTCAAGGTCATGCGTAGAGGTGGCTCTGTCTGCTGCAAAGAGAGGGTTGTGATGTTGGTACTTCTCTTTCTCCAATATCAGGCTGCAGGACCTGACAGCAAGAGATCTGGAGAAGCAGGAGAGGGAGAGGTCAGCCAACAGCTTAGAGGCCTTCATCTTTGAGACCCAGGTAGGCAGCAGAGCTGAAGTGGATTTGGGGTTCAGCTTTTCCATCGGATGGCTGAGCCCTCAGAGAAGGGCTCCGTAGTTGGGCCTCTTCTGTCGTGTGCCTCTGATGTGCGTGCCCTCTGTGGTGTGCTGTGGCACAGCTGTCCTTTCTCTTGAAGAGCCAGGCAGGTTGTTGTGCTCTCTTTGGCTGCTTAGGGGGGTTCTTCTGGGGCAGAAGTTCCCTGGGGGCTTTGGCAGCCCAGCCTAAGAGAAATGTGTCTGTGTTCAGGACAAGCTTGAGCAGGAGGAGTTCCGGTTTGTGTCAACTGAGCAAGAGAGAGAGGAAATCTCCAAGAAGCTGAGTGAAGCTTCAAGCTGGATGGAAGAGGAGGGCTACACAGCCACAACCAAGGTGGGGACCACTGAAACGCTGCCTTAGAGTTTGAACAGGGAAGGTCTCTTGAATCATTGGGCTGGCTGTGCAAGTTGAGGACCCAGTGAGTTTACTTCATATGAGTGACTCTGGCTGGAGAAGTGGCACTTCCTTGTCAGAATTTGAGACTCTGGAATGAGACCGGAATCTGATGCAGACAGAGCAATTTACAAGCTGCCCTGGGAAGCTATCACAGTGTGGCACTGATAGCTCCTTCTGCTGGACTTGCCTTCTGCACAGGGTGCTACGGTCTTTTGTCTCATAGTTGCTGGTCACTGCCGGGTGCCTCGATCTGTGGGTATCCAACCCACTTGTCATCCTGCTGCTTGCGAACCGTCCTCATATTGGGGCAGGCAGCTGGACTGCTCTGGGGCCTGGGCTGTGACTTAAGCTGTCTTGGAGCCTTGGAAGTCTCCAGAGGAACTGCATCCTGCCTCCGCTTGGCGGGTTCCTAGCATCCAGTTCTTGAGCCTTCAGCTTATCTGCAGGTCTCCCAACTGGGATTTGTACCCATTCGGCACCTCACACGTCTCCTTTCCATTCCATTTTGCAGGCTCTGAAAGAGAGGCTCTCAGAGTTGAAGAAACTGTGCCGGAGCCTCTTCTTCCGTGTGGAGGAGAGGAGGAAGTGGCCGGACCGCCTGGCAGCCCTGCAGAGCCTGCTCAATCATTCCAGCATCTTTCTCAAGTACAAGGAACTTCAACTTCAATGTGCCTGTGGGGGAAGGGGGGGCTGGAGTGGTGCTGCGGGTGTGAACCCACGTACACAGTTTGTTGCACCATTCTAATGATGGGGCACTTACAGAGAGGACAGGTAAAGGGACTTGGCAGTCCAGACATTATGGAGATGAGATTGGAAAGGCAAGAAATTGAGTAGGAGCGAACAGGGGAAGAAGGTACAATTATGTCAGCTGTGTACCTTATTGCAGCTGAGATCAGGCTCTTCTACAGTGCTAGTGTTCAAATTCTAGCACTGTAGAATTCTAGTGTTCATTTGATGGGATCAAATGGTAGAGAAGCCATCTATTTTTCATAAAACCATATCCTGTTGGGTGATTTGTCAAGCTTGTCTTGCATATGGGAGACAATGACTGCAGGATCCAGGTGACAGAGTTGCACTTCCCCCAATTTTCTCTTTCTAGATGTTGTTTGAAAATGAGTTTTGTGTGTGAGGCTAGCAAAAAAGGGAGCTGGGGCTTAGAACTGGGAGTACTTGGCTTGGGATTCTAAGCGTTTGCCTTCCAGAGGGTAGTGCTTGGGTTTGCTTTTGTGTGTGTGTTTTGAGGAAACGAAGGGCCATGCTTTGGAGAGATGAATACTAGAGACACCAACGCTAGCTGGGGGCTGGCTAGGTTTGCTTGTCCTTTGGAAAGCTGCAGTAGAATAGTTGGGGTCTGAACACACAGATGCGCGCACACAGAGTTGCTCTGCATGCTTTTCTTCCCTGCCAGCATGTTTTGGGGTTTGTGTAGAATCTGGAAGTTAATTCAAGTCTTCATTTCCAGTTGGGAAAGAAAAGCTGTGATTCAAAATCTTGGGACCCAAGTGTCATTGGTCTAAGCAAAAAGAGTAAAGTTCTGCCTTGTAGCCACCTGAAGCCCTTCCGTGAAGGCCCTGAAGCTTGTCCTCCTGTTAGCACAGATCCGGCTTCTTTTGAATGAATCAAAACTATGAAATGGCACTTCTTGGTTGGCACCTTTCCTAGAATGGTTGGACTGAAGCAGTGTCTTGAGCAGTGGTGGAGTTTGAGTGCACAAGAGCCAGTAGCATCAGGTGGACAGTTGTAACACCGGCGTATATTCTGCTGCAGGGTGTGAGGGAATAACACTTTCTTTGCTCACTTTTCAGGGGAGCACGGATGATCCCAGAAGTTGAGCAGATATTCACAGAGGTGGAGTTGAGCACCCTGGAAAAAGCTATAAATGAGACCACGGTAAGATAAGTTGTACAAGCCTGTTGGGGGTGTCTCTTCTGTTGTAGGCTTTTTCTGCCCCTTTTTGTCCTTCTCCCAACATAGTTTTAGATTTGCAAAATGAGGCCTAGGAGGACCCACCTTGGTTGTTCTTGACCCCCCTTGCCCTTTCTCTTCTCCCCAAAAAACAGGGAGGAAGAAGATTGTTACTGCATAGCAGCAGGAATGCACATCTTGGCTTCACTTAATAGACATGTTGCTTCATTTTAGCCATTCTTAGGGGGCAACCTTATGCACACCTACTCAGAAGTAAGTTCCATTGTGTTCATAAGAACAGCCCCACTGGATCAGGCCATAGGCCCATCTAGTCCAGCTTCCTGTATCTCACAGCGGCCCACCAAATGCCTAACAGAGCTTGTGTTCAATAGAGCTTATTCCCAGGAAAGTGTGTATAGAATTTCAGCCTTAGTAATGCAACTTAATTGGTCAGCTAAGAGGGCTGTGAGCAGCTCCAAGCAAGATTGGCTGCTTTGTAGACTGAGGATTGTCTCTTGTCCTGGTTTAGTTGTGGAAGAACGAGACGCTGGCAGAGCAGAACAAGCTGTCACCAACAGAGAAGCCCACCCTGCTTTCCAAAGACATTGAGCTGAAGATTGAAGCCCTGGACAGGGAGATCCAGTACCTCATCAATAAAGCCAAATTTGCAAAGCCCAAGCCAAAGAAGAAGGAGAACACAACGAAAACAGATGCAGGCAAGAATGCCACCATTCCCCCTGAAAGTGAAAAGATTGTTCCTCCCAAGGAGGAGAAGCAAGAAGGTAAATGGCTGTCATGACAGCAGGAGTCCAAGCTGCAAAGTCACTTTGTACCAGATTCCTGGGGCTGTGTTTTTAAACTAGAATAGTACGTTCTGTCGAAGGGCCTCTTGGCCTTGCATCTACTAGACTTCTCTGTTGGTTGCTTCTGATCTGTAGTGGCTTAAATCTTTTGGGGAGGGAAAGATACAACTTGACTGTTGCATGTATCTTGTCTTGCTGTGATAGTGGGTGGGGTGGAGATTCTTCACTGCATCAAAGTTTCTCCTTTGCCACTGTGGATAATTTTTTTTCTCTTGTCAGAAGCAGATAAGCCAGAAGATGCCAGCCCAGTCAAAGAGCCACCCACAGAGGAGAGAGCACCATTGGGTGAACAATCAGGACCAGACACAGGTGAGGAGAGCCCCCGAGAAAGTGGTGTTCTCTCTCTCCCCCCCCCCCATAATGGAGCACAGAAACCATCTCTTCTCAGACCATGCCGAATTTTAGCCACTGCTTCTGAATTTGGCATGGAAATAATATCCGCATTGGCAATTGACGTGAGAAGCATTTCTGTTCCATCTGTCCCATGTCTGCTGTCATAGACCTGATTGTTATTCTTCAGGTGCGCTGTCAGAAATGCTCCACAGTTTTGATTTCCTTCAGTTCTCCTGACTGCTTTCTTCTTACTCTCATCTCATCCCTGAGGTTGCCACTGGGAATTCTGGAACACCAAACCTCTTGGAAGTTCAGTCAGTATTTAAAAAGAGAAAGAAAATTAGCCGCATGTCGCAGTCTGGACCAGGGTTGCAAATGTGGCCTTCTTTGGCCCAGTCTGCTTCTACCCCTGCATTGCTGCTCCTGTTTCACCTGGAAGGGCAGCAGTGTTTGTGTTGCTCCCAAGCGATGACCTTCTCTGCCTGCCCTGCCTTTTGCCATCTGATTTTGTTACGCTCTTGGAGCAGAAAATGTTCTCACTCTTTTTGCCCCTCAGGGTCTTACACCTTTTCTGTGATACTGCTCAAGATTTTGACTGAATGCTTGCTCTGTGCTGAATGCATAAGATGGGTCCTGATTCATTTCCCTCTTTATTGCAGATGCAAAATCAAAAGAAGACACCAGAACCAATGATGAATTATAACAGCTCCTGATCTCCTGCCCCTGCATCGACATCTATTTATTTACAATTAATTCCATTGTTTTTATAATGGACCCAGTTAGTGAAGCATGGCGCAGACTGACACCAACATGCAATAGAGTTGTACATTTTTTTTCCCTTTCTGTGGGGGGTTCCATGGTTGCTGATCCTGGTGTGTTGTCTTGTCTCTCTTCCTTTGTTTAAAAGTGACTTTGAGATCATTGGGAACTCTTGCTGCGTTTCACAGAATTCCTACTAGAATTGCCACTTCTGACTGGTTGATTAAATCTACCTGGAACTGTTTTAAAAACCGACCCTTGACCCCAGGCCTCTGTGCTACACCATCTTGTGAAGAGCGGGTCAAGTGAGTCTCCAGCCCAGTTGCACGGCCACCTCTCCCTGCAAATGGAAATGGCCAAATGGAGGCCTGCTTCAACCCTGTCTTATTCTTTCAGTGTATGGACAAGGTGTGAATTGGCATTTCCTTATGCCCTTAAACTAGTGCTGCTCTTACCCTTGCTCTGCCTTTGGAGGTTATTGCTACACAAATTGGAGAAATAAAAGTGGAATGAATTATCAGAAGGAAAGCCAAAATACTTGGAAATTAGTAGTTGTAATATAAAATGCCTCCTGCCCCCCCCGTCTCTTAATACTTATTGATAGAATAACAAGTGGTATCAATGTGGACTTTACTTTAAAACAATACTTTAAAAATATTGTTTTAAAACTTTAAAACAATAACAGTATCTTTTCTTTCCATTAGCTCATAGAGACTTGAGCAAAACTCACTCAACTGCCCCTGAAGCTGTGTTTGTGCTTCTACCATACTGGGGCAGGGTTGGCTGATCCAGCCAAACAAAGTAGCATGACCAGTCATCAACTCCACCCTTTGGTGCAGGTTGTCCTTGTGCATTTTATTTGCTCCCACTGAAGGGAGTCCTTGCTTTTTTCCCTAGCACCTCTAGGCAAGCTTCTTAACCTTGGCATTGCATTGGATTTTTCGTGCTATTCATGTTTCTATGGTGGTTTGGGAACTTAAATAGCGTGCGCACCTGTGGTGTTCATGTCTGTGTTTTATTTAATGACTCAACTTATCCTACTTTGCAGCTGAACTTCCTGCTGCAGTCAGTAGGAGGGAAACATTTGGAGGCAGAACAGGAAAGCCTGTGCTTCAGTTTTTTAGAAGCACAAACCAAGTTGGTACACAAGCTATACACAAAAGTGTTGCCACACAGTGGAGAGAAAACAGAATCTAGACGTGTTCCTCTGCCTCCACTTAGAGCCCCAGATGGCCTCTCCAAGGTGCTGCCTTCCTTGGAGCATGTCACAATTTTATTGTCTTAAAGACTGACCCAGACAGAATGCCACCTGCCAGTCTCTAAAAACAGTTCAGATGCTCATAAGGGTGTTGTGTGAGTGAATTATAAAACAGAAGGAGTCTGAATCTGGCAGCTGGGGGGCTTTTCCCTGTGAGTGTTGGCAAAGGCGTGCTAATTGCAGATTGCCAGAGTGCAGGATAGGTACAAGAACTGAATTGTGACTTGTGTACTGCACATTTCCAAGTCTTGTTCATCTCACCCAAGGGTGATACGTGCACAGTGCTTGGAAGTATCATGTCTCTGAACTATTCTCTCCCCTCCTCTCACCCTCACCCCCATGTTTAGGCAGTTGATGTCATAATTTGGGTCCAGCGGGTTCTCAAGATGTGCTCATTCTTTGGCCCTTTATGAAACACGCAGCATTTGTTTTCTTTTTTGTGCCTCAGTGTTAGCTCAACTGTGCTTTCTACTGTGATAATCCTTGATAAGCGAACAGAACTTGAATGTACCATTTCTGATTCCCTGACAAGTCTTTGTCCCCGGTTTTGTCTTATCCTGTGTTTCTTCTTGCCCCCTTTGAAGAGGGCAGGCTTGGAAGTGTTTTGTCTTTCTTTCACAAACGTATGTGGGGAAGGAGTGGGATTTTCCTCCTCTTCCCTCTGCTGCTGCCTTTTGAGCACTGCCTGTAACTGAACAAAGCCAAACCCCAGAAGTCGTTGAGTCTCTGAGCACTGCTTTCCCACCGCCTGGACTCAGAGGAAACCTTGTGCAGCTCCCCTTTGCCGCATTGGCACTTATGCAGCAGTGGGTCTGGAACTGTTGGTCTTCTGCCAGTGCTTGGGTACTTGGTCAGTTCTGCTACATTTTTTCCTTTGGGAGGAAGGAAGGGGGTGAGGATGTTCAGATTTAAATTGTCTGGTTCAAATGTACTTTTTTCTGAAATGGTTTCAATAAAATGACTTGCTTTCTACAGTCTTGTCCTTTTTTAAAGAAGCTGGAAAGTGAAGTGATGGCTGCACCACAAGGTTTGAATGAGTGGGGGGAGCACTCTGCTCAGTAGCATATACGCCCCCACCAGGGGGATGGGGTGGGTTGGCTCAGTGTCCTTCAGAAAGCACCACCACCCTGTGAGGCACCCAGGCAACCACAGCAGCAGTGCTTTCAGAAGGGCTGGGGCAGAGGCACTATCTCCCCTGCTGCTCCCCTACACCCACCTGGCCCCTACCCCCCCCTTGTGTGCCATCAGTTCTCCAAGGTTGAGAAGGCCCTTGGGCCTGCGGGTGTTGAACGTGGCCCTGCTCCCTTCCCCTCCCCTGGGAAGGGTAGAGACGCCCTGGCCTTTGCTGAGCCTGCTCGTGGGGACAAGTCCTGCCTTGCGCGCAATGGAACCTCCTTGGCCAGAGGCAGTCTACCCTACCCACTCTAGGGGCGGGGCTTCTCGGTCACTAGGTGGCGCTCGGGAGGGAGACTGCCCGCCTTCTCGCTCGCTCCCGCTTCCGGTCCCCCGCAGCCACCTCCGGCGCAGGCGCACTCTCGCCCCGAGGGAGACGCGGCCCGGCACCACCTCGGGAACGAGCGAGCGGTGATTGGAGGAGCAAGATGACGGACGTCCACGCTGCCCAATAAGCGGGGAGAACGGCTTTCGGAGGGCGGGGCTTCTGTCCGAGGTTCTGGGGGACGCAGCGCGGCCGGAGCACCGCCTTCCTCAGGCTCCTGCGCGGTACGTATGAGACGCTGCGGCCCCAGCCCGCCGCCTTGGTGCTGGCTGGAGGCGGACCGTTGCGCGGGTGCCGAGAAGCGGAGCCGCAGTGACGCTCAAGGAGAAGCGGGCCGTCGTGTGACGGGAAGCACGTTCACAGTGGAGGAGAACCTGTGCGCATTCGCGGAGGGAGGGCGCTGAGGGCCAAGAGTAGGCCGTCCACTGCGCATGCGCAGTTCTGGAGGCGCCCGCGCATGTTCAGTCGAGTGCTGCGCAGAGGCATGTGCAGAAGCAGCGCTGCAGGCTGCTAGGAGCCAGGCCTGCTGCAGAGGCCCAGCCCTTGGAGCCGGAGCGCCCCATCTGGTGGCCTCCCTGGTGGAGCTCCAGCTGCTCTCCCCTTGGCAGAGCCCAGGCTGGGCACCTGCAGGACTGGGGACCAAGGAGGAGCAGGGAGTCCTGCAGGCTCCTTGCAACAGCCCCTCTGCAGGTGTTGCTGCGCCAGCCCTTGAAGGTAGGGCAGCCTCAGTGTAGGGCTGGGCTGCCCAGGCCTGTGCGTTGGGTGGGGAGGCAGAGCCTCCCAAGCCTCCCCACCAGAGCCCTTCAAAAAGCAGCACTGCCGCCATGTGAGTCCCTCAAGTACTCGCAACCCACACACGAAGCACTTGGGGGCCTCACACAGCGGTGGAGGCTCAAGAGGCTCTGCCTCCCCACCCACCACGTGGCCCTGAGGCTGCCTTTGTGGGAAGAACCAATAGCTTCCCAAAAGCTGCCTGCTGCTGCTGCTGCTGCATCCTACTCAGCAGCAACAGACAGCCTATGTCTGTCCCTGAAACAGTGCTGCACAGCTTCCCCCCCCTCCTTTCAAGTCTAAAGCATTTGCCCCAAACACACCAAATCGCCTCTGTGAGTGAACGGGTTGATGTTTAACTGTCCGGGCTCAGGCCTCGCAAGCAGCCCCCTTGTTAAACAGGGTCAGAGGTTGGGCTCTTGCCTGCATGTGCGGTCTGTCGGAGTGCTTTGAAGAGAGAGCTGCTCAGGGGGGCATCACCAGACCAGCCCAATGCTTGTCGATTTGGAAGGAAGTCCAGAGTTCAATGGAACTGACACCCAAGGAAGAACGTATAGGCTTGCAGCCCAGTGGTGGTTACTGCAGAGACCACACACTCTGGTCCCTCAGGCTCCATTTCCCCTTCTCTCCAGTGTCCCTTTTTATAACACTTTTTGATGGGGAGGAAGGAAGAGAAGAAATATTTGACCTTGCCTGTTTATACAAACAACAAAGTTTCATCATTTGTCAACAAAGTTTCATCATTTGTTTGAGGTCAAGATGCCAATGTATTCTATACATTGTATACATGTATACATTCTATAATGTATTCTATAGGTTTTCATACTTGCAACTTCATGTCTTCTACAAGAGCAAGACTGTTCTCAGAAAGGCAACTCACCAGAGCAGGGGTGTCCAAAGTTTTTGGCTGGAGGGCCACATCGTCTCTCTGACACTGTGTTGGGGGCCGGGGGGAAAAAGAATTAATTTACATTTAAAATTTGAATAAATTTACGTAAGTTTACATAAATGAATATATTAAAGATGAACTTATATGAATGAATGAAGGTCTTGCAATAGCTCAAGGCCAATAAAAGGCCTTGCACAAAGCAAGGCTGGCCTTTCCTTTGCTGCCGCTGCTGCATCACAGACGTGAAACAAGCAGTGGAGGGAGCCCTCATCCCACAGCTCACGTGAGAGGAAACAGTTGCCCTCATGCTGAGAGCAGTTGCATTGGGCCAGTGTGGGCTCCAACAAATCTTTGGAGGGCCAGAGAATCATTGGAGACTGGGGGTTCCCTGAGGGCTGCATTGAGAGGCCTCAAGGGCCGCAAGTGGCCCCAGGGCCGGGGTTCGGGCATCCCTGCACCAGAGCCAGGCTTCTGTGGAAGCTGCAGGGCTCCTTCTGTAGTGGATCATGCTCCAGAGTTGTTCCAGGAAGGTATTGATTATTTTCCCTGTTTCATCATGTGCTCTTTGAGTTTAGGGGTCAGAGTGTAGCAGGAGTGGGGAAAGCCTTGTTGAAGTTTCCACTGTGCAAGCAGCTCCGCCCCAGGCTAGCCTCTCTTGTTTGCTTCTGCCTAGGGGGACGGATTTCCACTGAACATCTTGTCCAGCCATGTTCCCTGAGTTAATCGTTCTCCAGAAGTTGGCCATGAGCAGGCTCGGGAGCAAGTGAGAAGCTAGCAAAGGCCTGGCTCAGCAGAAGCCCTGGCGGGTGCCTACTACTCACACACACTTGGACAGCTGCTGGCTCCCTGCCTCCTGTGCGAGCCCTTTGGTGCCACCCCCTTCTCATGTTTACCAGCCGGTTGCTGCTCCTGTGAACTGGACTTCTGAAGAGCGGGACAGTCCTTCTCCTGGCCAGAGGCGCCATTGCTTAGTCCAGGGAGAGCGCGCACTGCTGTCAGGATGGCAGGGAAGGGCTATGGCTGGTATCGGTTCATCATATTCACTGCCATGTATGCTGGCTACACCCTGTACTATTTCAACAGGAAAACATTCTCCTTTGTGATGCCTTCTGTCATGGAGGAGATAGATCTTGACAAAGACGACTTGGGTAAGAGCTGTCTCTTTGGAGGGAGAATGTCTCCATGGTTTTTCCTGGGATTTGTGGCAAGTGGCTCCCTGGGGCTGCAGGGCGTGCTTGTGGTGCTTTGAATCTCTGTCCTGAAAGGGTTCATTTGGAACTTAGGGGAATGTCCCTCTGTGTGTGGCTTACGACTTCCCTTACAGTGCAGCTCTGGCTTTGGGTAGGGAAACTCATTCTCACTTCATGCTGTCTTGGAAAGAGACTAGTTTCCAGTATTGCTCAGGAAGGCCCAGTTAGCTGTGTTCCTTTCAGTACTTTCACTTCCTTTCCTTTCCAAGTAAGAGTTACTGGTGAGTTGTAGGAAGGCTCCCTTTCAAATGCAACTGGCACAATTACTTCAGCTCCCTTAATCACCCAGTGAAGAACGGCATCATTTCTGAATGTTGTTGCTACAGGTGGTAGCCTTTGCTGTTGCTTTGTCATTCTCTTTCTAGCATCGCTGAGCATGATGCAGACCCCTGCCCCAAAGGGCTTACAGTCAATCATTCAACACAGAGGGAGACAGTGGAGTACAGGGTGGACAGTAGAAGCAGGAGGCTCCTGGGCGCAGCAGGGTATGGAGACAGTCGTGCTGGAGGCGTCAGGGCAGGCTTCTCTTCTGCTCCTGCCCGCTGCCTTCCTGCCTTCATTTCACATTCACTCATAAGCTGGCAGCAGCTGTTACGGACCAGCCCAAGACTTGAGCAATGCATTTCCAGTTGCAGAGCCTCTGCGTTCTGGCAAGGTTAGAGAGAGAGAGGACCGGCGTGGGTCCTCCGGCATGCACACCCTGACTTGCTCTTGAGAACAGCTGGGGGTAACCTGGGGGAGAACTGAGGAAACTGGCCATATCCAGAGCCTCTGGAGCCTCTGGCCAACACCACATCCAAGGCAACCACTGCCTGGCATGTTGGTTGGGTCCAGAGTTGTGCCAGCAGACCTGGGGAAGCCTGGGTCTGGCTGTATTGCGCAGCAGGTGCTGAGCTTGATGTATGCTCTCACTGCTGCAGGTCTGATCACCAGCAGCCAGTCTGCAGCTTATGCCGTCAGCAAGTTCGTTAGCGGAGTCCTTTCGGACCAAGTGAGCGCCCGCTGGCTGTTCTCCTCTGGCCTTCTCCTTGTAGGCCTGGTCAACGTGGTCTTCTCTTGGAGCTCCACTGTCGCTGTCTTTGCTGGACTATGGTTCCTCAACGGGCTGGCACAGGGCCTCGGTTGGCCCCCATGTGGGAAGGTGCTGCGCAAGGTAAATGGAAAGGCTAGTGGCTTCTGGGATGTTGCCGACAGCAGCGGCCAGCAGAGGGCCCCAGGCCAGGAGAGCTGCTGGCAGGCCTCTTTTCCTGGGGGAGATGGTAGAAGTTCGCAAAGCATAGGCAGTCACAGGCCACACATGGGCAAGTCACCCTGCCTTAGTGCTCCTGGCCCTTGCCCTTTGTGCAGAGGGGTCTGCAATGCAGGGGGGACTGCAAGTGCTTGACTGCAGGCCCCCGGGAGTTTCTTCCTGCCCTGAATTGTGGAGAGGAAGGCCTTTGTCTGCCTCTCTGCTGCCAGAAGGCTCTGCATTTCTGGCAAGGCTTGAATTGGCAATGCTGGTGTGAACTGTAACTCACAACCCATATCACATTGCGTTTTGGGATATTCTTGGGCACCCAGCATCCCCCTTTGCCCCCAGCAGCAGCCTGATGATCAAATGACACTGAGCAACGGGATGGGTGGCTGTGGAGGTTTGGTACCAAGCAAAATCTCTGCAGGAAAGGGGCAGTTGTGTGGGTGGGAGCTCTCACTGGAGAGTTGCACCGATGGCTTTTATAAGAACAAAACTGGGGCTATCAGTGACCCTGGGAAGAATGAACCACCTTGTTTGCAGCCTGTGGCCCTCCTCAGTTGGGTATCTTTCAGGGACGCGTAGTAGAAACCAAATCGGAGGGGGGTCTAGAATATTTATACCCCATCTTTTGACTATCATAACAGAGACATTCCAGGGGGCTTACAGAATAAGAAGCAGCAGAAAAGCAACATTTTGAAAACAACATTTGCCACCACTGGGAAAAGCTAGACTGTGCAATAAAGGCAGCTCCTGGGGTGGCAAAGAAATAAATCGGGCCAGACACACCACTTCTGCTTGGTGCAGAAGGCACTGCCCCCCTTGTGCAAGGGCCAGGCTGCAGGCAACCCTGTGTTGTCTGCCTCTGGGAGGTGAGTCAGTGATCAGGGCCTCAGTTTCTCCCCTTGGGGAAGTCGCATTTCAGGGGGAAAGACACCTCAGCCTGGGAAGCTGCTGCAAGGTTGATGACAAGCACGGAGGTCCCCTCGGGCCCTGACTTCTGCTCTTCCTTCCCTTTCCATGCAGTGGTTTGAACCCTCTCAGTTTGGGACCTGGTGGGCAGTCCTGTCCACCAGCATGAACCTGGCAGGGGGGCTGGGCCCCCTGGTGGCTGCTCTGATGGCACTGAGCTACGACTGGCGCACCACCCTGGCCCTCTCCGGCGCTGTGTGTGTGGTTGCCTCCTTTGTGTGCCTCCTCCTGATCAAGAACGAGCCCTCGGATGTGGGGCTGCCTAACATTGAGCCTGGACCCAAGAAAGGGAAGAAGGGTGAGTTTCGAAGCGGCAAGATCCAGCAGGGAGGGCATCATCGCAGGGTGGTCGAGGTTCCTCTGCCCTGCCCTCCACTGTTCAATAGGTCCTTGTCCATACCTCAAATGGGGTGCTTGTGCTTTGGGCAAGGTGCAGAGCCTGCTGGAACAGAGCACATAGGGACCTTGCAGCAGAGCATCTCCAGGAACAGCCATCCACAGGCTCTTTTGAGCATCCAGGGGTCGCTGTCAAATGCTCCAACCTAGCCAGGGCTGTTGGATCTGGCTGCAGTGAGTGATGGTTTCTTCCTTGCAGGTGCCTTAGCAGGTGACAGCACCCTGGCTGAACTGCTGCTGTCTCCATACCTCTGGGTCCTGTCAACTGGCTACCTGGTGGTCTTTGGCGTGAAGACGTGCTGTACAGATTGGGGACAGCTCTTTCTCATCCAGGAGAGAGGACAGTCTGCACTTGTAGGTAGGGCGTGGCAGCCTAATTTAGTGGCTTCCCAAGCTGGAAGGCAGTCATCTTAAAATGTAACTGAAATAGTTGGCGATGAGAGGTGCAAATGGGCTGGAGTCAACTGCTGGCCTCTGGACCACACAATTGCAGGGTGTGTCCTGGAGCAGCTCCTTACAGGAATGTACCTGAAAAAGGGCCCTGCCTACTGCAGCCTACCGCCTGGCTGGAGCAGGAAATGCATGTAAGAACATAAGAACAGCCCCACTGGATCAGGCCACAGGCCCATCTAGTCCAGCTTCCTGTATCTCACAGCGGCCCACCAAATGCCCCAGGGAGCACACCAGACAACAAGAGACCTCATCCTGGTGCCCTCCCTTGCATCTGACGTAGCCCATTTCTAAAATCAGGAGGTTGCACATACACATCATGGCTTGTACCCCATAATGGATTTTTCCTCCAGAAACTTGTCCAATCCCCTTTTAAAGGCATCTAGGCTAGATGCCAGCACCACATCCTGTGGCAAGGAGTTCCACAGACCGACCACACGATGAGTAAAGAAATATTTTCTTTTGTCTGTCCTAACCCGCCCAACACTCAATTTTAGTGAATGTCCCCTGGTTCTGGTATTATGTGAGAGAGTAAAGAGCATCTCCCTATCCACTCTGTCCATCCCCTGCATAATTTTGTATGTCTCTATCATGTCCCCCCTCAGGTGTCTCTTTTCTAGGCTGAAGAGGCCCAAACGCCGTAGCCTTTCCTCATAAGGAAGGTGCCCCAGCCCCGTAATCAGCTTAGTCGCTCTCTTTTGCACCTTTTCCATTTCCACTATGTCTTTTTTGAGATGCGGCGACCAGAACTGGACACAATACTCCAGGTGTGGCCTTACCATAGATTTGTACAACGGCATTCTAATACTAGCCATTTTGTTCTCAATACCTTTTCTAATGATCCCACGCATAGAATTGGCCTTCTTCACTGCCGCCGCACATTGGGTCGACACGACGGAGCTGTGTTAGAGCTGCAGGCAAGGGACTGTTTGCCTGGCCCCTGTATTGGAGAAGAAGGCAGCCTCTGGGGGGGAGTGGAGGAGCCTCACGTGGTCCTTTCTGACTAGCGTCCAGTGGGTTGCTGTTCCCTCTCCCCTCAGGAAGCTCCTACATGAGTGCCTTGGAGGTTGGGGGTCTGATCGGGAGCATTGCAGCTGGCTATCTCTCAGACCGAGCAGTTGCACGGGTAAGCTGACCAGGACCGCTTTCCAGCCCCTCACTGAGGGTGCTGAGGACAGGCCGCAGGGTGACCTGCTGTCATGTTGTGGGAGAGGGGTTTGGGGAGGCAGCCCCGGAGCTGCCAGGGGGCCTCCGACAGCCTGCCCTGCTCACCTTCTGTGTGTTCCAGGCAGGCTTATCGTTCTACGGGAGTCCTCGGCACCCCCTGCTCCTGGCCATGATGGCGGGCATGTCTGCATCGATGTACCTCTTCCGAGTCACAGTCACAGCTGAGTCCCCCAAGGTGAGCCAGGTGGGGCAAGCCCAGGATGACTGCAGGGGCAAGTCCCTTCAGCTTCTGATGTCAAACGGGAGGCGGTGTGTGGGGCGGCTGCAGCTTGTGTTGGCGCCAGTAGTGGAGGTGATCTAACTCCTGCTTTGGAGTTGGGGGGGCAGGACTCATTTTGAGGCAGGGTGGCCAAGGAGCTCTGAGCACCTCTGTAGCCAGCTGTTGGTTGAGGGGAAGGGATTCTCTTCCCCGCTGCTGTGCTGTGCTGTGCTGTTCAGGGAGCATCCCAGTTCCAAGCTGAGGAGCGGAAGGCTCCTCTTGTCAGCCTTGCTGGAGACACTCATCGCCACAGAGGGAAGGGCACAGCTAAGCAGCTTCCTATATGCAGGGGGCAGTTGGCTCTGGAGTCACCTCTGAGTGCAGTTGCCTGGCTTCTCATGGGCTTTGGCAGTGGCACTTTCCCTGCAGCTGTCAGCCAGAAAAGGATGTGTGGCATTCAAGGGCCCCTCTGGGTGGGGCACCTATGCACCCTTCCTCCTTTGGAGGCACACAGCTCTGCCTCTAGAATGAGCCTGAGAAGCCCTCTGAGCTGACCCTGGGGGATGGAGCTTCAGGCTCCTGTTGCTAGGCCAGTCCCAAGCCCAAAAACGAAGACAATGTTTTCTCTCAGCTGGGTGCCAGCCAGCTGTGCTCAAAGGGTCATTTCAGGTCAGCAGGCAACTGGCCAAAGGCTGCAGCACGTGAGGGCCAAACCTTAGACAGGAGCAGGCCTGTGCCTTGGACTCCATTGTGGCCCTCCCTCTGTTGACGAGCTGGGAGCTGGTGTTCTGTGGTTGGAGGGGCAGCTCTGACTGTTGTTGCTCAAAATCTCTTCTCTCTCTGAGCTGTATTCGGTGCAACCTGCTCATTGTTTCCTTCTTTCTCTCTCAGGAAAGCAGCACTTGGATTCTAGTCCTCCACCCTCTTGCTCACCTCGTGGGCTTAACAGAACACGAGGTCTCTGTCCTGCCTTGCCTGCTTCTCTTGCTCTGCTTCCCACAAGGCCTTTGAAGGGGTGCTGTAAATGCCTAATGAAAATGAGGTTCTCCCCCCCCCACACACACACACTTTGTCGAGTTCTACTGCCAGCCATATAACACCTCAAGTGTCCATCAAGCACACTTCACAAGTAGGAGCCATCCCTGGGCATGGAAGGGGGGGTGCCCTGCAGCAGTGGGGCTGCTTCTGGTTTTCCGGCATCTCTTAATGTTTACTCTATTCAGCTGAGCAAGAGGATTTTCTGCACTGCTCCTGTGCTGGCATCTGAGACACACTGCCCCTAAACTGCTGTCCATGCTATCCCAGAAACAGAACTGCCATCTCTTTTCCCAGAGGATCGTGCGGTTTGGTGGCCTGGTCTGTAGGAGGGCTCAGTGGGTGGGCAGTGGGGCAGAGCAGGGGGTCCCAGCAGCATAAGCTTAGAGGACTGGAACCTCTGCACAGTCATATGCGCCTGACTTCTTTTTTGGCTTTGTGTTGCCAGCTGTGGATCCTGATCCTTGGAGCACTCTTTGGATTTTGCTCATATGGACCAATTGCGCTGTTTGGAGTCATTGCCAATGAGAGTGCGCCAGCCAATCTCTGTGGAACGTCTCATGCCATTGTTGCACTCATGGCAAACGGTGAGTGCAGCAGCCCTGCTGGTACTGGGTGCCACTCGGAAAGTCTCCCCCCACGCAGTGACTCTGCTAACGTTCCCTTTTCCCTTTCAGTGGGAGGGTTTCTGGCTGGGCTGCCTTTCAGCACCATCGCCAAGCACTACAGCTGGGGAACAGCTTTCTGGGTCGCTGAAATCACATGCACTGCTGGCACAGTGACCTTCTTCTGCCTGAGGAACATCCGCACCAAGATGGGTCGTGTGCCGAAGAAGGCAGACTGAAGCCCGACTGTGGCTGGGTTGGGGAGGAGCTGCCCCTGCAGCTACCAGGTGCAAGGACATCCTCCGCTCTAGCAGAGTTGCCTTGATTGGGGTCCAGTCCTTGGCCATTTGTTGTTAAAACTGAGCCAACCCCCCTCACCACTTTGCTGCCAAGAGTTCTTGTTCCTCAAAGGGACAAGAGCTGAATCTGACTCACTGGTCCTGCACGTCAAACCCTCCCTTGGAAAACCAGGGCTTGGCTGTTACCAGTGGTGGTTCGGAGCCAGGCTCTTGCTGATCTCACCAGCAGCCCAAGGCAATAGTTCACTCTCTGCAAAGGCAGGTTGCCCCCTTCAGTAGCAGCAGATGACCAACATTCACCTTTCCAGCCCTGCAGGGGTGGTGCAACACAGATGGCTGCCGGATGCTGCCTGGGGTCTGCCAGTGCTGCCTCTCTACTTCCCCTCAAATGTGGAAGTATGGATTTATGATTTTCTGGAAAGGGACAGCACAAATGAAAGTGCTCCTCAGTTTGTGTGGTCCCTGGAAATAAACTGCAAGTCCCTCCCTTCTGCCTTTTGAAGAAACTGTTTAAGGAACAGGGTAAGGAGGCAGGCAGTCCACTTTCTGCTTGCCTTTAAGCAGGCCAAAAGTGGACCAATGGGACCTGTGTCTGCAGTGGGTCAGAGGGAGGCAGTGGCAGACCTCAGTGAAGGGCACCCTTGAGGTTTGCTGCTGATGCAACTCACAGCACCTGGCCTCAGGGCTGGGCCACCCCTACAGCTCACTTCCTCTCAAGAAAGGTAAACGCATCATCAGAATGCTTGTTTCGGTGGCTGAAAGCGATTCACTGAGACTGCCTGTCAGTTCTATTGCAGTGCCCTGAACTAAAGTGTGTGTGTTTTAGCTAAGTGACTAAGGATGGTGGTACTGGTGCTCTGCTAGCGGTATGGAATCATGCAAAGGAATACTGCAAGAAGCAGAGCAGGGAATGAGGCACAGCCTGAGTTCCTCTGGCTTCCCTTCCCATCACCTTGGTAGGAAGACAGTATCATATTTAGCAGCTTCTCTTTGGGGCTTGCAAGCCTGTTTCTGGACCGATGTGAACTACTTTGGAAGGGTATTTGTCTGAAAAGTGGGAGAAAAATAAATTGGTGGCTGATTTGAAAGTATAATCATTGTCCTGAATTTACTGCTAACAGGAAGGAAGGCCACTGTAGTGGAAAGCCCCTGGTTCCTACACAGAGGCCCTTCTTCCCAAGGGGCCAGCTGCCACTACTCTGGCTCTCTCCTTCAGGTGCAGGGGCCCAAACATGCTTGCTTCCTTTTCACATTTGGACACTGAGCCCCAAGAGACAAACTCACGCTAGTTCGAAAACCAGTTTGGGAATGGTTTATTTACACATGCAATGCATGACAGTGTTTCAGCAATAAATTAAGAGTATGCAACATGAAACACAAAGTCTATGTACACATCCAAGCACTAAGGAGCAGTGGTGTCACCCTGGTGCTCTCTGCTTCCAAGCTCTCCGCAGCAGCTGAGGGTCACCACCAGGCACACCTCTCAACAGTTGCCAGGGCCACTGCACAAGGATGGTTGGGAACCCTGTTCTTTCCAACAAAAACTTCAGCTGTTATTGGATGGAGTCCTTCCTACAGCCCTGGGCCAAATGGACCTGCTTTCTCTGCCACCTCCAACGCAAGCTTCAAGTTCTGGTCAAAGAGTTCACACCTGAAAGAGAGAGCTAGAGCTCTGGATCCTGTTTGGAGCCACAAAGCAACCTGTAGTTCTGTTCTCAGCCAAGGAGCAAATTATTATGGTTCCAGCAAGTTTTCATTCTTTAAAAAAGGTTATTTATACTAGTGAGATAGCTAGGAATGAGGCCCACAGCTGGTCTTGAATCATTGATCTTCTGGATGGCAGGCTGGGATGTGGTCCGTGTGTTACCAACCAGCCCTCAACATAGTTGTATTTCTGCTAACACAGCATTAGGCATACATGCTGTGCTGTGGACATTGTACAAACTGCTCAAAGGAGCCCATTGGCACAGGCTGATGACAACTTCTCCATGTTGCTCATTACATACAGTACTGGCACTCTGAGAGGGAAACAAATTGTATCAAGCACTCATTCTGGAGTGGAAAGGTGTCACTAGTAGGTAATGAGTCAACAGCCTCAGTTGTCACCCAGCAAACCTAGCACCCACACCAGCCCTGACTAATCACTGAATCAAAGGGATTGGTTACCCTGGTAACGAGCCCAGTCACCCAACCTATTTTGCTGTCCTAGTATGACCACATCTCGCAGTTGCCCCCAGAACTTCTCAGTACACTGAGCAAGGCTAGACTTAGAAACTCACAAGTTAGGGCCCAATCCTATCCAGTTTTCCAGTGCAGTACTGAAGTAAGGGAACAAGTGTTCTCTTACCTGGAGAAGGCCTCCATGACTGCCCCCCACTGCAGGATGCAGCAAATGCCCCATTGGCATGGTTACATCAGCACTGGAATATTGGATAGGATTGGGTCCTTAGTCTTGTATCAGCTGTGCTGCCAATCCTGTAAAGGGAGGGGCAGTGAGGCTGCCTGGGCCCCAATCAGTTTTGCAAGAACATAGATCTGTACCTGATTGGCATCTCCAAAGAGTAGAAAGGATTTTTCAAAGCAAAGTCTGAATAAATCTCATAGATCTTGCGTAGAAGAGAATCTATCCCAGACTGTCGGGGGTCAGCAAGCACCACAAATTTAATCCCTGCAGATACAACAGCAAGAGTTAGAAGATGCCACATCCAGGGTGACCTGCACAGCTGACTTGCATGACTCCAGCTGAGACCTCAGGTGTCAAGTCCGTTTAGAAAGCAGCAAGTGCTAAGTAGAGACTGGTGATGCCTGGTGTGCATCAGAGTCTTTTCCAAACAGATGATGGCACCTCTCCCCAAGTGAGAAGCCTGGTCTAGTTTTCGCTGTGCTGAGTAAGCTCAAAGGAAAGATTGGCACTGCCCTGTTCAACCTACACGGCAGGTAGAGATGGTGCCTTACTAGACCAGCCCCAACTGTGCGTGTTTGCAAACTTACTTTGTTCTTTAGCTTGTAAAATTGAAGTCTTTGAGCAGTTCAAAAGCTTGCAGTATGTAAACCAGAGTGCACTTGAAACACTGTATCACAAATGCACACCAAGAATTGCTCCTTCTCAGTATTCCCCAATAAACTGCAAAGCAAATAGCCCATAAAGCACATTCTGAGGGGAGAGATGCACTGACATTTACTATACTGTACTGTCTTCCCTCCAGGTGACAGTAAGCAATTAAGGAGATTAGTAATGAGAAGACAACACCAATCAGTGCAATCTCACACTTCTGAAACATCAGTCTGAGCAGCACTGAGTATGGTTTATTCCTGGACCACTATAGCCCCAGTTCTGCTGGTGGAAGGTATGATGGATATTGTAACAACCCAGCAGGGACACTGGCACAGCTCCAGCATAGGATTGTACTGTGGAGCCAACAAAGTGACCGCCTCTGCTGTGCGTGCAAATCGCACTGAGAAGCTGCCTGGAAAGCGTGGGGTGTTTTTGTCTGCCATTCCCAGTGAGAATGGAATAGGGCAATCAGTATTTTGGAAGCAGCACAAGCAGCAGGTACAGAAGCAGGACTAACTGCACTTGTAGGGGTGCAGCTCATCCTCAGTGCAAAGTGACAGCTCCCCATAAGAACATATAAGAACATAAGAAGAGCCCCACTGGATCAGGCCATAGGCCCATCTAGTCCAGCTTCCTGTATCTCACAGCGGCCCACCAAATGCCCCAGGGAGCACACCACATAACAAGAGACCTCATCCTGGTGCCCTCCCTTGCATCTGGCATTCTGACATAACCCATTTCTAAAATCAGGAGGTTGCGCATACACATCATGGCTTGTACCCCGTAATGGATTTTTCCTCCAGAAACTTGTCCAATCCCCTTTTAGGCGTCTAGGCTAGATGCCAGCACCACATCCTGTGGCAAGGAGTTCCACAGACCGACCACATGCTGAGTAAAGAAATATTTTCTTTTGTCTGTCCTGACCCGCCCAACACTCAATTTTAGTGGATGTCCCCTGGTTCTGGTATTATGTGAGAGTGTAAAGAGCATCTCCCTATCCACTCTGTCCATCCCCTGCATAATTTTGTATGTCTCAATCATGTCCCCCTTCAGGCGTCTCTTTTCTAGGCTGAAGAGGCCCAAACGCTGTAGCCTTTCCTCATAAGGAAGGTGCCCCAGCCCCGTAATCATCTTAGTCGCTCTCTTTTGCACCTTTTCCATTTCCACTATGTCTTTTTTGAGATGCGGCGACCAGAACTGGACACAATACTCCAGGTGTGGCCTTACCATAGATTTGTACAATGGCATTATAATATTAGCTGTTTTGTTCTCAATACCCTTCCTAATGATCCCAAGCATAGAATTGGCCTTCTTCACTGCCGCCGCACACTGGGTCGACACTTTCATCGACCTGTCCACCACCACCCCAAGATCTGTCTCCTGATCTGTCACAGACAGCTCAGAACCCATCAGCCTACATCTAAAGTTTTGATTTTTTGCCCCAATGTGCATGACTTTACACTTACTGACATTGAAGCACATCTGCCATTTTGCTGCCCATTCTGCCAGTCTGGAGAGATCCTTCTGGAGCTCCTCACAATCACTTCTGGTCTTCACCACTCGGAAAAGTTTGGTGTTGTCTGCAAACTTAGCCACCTCACTGCTCACCCCTGTCTCCAGGTCATTTATGAAGAGGTTGAAAAGCACCGGTCCCAGGTCAGATTCTTGGGGCACACCGCTTTTCACCTCTCTCCATTGTGAAAATTGCCCATTGACGCCCACTCTCTGCTTCCTGGCCTCCAACCAGTTCTCAATCCATGAGAGGACCTGTCCTCTAATTCCCTGACTGTGGAGTTTTTTCAGTAGCCTTTGGTGAGGGACCATGTCGAACGCCTTCTGAAAGTCCAGATATATAATGTCCACGGGTTCTCCCACATCCACATGCCTGTTGACCTTTTCAAAGAATTCTATAAGGTTCGTGAGGCAAGACTTACCCTTACAGAAGCCATGCTGACTCTCCCTCAGCATGGCCTGTTCATCTATGTGTTTTGAGATCCTATCTTTGATGAGGCATTCCACCATCTTACCCGGTATAGATGTTAGGCTGACCGGCCTATAGTTTCCCTGGTCCCCCCTCTTTCCCTTTTTAAAGATAGGTGTGACATTTGCTATCCTCCAATCTTCTGGCACCGTGGCTGTTTTGAGGGACAAGTTGCATACCTTAGTCAAGAGGTCTGCAACTTCATTCTTCCATTCCTTAATAACTCTTGGGTGGATGCCATCAGGGCCCGGTGACTTATTGATCTTTAATTTATCAATGAGGTCTGAAACATCTTCTCTTTTAACCTCTATCTGACTTAACTCCTCGGTTAGGAGGGGCCGTTCGGGCAGCAGTATATGCCCGAGGTCTTCTGCCGTGAAGACAGATGCAAAGAACTCATTTAATTTCTCTGCCATCTCTAAGTCTCCTTTTATCTCCCCTTTCCCTCCCTCACCATCCAGAGGGCCAACCGCTTCTCTGGCGGGTTTTCTGCTTCTAACATATTTGAAGAAGCTTTTATTATTCCCCTTAATGTTGCTGGCCATGCATTCCTCATAGTCTCGCTTGGCCTCCCATATCACCTTCTTACATTTCTTTTGCCAAAGTTTATGTTCCTTTTTATTCTCCTCATTAGGGCAAGACTTGTACAGACCCCACTTGTTCCAAAACGTTCCCCAGTGCCTAACGAATCTAAACCCCTACTCCCTACTCCACCGTCTCATCCACGCACTGAGACCCCTGATCTCCGCCTGCCTAGCTGGCCCTGCGCGTGGAACAGGTAGCACTTCAGAGAACGCTACCTTTGAGGTCCTAGCTTTCAGCTTCCTGCCTAAAAGCCTAAACTTGGCCTCCAGGACCTCCCAGCTACACTTGCCCACGTCGTTGGTGCCGATATGCACCACAACCGCTACCTCTCCCCCAGCACTGTCTACCAGCCTGTCTAGACAAGAAGTGATGTCCGCAACCTTCGCACCAGGCAGGCAAGTCACCATGCGGTCCTCACATCTGTCGCAAACCCCCTCTCTATGTTTCTAATAATCGAATCCCCCACTACAAGAAGCCCCCGACCCCCCTCCCGCCGAGGAGTATCCCAAGTGCGTTCAGATACGGGCCCATCCCCTGCAGAAGGGGTCCCCCCTAGGGGATTGTTTCCCTCCTCTCCAGGATGACGTCCTCCAGCCCCGAGACTTCCCACCCGGGCAGCTGAGGAGCTGCACACCTGAGGTTGGGACGAAGCCTGATCGTCCCCGGAAGTATCCCCACGGTCCTCCTCTGCCTGCCTGCACTTCTCCAGATCGCCCACCAAGGCTTCAAGGGAGCGGACAAACCTCAATGTCCACAGAAGGTGCTGTTCGCTCCACGTTTCCACCCCCAGGCCAGCAGGGAAAGCGTCCTACCTGTTAAGGTCTGGAAACAGTGGAGCTTGAAGGTGTCTGTCTCCAGCATCTCGATGCCGGAGCTTCCCTGCTCAGGGGACAGCTGGGACCCAATGGCAAACAACCTGTGGGGACAGCAGCAGTGCTGTGGTACAAGGGAGCCCCTGTGCACCCCAGGAAAGCCCCCTGACAGTCCCCCCCACTCACGAGTGGAACATGGAGGCGAGCATCAGCTTCTCGTTGGAGGAGAGGCGTGGGCGGCCAAAGCGGATGGAGACCGGGAAGTTGGCGGGGCTGCTCAGGAACTCCAGCACATCCCTGCCGTCGCCCGTCTGGCGCCCGTTCACGTCGATGCCATTGATAGCCAGCACTGCGTGGCCCACTGCGGGAGGACAAAGGCACTGCTCACTTGGGCAACAATCCTTTCCACGCTTACACAGGAGCAAGCCCCACTGACTGCAGTGTGACTTGCTTCCGAGTAGCCACACATAGAACTGGGCTCCCAGCCCTCTGCTGCTGCCACAGCCTCCTCCTGTGCCGGAAGGAGCTGTGGCGAGGGTAGTGAGCCTCCTGGCCAGGAGCAGTCTGGCTTAGCGGGTTCCAGGGGCTCCCTGAGGAACGGACCGAGGCCTCTGTGCCCCGGAGTCCACCCGGCCAGGCGTAGTCTACCTCCACCGGGAAGGGCTGAAGCTCCCCAGCAGTAGAGCCGCCTGGCCAGGTGCAGTCTACCTCAGCGGGCGCCAGACCTCCCCGGGGAAGGGCCGAGGCTCCCCGGCAGCAGAGCCCCCCTGCCAGGCGCAGTCTACCTCAGCGACGCCAGCCCCGGGGAAGGGCGAGGCTCACCGCGGATTCCGTCGCGCTGCCCGAAGGCGACGAGGACGCGCTCGTCGTGCGGCCGCAGCACCAGCTCGAGCGGGAAGCTGAAGGTCTTCTCGGCCTCGGCGCGGGGCGCGTAGTGGTCCAGCTGGTAGACCAGGCCGCCCGCCTTGTTCACCACGTACACGCTGAAGATGGCCATCGCGGCTTCCGTAGGCCGGGCGGAAGGGGCGGGGCTCCGGCGCGCGGGGCGGGGCCGGAAGTGCCTGGCGCGCGGGGCTTCCCGGCCTGCCCGCGCTGCGGCCTTCCTTTCTGGCCGGAAGTCGCGCAGGAGCAGCAGCAGCGCAGCCTCGCCGCAGGACAGCCATGGTAGGCCCGGGCGGGGCGGCAGAGGCGGGCCTGGGTCTCCTTCCCCCACCGGCGCCCTCCGTTGCCCGCAGCCGGCCGGGCCCTGCTCCCCCTCCCTCCCGGGGCCCTTGTTCCCCCGCCGACACCCCCTGCCCCGGGGGCGCCGGGCGCCCTCCCTCACTGACGCCCCCTCACTGACGCCCCCCCTGCCCGCAGCCGCCCAAGGACGACAAGAAGAAGAAGGACGCCGGGAAGTCGGCCAAGAAGGACAAGGACCCCGTCAACAAGTCCGGCGGCAAGGCCAAGAAGAAGGTGCGTCCTGGGCCGAGGCCACGTGGCGCGAAGGAGGGTCGAGGCGGCCCGGGGCTGGCAGGAGCGCCCTGCCCTCTGCGGTGGTGGTGGGGAGGCAGGCGAGGCAGCGCTCTGCTGCGGGAGCGCAGGCAGAGGACGGTGGGGCAGGATCGGGCCCTGGGGGCAGGCGAGTGAGGCAGGGCTGCTGCGGAGGGGTCCAGCACCTCTGTCTCCCCCCCCCCCCCCCACAATTCCTTGTGCTGCGGCCTGTGCAAACGGGGCCCCCAGCAGAATCCCTCGCTTTGGCTGTCCTGCTCCCAGCAGCGCCCCTTGGCCCGTCCTGCACAGTCAGGGCAGTGATGCCACCAGATCCCGCCATGTGTTCCAGGAAGGTGGCTCAGCTGTGTTCTGCACCAGCCCAGGTTGCTGCCTTCAGCAAGTAAGGGGCACCTCCAGCAGGGAAGGTGTTATTAGGCCCTGCTCAGCCACAGGTGCAGCAATGTCTGAAGTTCTGCTCCTCCCGGCAGCCCCTCCTCCTGCCAGGCCCCATCTTTTCACCAGCCACGTGCACCAGAAAATGGTTGTGTGACAGTCAGGATGCAGCAGGCCAGTCGTTAAAGGCATCGCTGGTTCTGTGCAGGAAGGCTGCTAATCCTTAGCTCTTTCTTTGGGGCTGTTTTCTGATCTTCCACTCCTGGAGAGTCTACCAGGGCAGCTGCTGCATATTGAAATGCAAAATCAGTGTAAGCAAACTAGAATTGGTATTTAAAAAAAAAATATTTTAAAGGTCTTCTTTTCCTCTCTCTGGGCAAATGATGTTGCCAGAGTTCCAGCTGAACGAAGAGCAAGTAGCGGTGGTGCTGACAGCTCTGCTCCTGGCTGGCTTTGCTCAGAAGGGCTTCTAATGCTGTGATGGATATTTTGTTTTCTCTCAAGTAGAAGTGGTCCAAAGGGAAAGTCAGAGACAAGCTGAACAACCTCGTCTTGTTTGACAAAGCCACTTATGAAAAACTGTGCAAGGAGGTGCCAAACTACAAGCTCATTACCCCAGCAGTGGTCTCAGAAAGGCTGAAGATTCGAGGCTCCCTGGCTCGGGCAGCACTCCTAGAGCTGCTCAGCAAAGGTAAAAGCAGAATCCTGTTAATAATAATAATAAATAATAATAACAGGTATTTATGTACCGTCTTTATTCTAGACTTTATTCAAGGCGGTTTACATAGGCAGGCTTTATTAAATCCCTTATTAAATAGGGATTTTTACAATTTGAAAGAAGGTTCTTTCTTTCAAGAACGACTACATTCAGGTGTTTCATTCCGATCTGGCTTCACATTCTGGCCTCCATCCTCCCACGCTCAGAGCAGATGGAATTGCTCGGCTTCAGCTTGTCAGCTGCTCCAAGGTCGCACAGTGCCGGTGGCCTCGAACTGGCGACCTTGTGGATGTTATCTTCAGGCAGACGGAGGCTCTACCCTCTAGACCAGACCTCCAGTTGCTGCAGTAGATATCTCGCACCAAGTTTCTCTAGGATGCTGGTCCCCAGCACCACAGGCATGGATGAATCACAGCCGTGTTCCTGCTTACAGTATGCACGAGGATGTGCACAACTGGCATTTACCTCTGCTGCACAACCAGCATCCTAGAGAAGTAGAAATCAGTACGAATGTTTATTGTGCTTACAAATATATAGCTCATTCCCACATTGTTCTTCTATGTACATAGAGTTGGTGATCATGTGGCTTGCCTGTACAGCTTTTGTTCTACCAAATTGTACTCTTCCCTCCCAACAGGTCTAATCAAGCTTGTGTCCAAGCACAGAGCACAGGTGATTTATACTCGAAACACCAAGGGGGGTGATGCCCCAGCCGCTGGCGAGGATGCATAAAAAGGTGAGCTGTTTAGGGTTGTCCCTGGTGAGTTGAAATGCTAGCAGGCCACTGGCTTAACATAGAGGAGGTTCTAAGCCGCCCTGGGTCCTTTTTTGGGAGAAGGGCGGGATAAAAATAAAGTTTTATTATTTATTATTATTATTCTAATTAGTCTTTTGTTTGCTTTCCAGGTTCTTGAGTGGCTTGGGGACTCTTCTGTATATTCTTCTTAATAAAATAATAGAACTCTTACAAATGTGTTGTGTGATTGGAGCAGGGACAGCTGGGTGTATAGTTCTGAGCACAAAATCAATACTCAAAAACTACATCCTTTCCACTGCTGACTCATAATGCACAGTGGGGCAAAAATCAAAACTTCACATATAGGCTAATGCAGTGCTTCCCAAACATTATAGCACCTTGTTGGCATTCTTCGGTCTCGGAAGACTATGGTATTGCGTTCTGAATGGTGGTTCTGGAATAGAGTGTCCTCTCCAGTGCGCAAAGCCTGGGTAGAGTAGATATGGAGGATAGACTGTTTCCCATGCAGCAAATCCCCCCTCTCCACGTCGCTGAAATGGTCCAATGGAAAGGCAGAGGCCAATATGGTTGGTTCCAGCGGCGTCGCAGGAGTTGCCAGAACGTGACTGTGTTCAGCCATGAACTGCCTCAGGGACTCCGGCTCCGGATCTTGCCTCGAGGTTGTCTCCTGAAGCCTTTTCCATAACTGGATGTAGCCACAAAGCAGTGGAGGTTTGGGATCAGAGTTTTCCTTCTCTCAGATGAGCTGCCTTCCCAGGCTGATGAGTCCCATCTACCCAGCACCAGGACCCAGTTTTTAAAACAGTCTGTTGCAACCCACTAGACAAAAAACCCCAAAGATACAGAAATCTTTTTAATTATTAATATTATTAATATTAATTAATAATAATACATGTGCTCCAAGGCTGTTAGAAACCTTACGTTATAGTATGTGTGCATAGACCAAAATTTCTCAAACTGGGCTGGGGCACACTGTGGGTCACGAGCCAGTTTGAGAAGGATTCCCATTTATTTAATTTTTTAATATATTAGACTTGATGCTACCATGGCATGTGACAGTATTTGGGGAAATGTTATACATCTGTTCTTTTAACAGGTTACTATGTATATATTTTTGGCAAGGATAGTCAATGTGTTTTACTCCCAGGTAAGTATGGATAGGACTGCAACCTTTGAGATGTTTGGGGAATTTTTTTTAAACAGATCAGCAGCTGCTTAGGAGGATTAGGAGGATGGTTCTTTCAAAAACATACTTATTATAAGCTTAATTTGCTTAATTGATTTGCTTGTTGAATAGGGGTGATTAATTATGTAACTTGCACCCATGATGTGACGTCTGCTGGGTCCCAAAAGATTCTAAAAAATGGGTCCTGGTGCTAAAAAGTTTGAGAACCACTGGTGGACATTTGTTAGACTGTCCCTAGAAATGGAACTCAAGGGCTGTTCCCCCAAACCAGTGGTACTCAAACTTCCGGCCAGTGGCTCCCTTGACCCCCGTGGTTGTTGGCCATGACTCCCCATCATGATGTTCCTGAGGGCTGGAAGTGACATCGTTAAACAGGAAGTGGCCAGAAATATTAAATATAACATATTTATTATAATTAAACATTAAATATATATTAATATTAATTATATTAATCATATAATTAATTAAATGCAGATCTTAAAAATATATTATTAATACACAGCAATATACATGCTTTATAAATGATCAGCTGCTGAACACTGTTGGAGACAGGATGCTGGAGTAGGTAGATCTTGTCTGGTCCAGGAGGACTCATTTTTTTAAACTTTGTAAGCATACCAATAGAATTGTTTTATCAAATGAACTTTGTGAACAACCAGCCTGACCAACATTACACACACACCCCTATGGACCCCAATCCAACTAATCATTTCTTCCATTCTCCTTGGATAGGATTGAACCCTTTATTAGTTAAATTAAATTTTTCCAGCAGCTGGTGGGAAAACAAAAATAGACCATGAAAATATATCAGAGCTGATAAGGGTTTGGATAGGAAGCTGATTTGTATCCTATACTAGGAGATGCACAGCTCAAGCCTATGCATGTCTACTCAGAAGTAAGTCCCATTAGAGTAAATGGGGCTTACTCCCAGGAAAGTGTGGATAGGATTGGGTTGGCAATCACTTCATCAATGGCTGCTAAGTATTCCCTTCAAATAGCAAGACTCATCACTTTAAAAATACAGCCTTTCCTCCTCATTCAAACAAGGTTAAAATAGTACCCTTTGTCTGCTCCTGGTCAAGTAGAGTGTGTGCTTCTCTCTTCCCCCCCCCCCTTTGCCAACTGCATGGAAGCAACTTTAAGACCCCTGGTGACTGGTAAAATAGGAAGTGTTTTATTTGGGGAGGGGGAGGAAAGCAGGAAGGTTTGGAGATCAAAAGGGGGGAGTAGAAGAGGGAGGGGGTTGAAAAGAGAGATTTCACTTTGATGAGAAGCGATCCCAGGCTGGGAACTAGGAACCAACCAGACGGATCAGCAAGGGTTAGGGACTGCAAGCTGAGCATGCTCAGTACTTGCCAGATGGGGGTTGGAGTCCAAGAGCTTTGGAAACAACATGCATCACGGCAGCCTCAGAGTGGAGGGATAAGAGGGTGGGGTGGCAGCAGCCACTCGCAGTTTCTTATGCTTTAAAAAAAAGTGCAGAAGACAGGCTCGTATTCTGCCCAGGGGTGTGACAGTATAACTGTGAGAGGACATCCTGCGCCTCCCTAAAGAGCCGCGCCACACAGTTTGAATAACACTGCCCCAAACCTTTACAGTCATTCCAGGATACCTAAAAGGCTAACCTGGAGAGCAAGATGTGCAGAAAGACAAAAGGCTGAAACTGGGTTCACACATGATCTATAGCATGCCAATTACTAGAGAAAATCAGAAAAAGGTACCCAAGGGAGGACATACAAAATTATGCAGGGGATGGATAGAGGGATGTTCTTTGCCCTCTCACACACCAGAACCAGAGGGACATCCAAAACTGAGGGGCAGGAGAGTTGAACAGGCATAAGAAAATCCTTCTCATAGGATGTAGTAATGGCACCTGGTCTATATGCCTTTGAAAGGGAATTGGACAGATGTATGGAGGAAAAGGGCATCACAGGTTATAAGCTATGATGGGTTAGGTGCAACCTCCTGTTTTCAGAATAGACTACCTTACAATGTCAGTTGCAGGGGAGTGCCACTAGGTAGCAATTATCTTAGTGTGCTTCCTGAGGCATCAGGTTCGCCACTGTGAGACAAAGGAAAGGACTAGTTGGGCCCTTGGCCTGACCCAACCTCTTCAAAATCATAGCTGGAGCTTAGTGCTTCTTCAGGAAGGGAGCAAGGAAGTCTCTATCAATGTGAACATTGCCCTTCCCTGCCCTGCTGTTTCCTGAAGCTGACATTTGAGATGATTTAACCAGCCCACAGGAATACACATTTGATTCCTGTTGCATATATGCAACGTTGGGCAGAAAATGGTATGGGCCGTTCTTGTCTTTTTAAACTATGGTATAGTCCCTCCTGACACCAGTGTAGCAGTAAATAAGCTTTAAAGTTAGGGGAAGGCTTAGTTGCCTGGAGGCTATCCAGGAATGAGCTCACCATGTCTGGGGATTTTGCTTCAAGAATCATTCTGCATAAACACTGCTTTGTTTTAATTGTTTATTACAATGACACACAACTCAAGGTTCCCTGCAAAACACAAGTACACTAAATCACAGAACATATTAAAAACACTTCACAGGTCTATCTTGACATTAAAAGACCTCTTCTGTAAGTGGCAGGGGGCTCTTCCCCTCTGGCAGGCCTCTTCAGTGACTGAATTGAGCAGTGAAGGCCTTTGCTTAGCATTTGGCTTCTTTCCGTTTTGTACCAGGCTTCCTCTGTCCTGCTTCAGCTTTGAACTGATGTCTGAAAAAATAGCCAATGAGAGCAAATAAGAAGTAATGGAACACCCATTTGTGTTTCATGCCAGTTTACCCAACTATATAGATGAGATTATCTGGTCAAATTGTACAGTTCTAGGCCAAGTGGTCCTGACTTGGCCTCAACAAGATCAAAGCTGCAATTCCACCAACCAGCAGGTGCTAGCATTTCCCCAAAAGCCCATGTCAGCCTGACAGATCAAGAAAGGCATATGCCCCTCTCGACAAGACATACAGTTATGACATGCTGGGTCCTGCTCTGCACGCAGGCTGGCATCTGGGCCCTAGACAAGATTGTTGGAGGAATCTTAAAAAGTGGTTTCCTCATTGGGGGGAAGCAGAGTAGCTTCAGCAGCAGACCCCCCCCCTTTACTAGGTATCAACCCAGGGAAGCTCCCACACCCGGCTGACTGCTAATCAAGAAAGACAAACGACAATGGCTGGTTGAAGTTGCAAAAGAGAGTCATTTGCTCACGGTTCCATAGAAGCATGTTTACAGCATCTGATTATGATCAGAGGTTCACTTAACTTGAGATAGCAAGGCCCTAGAGCTGCCTCGCCCTGCATGCCATGTGCTCAAGATGGCGGCGCCAGCAGAGCCCTTCTGTGTCCCATCTTGTTAGGTCAGTGGTCAGTGAGGAAGAGAGGCATGAGAGCAAGAGAGGGCGTGCTCGGAGCAGAAAGGAAGGTTATAGGGTCTGGGCCACACCCCCAGGTAAAGGGGGTCACCAAAAGGGGACAGGTAAAGTGTAGGGTCACTGGGCCATGGCTTAACCCTTTCAGGACAGTATCCTGCCACCTCTGGACAGCAGATGGAGTTGCTCCAAACTCCAACAAAGATCTCAGCAGGTACAAGAGGCTTACCTAGACTGCCACCTCCTGCCGTGGTTCCAGACCCGCCCAAAGGAAGGCAGCCACCCTTCTCCTGTCTGAGATGTGTGATCAAAATTGGCACCCACACGATCAGGCGGGAGCTTCATCAACTTCTGTTTCTCCTCTTAAAGAAGGGGGGAAAGGTGCTGGTCACGCATAAATAGGCCCATCCCATCCCTCTCTTGATTTCTAGCAAGCAGGCCAACATCCTCCAACCAGGAAGGGTGCTGACTACAAAGCCACTCACTCTCTTTGAGGAATTCTTCATAGGAAGGTCCAATCTGCCCTTGGCTTCTCCCACTCTCCTCCTCCTCTTCCAATAGCCATGGTGGTTGGGCCCCTGGAGATGGAAAGAACAGGGTGGTGGAAGGCCCCTATTCTTGCCTTCTCCATGTATGAAGAAGGAGGCGTTTCCACAGCAATAAAATCTCTGGGGCTATTTTCTTTGCAGGTAACAGAAGAACCAATCAACACATTAAGAGCTCAGGTAAACAACATGACCAGTTGCAACTAGTGGGATGTTCCTATTTATCAAACCTCTTCACAAAACCAAAGCTGGAGCATGGTGCTGCTCCAGGAAGTGGAGCGAGCAAGCCTCTACCAACATACCTGTGTGAACATTGCCCTTCCCTGATGTTTCCTGAATATAAAAAGTGAAGAAAAGTGTGGGTCAGAAGGTGGTTCGAGGAACAAGGAGGGGTTGCAGAGACAGGCAACTGCCAGTGTTGAAGGACTGACAGGGCTTGCAACCCCAGAGCAGGGGACATTTTCTTTCCTCCCCCTCCTCTCACGGAACAAATCAAGAGGGAACTGGGATAGCAGGTCTTCTGTGTGCAGTTAAGCTGAAGGACTGAGCTGTATGCTGCACTACTACTACTCAGACCTGCCCCTTACAGTAAGAAGAGAACCTGTTACCTGGTGGCCAATGAATGTTAAGGGCTGTTCTGCTTCCAGCCAGTCTAGCTCAGACACAGTCCTCCACGGAGTGCCAGGCTGCTCGCTGGCAGAGGTAGCACTCCTACTTGGTCCTGGCCGGTCTTGCTCTTCCATGGAAAAAGCAGAGTCACTACAACAGAGAACAACCTCTGAGCCTAGCAGTTGGTGCCCCAGCAGGAGACACTCAGAGCTTGCTAAAAGCATGGTGTCAGAGAAGGAGCAGGAAGTTGTGTTTGTAACTTGAGGCATCAAGGCCACCAAGGCCAGCCAGGACTGCAGCAGCTCTCTTACCTTAGATTCCCTGAAAGGGAGTTGTGGGCAGCAGCAGTTCCATCACACAGCTTCCCCTCTGCCTGTGGCTGAGTTTGATTCAGGAAAAACAAACACTTGATCCAAGACACAATAGCAACATCTGCTTTGAGACCCACAGGTATGTGCATCACTATCACATGGAGGGGAAAAGGGTTCTACCAACAACTATCTAAAGCTGGGCAGGAGGTCTGGTCTAGAGGGTAGAGCCTCCGTCTGCCTGAAGATAACATCCACAAGGTCGCCAGTTCGAGGCACCGTGCGACCTTGAAGCAGCTGACAAGCTGAAGCCGAGCTGTTCCATCTGCTCTGAGCCTGGGAGGATGGAGGCCAGAATGTGAAACCAGATCAGAGTGAAGCATCTGGACTGTTGTGGTTCTTGAAAGATAGAGCCTTCTTTCAATTGTAAAAATCCCTATGGGGATTTAATCAGCCTGCCTATGTAAACCGCCTTGAATAAAGTCTTGAATAAAGACCAAGAAAGGCGGTATATAAATACCTGTTGTTGTTATTATTATTATACCATCAAAAGAGTCCCCCTGGCAACATCTAAGGGCTGTAAAGATCCAGAACTACCCAGTCAGTCCCCTTAGTATTCTTGACCTCCAGCCAACACTGAGAGACCAGGAGCACACGGGAGAGAGCTTTTGATGGTTTACTAGCAAAAAAGCAAAGGCTCCAGGGTGTGCCCTAAAAAGCACAACAAAGGCAGCTCATTCACACAGTTACTGTTCTTAAGGAGCTGTAAGCCTCATTCAGGACCTTCTTGCTGTGGCCTGGAAGTGCTACAAAAGGGTGATAGGAAGCAAAGGCCACAAAGTATCCCTGAGAGTAAGAGTCATGGCTGGTGCACCTGCCGCCTTCTCTAGCTGAATTCGCTGCAGATTAGCCTCATCGCTGCAGTGAAAATGACAGAGCGAACCAAGCAGGGAGACTGCTGTGAACATGAGGTGGATACAGCCCACTGGCAGCCTGGGCACACAAACCTCTAAGCAGGCCTGCACCATTTCTTTTCGACTCTGTTCCACCTTCCGGATTTGGGCTGCCGCCTGCAAAGGACAGAATGAGAATCTCAGGAAAAAGAACCTTGCGTAAGTCCAGTCCTCCCCACCGCCAAATATGAAGGGGCACATCACTGCAGTCTGTTGGTCTCCTGGGAGCTCCATAAAGCAGGCACAGTAACTAAATGAAAATCCCAACACGCAGAAGTCCAGCACCACTGCCACTCCTCACCTCTTGAATAGACTCTTCCTCTTTCGCCTCATAAGCCTCCAGAGCCTTGGTGAGCGATGCCTCGAAGCTGGAAAATAATCCAGGAGCTGGAAAACCTAAAATCCATCCACTGCACACACACACCCCCACCCACCAGAGGAGTAACTAGGATGCAGCCTGAAGGGCACCTTACACAGGTGCTACACGGGAGGGGGGGCAATATGCAAGGCAATCACTTCCAGGTTCACCCTGGAGAAGGAGGCACCTCCCACCCCGGTCCTTCTCCTGTGGGTGTGAAGCTCCCCCTTCTCCAGGGAGAACCCAGAAGTGAGATTCGGATGTCATGTGACATCATGAGGTCACTGCCCTGGGAGCCAGGGCTTCTAGTTACACCCCTGCTTGCCCATTTCTTCTCAGGAGGGCCTGCTGCAGCCACGACCAAGCAAGCCCCAGAAGGGGTGGTTGCAGGTGATGCGCTGGCCTTGCAAGCGCCACCCCAGCCTGGCCAGTGTGCTGGTGCTGCACAGACTTCCAGGCAAGGGAGTCCCGGCCCAGCAAGCCCCATCCTTGGGGACCCCCGGGAGCTAAAGCGAAGGTTTTCATCCCCCCAGGCCCCTCCCTCACTCACCGAGCGTAGTCCTGGGCAGAGAGCAGGAAGCGGGGCTTCAGCGTGGGGTCTGCCTTGTTCTCCCACCAGAAGGCGGAGGTGGCTCTCGCGTGCTCTGGGCTGCAAAGGGAAGGGGGTTGGTGGGTCTGCAGGAGGCCTGGGGCCATGGCCCCTCCCCCACCCACTCGCCTGGGGCCCGGCGCGTGGCCCCCATTGACCCGGCCAGGTACCGGAGCAGCCCCCCCCCGCAGTACAGCCAGGCAGCCCCCCCTCACCTGGGGCGCGGCCCCCACTCACCTGGCCAGGTGCCGGAGCAGCCCCCCCCCCGCAGTACAGCCAGGCAGCCCCCCACTCACCTAGGGCGCGGCCCCCACTCACCTGGCCAGGTGCCGGAGCAGCCCCCCCCGCAGTACAGCCAGGCAGCCCCCCACTCACCTGGGGCGCGGCCCCCACTCACCTGGCCAGGTGCCGGAGCAGCCCCCCCCCGCAGTACAGCCAGGCAGCCCCCCACTCACCTGGGGCGCGGCCCCCACTCACCTGGCCAGGTGCCGGAGCAGCCCCCCCTGCAGCACGGCCAGGCGGCCCCAGCGCGCGTGCGGCGCCACCTCCCGGCCGCAGCAGAGGCACCAGCAGGGGCGCAGGTGCCGGGCGGGCTCGAAGGGCTCCAGGGCCGCCCCGCGCAGGGCCCGCCTGGCCGCCGCCACCTTCTCGCCCAGGCGCGCCAGGGCCGCCCGCAGCCTCCGCTGGTGCCCGGCGCTGTGCAGGTGGCCGCGGCGGCCCCGGAAGGCGGTGCGGCGGCAGAGCGCGCAGCGGAACAGCGTCGCCGCCGCCGGAGCCCCCCCGCCGCAGCCGCCCTCCGCCATCTCGCGGGCACGAAGCGGCGGCTCGGCTGGAAGCTGCGCCCGCCCCGCCCCTGGCGGCCGCCCGCGGAACTGCAGGGTGACGTCGGTGGGCGGGAGGGAGGCGCTCTGCACGTGCTCAGGGGCACTCTTGCTTCTGCCGCACTAACCCCGCTGGCGGGAGCAAAACTCGGGTGGCTCTGCATCCCTCCGGCTTGGGCTGCAGCTGCCTCCTGTGGCCTGATGAGCGGCCGCCGGCCGAGGCCCACCCAAATAGGTAGACCTGGGCTCCCAAGTCCAGACGGGAGCCCAGTCTACCTACCCAGCAAACGGCCACAGAGGCAAGCAGCTCAAGCGGGTAGACCTGAGCCCAAGTGGAGAGCCCAGGTCTACCTGCCTGGTTGACCTGGGCTCTGAAGGTGGTGCTCATGGCCCCTCACAAACAGACACTGGATCCACCCCTGGTTCTAAGGAGATTCAGCTCTCAGAAAGCTGGGAGAATTCAGCTCAACCAGGTAGATTCCATAAATTCAAATGTTCTGTACTTTGTTTTTTAAAAGTAATGAATATTATAAAAAAGACTAGTGTTCCAATGGCGCTACTGTATTTGACTAGCATATCTTTCCTCTTGCTTTTATGTAAAGGAAATAAATTTTATTTTAATATGCATCAATGCATCAGCAATGTGTCATCAACAAATGTTAGATAGGTGCTAGACAGGCACTATATAGGTGTTAAATAGGTAGGTGTTAAATAGACGCTATATAGGTGTTAGGCATTATATAGCCGCTATATAGGTACTAGATAGGCCTAGATAGCACCATATAGGTGTTTAGATAGGTGCTAGATAGGCACTATATGAGTGTTAGATATGCGTTATATTATTACTATTATTATTAACAGTATTTATATACCGCTTTTCAACTAAAAGTTCACAAGGCGGTTTACAGAGAAAAATCAAATAACTAAATGGCTCCCTGTCCCAAAAGGGCTCAAAATCTAAAAAGATGCAAAAAGAACACCAGCAGACAGCCACTAGAAAAGACACTGCTGGGGTGAGGTGGGCCAGTTACTCTCCCCCTGCTAAAAAGAGGAGCACCCACTTGAAAAAGTGCCTCTTACCCAATTAGCAGGGGTAAATTGGCATATAGGCATATAGGCGCTATATAGGCGTTTAATAGCTGTTATGTAGGTGCTAGATAGGGGCTAGATAGGCACTAGATAGGCGTTAGATGCTGGACTGGTGCTATATAGGTGTTAAATATGCACTAGAAAGGTGTCAGGTGCTTGATAGGCGCTATATAGGTGTTAAATAGGCACTATATAGGTGTTAAATAGGTGTTATGTAAGTGTTAACTAGGCGCTACATAGGTGCTAGAAAGGTGCTACATAGCACTAGATAGACGTAGATAGGCGCTGTATAGGTGCTAGGAAGGTGCTATATAGGTGCTAGATAAGTATTATATAGGCACTAGTTAGGCACTAGATAGGGTTAGGCAGGGTTGCAGGCCTGTGTATTGCACTGCTGTGTAAATGAAAGGATATGTTGCATGTTATTTCTATGTAGGCAATACATTTTACATTGCATGCAGAGATGCATTTATTCTATGCCAATTATTGTCACATGGCTCTACAGCTAATGAATGCATCTTTCAAAAAAAAAAACAAATTACGTATTTTCTCTTCTTGAAATTTGGGTTTCAGGTCTTTGATGTTTCTCCAGACTTATCCTTTCATTTTGCCCACCAGTAGAGATCCCTGACATCATGGCCCCCTTTGAAAAAATAGTGTCCCCCCCCACCTCTAGAATCCTGGCTAGGGGCCTGGGGGCTGGTGTGTGTGTGGGTATGGATTTAGGGGTGATGTCTTTGGAATGCTATGCCTGTGCAGGGAGGCCGGGCAGCTGTGGTCATCTGGGCAGCAGTCCCTCCTCCAGCCACTGCCTGTCAGAGCTTCCTGCACCCTGAAACCCCCCCCCCTCCTTCCCAGGCTGGACAGGAAGAGAGAGGAGAAGGACTGGCTGCAGAAACAGTGTGCTGACTACCCCCTCCCCTACTGGCTTCCAGCTGCAGCTTACCCTGAGTGAGGATCCCCACCACTACCACCCAGCAGTCAAGCAAGAAGTAGCACAACAGACACAACACTTCAGGGTCAGTGCAACATCAGAATGAGAGACAGAGCGGAGTTGCCAAACACCCCACTCCCTTTGGCTCCAATAATCTTGCAAAGATCCTGCAGACACTGAAGCAGCCACAGGGGCAGTCAGAGGTGCACTGCCTGTTGAGGAATCTGCAAAGAGACTGGAGCCCGCCTGCAACTGCCACGTTCTCTGCAAGGCAGTTGGGAAAACAGTGGCCATGGCTCCAGTCCCTGCCAGGTCAGGGGGTTCCTAGCCAAGTAGAGGCCTCCCATCATCAGCCCCTGCTGGGAAGGCAGCAGTGGAAAGCAAAGTGAAGCAAGACATAATGAGTGGCAATCCAGTGGTGTCCTGGGGAAAGCAGAAGAGCGTGAGTGGAGCCAGCAGGGCATGTCTGTAACTTATGGTCGCTTAGCCTTGTTAGAGTAGGAGGGAGTTCTGTGCCAGGGGCATTTCCTTTCCCACCCTTGTGAGTGCCTCAGACCCCTGCGTGGGTTAAGGCCTCTGTTCCATGTGGACAGCTGCCCTCCGGCATCAGGAGAGCCCTGCTGGATCAGGCCAGCTCTCTGCTTCTCACAGTGGCCCACAGATGCCTCAGAGAGCACTCAAGAACACTAGATCCCTGCATTCCATTGCCACTCCCTTGCAGCTGGCATCCCTACTTATATAGCCAAGAGGTTGCCCATACCCATCAGGCTTGCAACCTGTGACGGACTGTTTCTCAATCTGTCCAATCCTGTTTTAAAGGCATCCAGGTCTTCAGGTGCCAGTGCTCCTGGAAGAAACACTCTCAGCAAGCAAGTGTTCTGAGGATGTTTGGGGCAAGGGGCAGTCAGGCAGTGGGCACCCGCTACAAAGGCAGATGGGATACCCTGCAGTGGTGATGCCAAGGATGCAGTTGGGAAACCTGGGGGAGGGACTAGGGTGCATACTGCAGTTGCAGCACACCCAGATCAGCCCTCACTCAGCAGCCTGTGTGTGCGCCTCCTGTAGGAGACACTCCAGTTTAGTGCACCCGCAAGAAGAAAGCCAAGGTGCCGTATGAGCAAAGTGCTCTTCCCATGCGTGCTCTGAGAGCAACAGGCTGTTTGTACAAAACTCTCCTTCTCCATAGTTCCCATCACCACAGTTCCTGTGGTGGCGGGGGCTCTACATATCGATACCCTCAAGCCAGAGATGTAGCACTCCATGTCACTCATCCTGCCCCCCAATTTCTGCTCTCTGGCATAGGATTAAGTGTTAGAGTGCACCTGCTGTGATTGGCTGCTGAGCAAGCTCTCTATAGTAGGTTGTGGCAGTGTGGGTGGGAGGCAGGACTCTGGGCTATTTCTGCTCTTCATTTTTTCCTACAAGCACGTTTTGACCCACGCCAACCCCAACACTGGCACAGCATCATGCAGACATTGAGTGGATCTAGAATAGGGCATCTGTCAGCTCCTCCCTGCCTACATCCCTGCAGGGGACTCACATCAGCCACAGGAGTTCCAACACAGTGGCCAAGCAGCATCCAAGGCTCTGCCACTCAGACAGGCTGAGTCTGCCACAAAGACACCTTTGCCTAAGACCAAATTTCCCTCACTGCAGAGACCCACCGAGAGCTCTCTTGAACTTGAGAATAGAACCAGAGTAAAGCCTGCAGGGGCTTCAGTCCTGTGTTAAGGTGGAGGTGACCCAGAGGCAGCAAGAAGGGAGGAACCCGGCAAAAGCAAGAAGAGGCACAACCTTTGGCACTGATGCTGAAGATTTTATTGTAGAACATTTGCATTTCTAATCCTGAGCATTGCACATTTCAATACACACGTTAACATAAAAATCTGACACCACCACCACCACCCCCCACCCTGCAGGGAACAGGAGTGCACAGCTACAGCTGAAGAGCAGCCTTGTTCTAAGAAGTCCCACCAGAGGGAAGCCGCCCTCCTCCCCCCACCCACAGCAGCTTCCAGGGACAGGCTGGCCCTCAGGTGTAGAGGCAAGTCCCGCCCATCCCGGCCAGTGACCTTGACGGATCCTCCGCTTGCAGCCTCAGGATTCGGCCACCAGAGAATGCCATGGAAGGGAAACCAACTCCACTCCACCAGGCTGTGGGCCCAGCAGCTCCCCTTAGCACAACTCTTCTGGAAGCACTGGGAAGAGCATCACTACCCTGGAAAGTCAACCCAGACTGGTGTCCACTCTACCTTCCAGAGTAAATGAAGGGCAGATGGGCTCAGAGTCCGAAGAGCGACCGCATCAGTTCTGCAAGAGAGGAGGAGAGAAATACAGCGCAGTGCCTGCAGGCAGGTGGCTTCAGCTGCTCATCTAGACAGCTCCTGCCCTACAGAAAGGGGCACTGGCACTTGGCTGCCACTCTGCAGCCAAATCAGCCCACTGGCCTGAGGAGAGTCTACCACTCAGGGGTCCATTTCACTCAGGCATGCAGCAGCACTGCTTCGGCAAGTACCTCCCTCTTGCCCCTCTCCAGGGCCAGCAGAAGGAAACTGCCCCTCCCCAGCCAGCCAGCCACCTGCCTCCTCCTGCCCACCTGGCCTCTCCATGCTCTCGTGCACCAACCCCATTGTGTCCTCCGGCAGGGCCTGAGCCTCCTCCTGAAACTTGCGCTGCCCCTCCATGGTCAGCCTCCAGAGGCGCGACTTGCGGTTCCCTTCGAGGCACACAAAGTTGGTGGTCTTCTCAAAGCTGCTGCTGAAGCAGAGGTTGTGCCGCACGGTGTTCTTCCAGCCCTCAGGAGCTGTGCGGAAGAAGGGAAAGTGCTGCCTGCCCACAAGAGACAGGGCAGCAGCTGTGGTCACTGGCTGCTCCCCCAGGTGCCCCACCATAGCGTAGGCCAGCTGGCATAAGGTTACCACCCGCACCACATGGGCTACAGGGAAGTTGGCCTTTGCTGGCCTCAACTGCGCTTCTCCAGCCAGCAGGCAGGCAGAGCAAGCCAGGCAGGAGGTGGCGCAAACCCCCTTTCCCCAGTGTTCCACCCTGGCCTGCAGATCTGCCTCCCCTGCCACTGCCAGGGCTGGTACCGTGTGAACTGGTAGATCTCCTGCACGGTCAGGCTGCTGTCCACGCTGCTGCTCAGAGCCAGGCTGATGAGGACGCAATAGTTCAGGGGCGGGCGGGGCCAGCCCCCCTGTGCCCTCCTAGGTTTCCTGCCCCGACACCGGGAGCCCTTTCCTCTCCTGGGACGGGCCTCTCCTGGGACAGGCCTGCAGGTGCCTTCTGCCTGAGGAGGAGCAGGAGAGGAGTGCGGCTGGGAGGCATCCTCTCTCTGCATGACCTATCAAGAGTCAGACACACATCAGGTCAAAGCGAGGACCTGGAAGGACCAACGCCAGGCCTGCCTTCTTCCAGGGACCCCACCCGCATCTTCCGCAGAGGCCCGGCTTCCAATAAGGCCATCTTAGCAGAAGCACCCAGGTATGGGGGGCTCTCCCATCCTGAGAGCCCTGCCTCCCCCTTTCCTCTCACACTCCAGGTGGCTGGCCAAGGGGGTGTGTCAACGCAGGCACAGGTGCTTTACTCACCATCACCCCTGAGAGTGTTTGCTGCTGCTCTTGCTGTGTTATGTTCGGGTTGCAACTTTGTATTGCATTTTTAACTAGGACTGTTGGCGGCCTGGTTGATTTTCAAATGGAAATATCAGGGTGCAAATGCTTAACACAAAGTGTAGTGTCAGTTTGGGGACCCCACTAAATTGGGGGGGGGGGAACTAGGTCCTGGTTGCAGCCAGAGAAGATCCGGGCTGCCCTGCTGGCAGACTAGAGCTCTGGCTTGTGCAAAGCCTCTGGGTCAAAGCCCCTCCTGGCCAATTGGCTGCCAGGGCTCATCTAGGGCAGCAGCACTTCCCTGTGGTGGGAGGAGGCCGAGCGGCTCCATGGCTCAGACTCAGGTACCTTCTCTGCTTCCTCACTGGGCAGGGGCAGCCGATCCTCCCAAAGGCAGGTGGAGGCAGAGCAGGGGTCCTCTGGGCCAGCAGCCGGCAGAGACCCCAACAGTGGTGGTAGCAGCACCTCCTTGGAGGTACGCCCAGGGACAGGACAGACAAGGTTGGGGTCGACCCACATCCACAGGTGGGGCTGCATGGCAGACTCTGCAGAGATCAGGAAGATACAGGATTTCAGTCTGGTACAGGCTCATGTCCGTCCGTGTGCCCCCCTGGGGCCTGCACAGCCCTACCCTCTAGCTTGTTTTAAGATGGGGGGCAGGGGACAATGCTTGGTCGCTGGAAGACGATCCCCAACTAGGCCTGGCAGCGCCCAGGCCAACCTGAGAAGCCAGAGAAAAACCCTTGGCGTCCCGCTCTCTTCCCAGCCTCCCCTTGCTTACCACTGGCCTCCAGCGGGGGAGGAGGAAGGGCTTCTACTGAACTGCATGCCAGTGGCTCCAGGTGGCCCCCCTGCAGGGCAAAAGCACTTTGCGCCTCCTCAGGAGCTAGTGGGGGAAGACAGAGACAGGCCAGTGAGTGGGCAGCCCCTGAAGACAGATCTGGGCCTTGACACAGGACGAAGCAGGGAGTCGCAGGTCCCTCTGGCTCTCCCAGGTCCCTGCGGGCACCAGCAACCCGGACCTGGCTCCCCCGCTCCAGGAAGGCGCTGCTGTGTCAGGCGCTGTACAAGCAGGCCGTCTGCACATGCTCGGGGACGCAGCGAGGCGGCCAGCTGAGCGGCTCTCCCCTGGCCGGCCGGCCGGCCGGCCCGCCCGGGGACCTCACCCTGGGGCAGCTGGTCGCAGGTGGTGCCCAGGGCCAGCTCGCGGCCCAGCGCCCAGCTCCGCAGGTCGCTGCCGCCCAGGCGCAGGCGGGCCCAGAAGGCCGGCTTCTGCAGGCGCAGCTCCATGCGCGGCGTCGGCGCGGGGCGCGGCGGGCGCGCCTCGCACCTTTCACGGCACGGGCGGGAGGGCGGCGGCGCCTGCGCGCTGGGCTGGGCTGGGCTGGGCTGGGCTGCCGCGCTGCGGAGGGCCGTCGGGGCAGGCGGATGGCAGGGAGGGAGGGGCTGGAGGCTCCCCCAAGCACCTCGGGCGCGCGAGCAGAGCAGCGGCAGATCGGGACGGGGCGCCCCGAGCCCGAAGCCTTTGCCGCCAGCCCGCGCCTTCGGGGCACGGCGCCCGCCCGGTCCCTCGGCGGACACAGCGAGCTCTTTCCTCCGCCCGTCCTCCCCCCCCCGGAAGGGAGAGCAGCGCCGCTGGCGCCCTCCCGTCGCCGTCGGGGCGTCGGAGCTTCTGCCGCGGGCCGAGCACGCTGCTCTGCGGCCCGCTCCGCCGCTGCTGCCCCTCCTGTCCGATCCCCCTCGGAGGAGCCAGCCTGCGCCCCGAGGGGAGCCGCGCCTCTCCGCCGCCTGACCCGTCGCGGAGCAGCCCGCGGGCAGCCGGGTGGCCAGAGGGAGGCCGCGGAGCACGGCGCAGCGGGAGATCCTGGCGGGGCGGCTTGGAAGGCCGGCGCCTGCCGGATTCCCTCCTCCCCGCAGTGGTCAGAGGCCGAGGCGTTTCTTGCTCCCAGCCTGCGCCCTCCCAAGAGACGTCGGTTCTCCTGGGGGGAGGCTCTCTGAGGTTTGGGGAGGGACGAGTCATCAGCAAAGGAAAGGCTTTCAAGAGAGGTCATAAGAACATAAGAACAGCCCCACTGGATCAGGCCATGGCCCATCTAGTCCAGCTTCCTGTATCTCACAGCGGCCCACCAAATGCCCCAGGGAGCACCCCAGATAACAAGGGACCTGCATCCTGGTGCCCTCCCTTGCTTCTGACATACAGCCCAATCCTACCCACACTTTCCTGGGAGTAAGCCACATTGACTCTAATGGGACTTACTTTTGAGTAGGTATGCATAGGATTGGGCTGACCGCCCATTTCTAAAATCAGGAGCTTGCATGTACACATCATGGCTTGCAACCCCTAATGGATTTTTCCTCCAGAAACTTGTCCAATCCCCTTTTAAAGGCATCCAGGCCAGATGCCATCACCACAGGTCAATACTACCTGCGTCTGTGATCTGTTTCCGTTTTGCAGGAATACAATCCTGTGGATTGCGCTGGTGTGCAAAACGAAAGGAGACGTGTGTTATTTCTATGCAGACAAATACATTTTCCATTTCGGGTTACAAGCCATGATGTGTATGTGCCATCTCCTGATTTTAGAAATGGGCTACATCAGAATGCCAGATGCAAGGGAGGGCACCAGGATGAGGTCTCTTGTTATCAGGTGAGCTCCCTGGGGCATTTGGTGGGGCCGCTGTGAGATACAGGAAGCTGGACTAGATGGGCCTTTGGCCTGATCCAGTGGGGCTGTTCTTATGTTCTTAACTACAATTCCCAGGAAGCCTTGCAGGTCTCCTGTTATCTGGTGAGCTCCCTGGGGCATTTGGTGGGCCGCTGTGAGATCCAGGAAGCTGGACTAGATGGGCCCTTGGCCTGATCCAGCAGGGCTGTTCTTATGTTCTTAACTACAATTCCCAGGAAGCCTTGCAGGTCTCTTGTTATCTGGTGTGCTCCCTGGGGCATTTGGTGGGCTGCTATGAGATACAGGAAGCTGGACTAGATGGGCCTTTGGCCTGATCCAGTGGGGCTGTTCTTATGTTCTTAACTACAATTCCCAGGAAGCCTTGCAGGTCTCCTGTTATCTGGTGAGCTCCCTGGGGCATTTGGTGGGCCGCTGTGAGATCCAGGAAGCTGGACTAGATGGGCCCTTGGCCTGATCCAGCAGGGCTGTTCTTATGTTCTTAACTACAATTCCCAGGAAGCCTTGCAGGTCTCTTGTTATCTGGTGTGCTCCCTGGGGCATTTGGTGGGCTGCTATGAGATACAGGAAGCTGGACTAGATGGGCCTTTGGCCTGATCCAGTGGGGCTGTTCTTATGTTCTTAACTACAATTCCCAGGAAGCCTTGCAGGTCTCTTGTTATCTGGTGTGCTCCCTGGGGCGTTTGGTGGGCCGCTGTGAGATACAGGAAGCTGAACTAGATGGGCCTCTGGCCTGATCCAGTGGGGCTGTTCTGATGTTCTTATTTTACATTGCATACTGAGATGCATTTATTCCGGGGGGGGGGGGCGGGCATGGGTGTCGCACCAGCGGGCAAGGGCGCCTGCCGGAATGGGGAGCAGCCCGGGCAGGGCCAGCAACCCAGGTCTACCCACCTGGAGGAGGCAGCTCCACCGGCGGGTAGTTCTGCGCTCCATCTGGGTAGGGGTCCAGCAAACCTCGGCCGGAGAGGCTGGTAGATCTGGACTCCAAGACTGGGCAGGAGCCCAGGTCTACATATCCACCCAGCAAACCTCAGCTATGGAGGCAGAGCCCAGGTCTACCTGCCTGGCTGACCTGGGCTCTGAAGTTAAGGTGGTGCTCATGGCCCTCCCCAAACACAAACACTGGATCCGCCCCTACATAAGAACATCAGAACAGCCCCACTGGATCAGGCCAGAGGCCCATCTAGTCCAGCTTCCTGTATCTCACAGCGGCCCACCAAATGCCCCAGGGAGCACACCAGATAACAAGAGACCTGCAAGGCTTCCTGGGAATTGTAGTTAAGAACATAAGAACAGCCCCACTGGATCAGGCCATAGGCCCCTCTAGTCCAGCTTCCTGTATCTCACAGCGGCCCACCAAATGCCCCAGGGAGCACACCAGATAACAAGAGACCTGCAAGGCCTCCTGGGAATTGTAGTTAAGAACATAAGAACAGCCCCACTGGATCAGGCCATACGCCCCTCTAGTCCAGCTTCCTGTATCTCACAGCGGCCCACCAAATGCCCCAGGGAGCACACCAGATAACAAGAGACCTGCAAGGCCTCCTGGGAATTGTAGTTAAGAACATAAGAACAGCCCCACTGGATCAGGCCATAGGCCCATCTAGTCCAGCTTCCTGTATCTCACAGCGGCCCACCAAATGCCCCAGGAGCACACCAGTTAACAAGAGACCTGCAAGGCTTCCTTGGAATTGTAGTTAAGAACATAAGAACAGCCCCGCTGGATCAGGCCAGAGGCCCATCTAGTCCAGCTTCCTGTATCTCACAGCAGCCCACCAAATGCCCCAGGGAGCACCCCAGATAACAAGAGACCTCATCCTGGTGCCCTCCCTTGCATCTGGCCTTCTGACATAGCCCATTTCTGAAATCAGGAGGTTGCGCATACACATCATGGCTTGTGCCCCGTAATGGATTTTTCCTCCAGAAACTTGTCCAATCCCCTTTTAAAGGCGTCTAGGGTAGACGCCAGCACCACATCCTGTGGCAAGGAGTTCCACAGACCGACCACACGCTGAGTAAAGAAATATTTTCTTTTGTCTGTCCTAACCCGCCCAACGCTCAATTTTAGTGGATGTCCCCTGGTTCTGGTATTATGTGAGAGTGTAAAGAGCATCTCCCTATCCACTCTGTCCATCCCCTGCATAATTTTGTATGTCTCAATCATGTCCCCCCTCAGGCGTCTCTTTTCTAGGCTGAAGAGGCCCAAACACCGCAGCCTTTCCTCATAAGGAAGGTGCCCCAGCCCCGTAATCATCTTAGTCGCTCTCTTTTGCACCTTTTCCATTTCCATTATGTCTTCTTTGAGATGCGGCGACCAGAACTGGACACAATACTCCAGGTGTGGCCTTACCATCGATTTGTACAACGGCATTATAATACTAGCCGTTTTGTTCTCAATACCCTTCCTAATGATCCCAAGCATAGAATTGGCCTTCTTCACTGCCGCCACACATTGGGTTGACACTTTCATCAACCTGTCCACCACCACCCCAAGATCTCTCTCCTGATCTGTCACAGACAGCTCAGAACCCATCAGCCTATATCTAAAGTTTTGATTTTTTGCCCCCATGTGCATGACTTTACATTTACTGACATTGAAGCGCATCTGCCATTTTGCTGCCCATTCTGCCAGTCTGGAGAGATCCTTCTGGAGCTCCTCACAATCACTTCTGGTCTTCACCACTCGGAAAAGTTTGGTGTCGTCTGCAAACTTAGCCACCTCACTGCTCAACCCTGTCTCCAGGTCATTTATGAAGAGGTTGAAAAGCACCGGTCGCAGGACAGATCCTTGGGGCACACCGCTTTTCACCTCTCTCCATTGTGAAAATTGCCCATTGACACCCACTCTCTGCTTCCTGGCCTCCAACCAGTTCTCAATCCACGAGAGGACCTGTCCTCTAATTCCCTGACTGTGGAGTTTTTTCAGTAGTCTTTGGTGAGGGACCGTGTCAAACGCCTTCTGAAAGTCCAGATATATAATGTCCACGGGTTCTCCCGCATCCACATGCCTGTTGACCTTTTCAAAGAATTCTATAAGGTTGGTGAGGCAAGACTTACCCTTACAGAAGCCATGCTGACTCTCCCTCAGCAAGGCCTGTTCGTCTATGTGTTTTGAGATCCTATCTTTGATGAGGCATTCCACCATCTTACCCGGTATGGATGTTAGGCTGACCGGCCTATAGTTTCCCGGGTCCCCCCTCTTTCCCTTTTTGAAAATAGGCGTGACATTTGCTATTCTCCAATCTTCTGGCACCATGGCCGTTTTGAGGGACAAGTTGCATACCTTAGTCAAGAGGTCTGCAACTTCATTCTTCAATTCCTTAATAACTCTTGGGTGGATGCCATCAGGGCCCGGTGACTTATTGATCTTTAGTTTATCAATGAGGTCTGAAACATCTTCTCTTTTAACCTCTATCTGACTTAACTCCTCGGTCAGGAGGGGCCGTTCCGGCAGCGGTATCTGCCTGAGGTCTTCTGCCGTGAAGACAGATGCAAAGAACTCATTTAATTTCTCTGCCATCTCTAAGTCTCCTTTTATCTCCCCTTTCCCTCCCTCACCATCCAGAGGGCCAACCGCTTCTCTGGCGGGTTTCCTGCTTCTAACATATTTGAAGAAGCTTTTATTATTTGAAGAAGCATTTTACCTTAATGTTGCTGGCCATGCGTTCCTCATAGTCTCGCTTGGCCTCCAGTATCACCTTCTTACATTTCTTTTGCCACAGTTTATGTTCCTTTTTATTCTCCTCATTAGGGCAAGACTTCCATTTACAGAAGGAAGCTTCCTTGCCCTTCACAGCCTCTCTAACTTGGCTGGTTAGCCATGCGGGCACCCTCCTGGATTTAGTGGAACCCTTCTTTTGTGGTATACGCCTCTGCTGGGCCTCTATTACTGTTGTTTTAAGCAGCCTCCATGCACTCTGGAGAGATTGGACTCTTTTTACCCTCCCTTTCAACCTCCTTCTAACCAGCCTCCTCATTTGAGGGAAGTCCGCCCGTCGGAAGTCAAGGGTTTTTGTTAGAGATTTGCCTGGTATTCTTCCCCCTGATGTGTTCTTTGCAAATTATTGTTTCAGTGCTTGGCAGATGATGAATGCGTCTTTCAAAAATCCCCAAAAATATTTTCTCTTCACGAAATTTGGGTCTTTACTGTTTCTCCATACTTTAATTTTGCACAGCAGTATAGATACCCAACAAAATTGCCCACCCTGAAAAAATAGTTGCTCAGCCACCTCTAGAATCCCGACTACAGGCTTGTTTTTAAATTAACCATTATTGTAAGCTGCCTTGGGTCCCTGTGGGGAGAAAGGCAGGATATAAATAAAGTTAATAATAAGAATAAGAATAATAAGAATAATGATGATGATGATGATACAGACCTGCATGGGTTGTGTTGCTGTGCTGTGTCCTTGGGGCATCTCCCCATGCCTGGGGGCAGTGCCTGTCATTGTGCTGCTGATGTCTAGGGACTGAGGGGGGGGAGCCTCCCCTACTCTACTCAGTCTGGTGGTTTTTTGCTTGCTGTTGGCACTGGGGCAATTGGATGCCATGAGTGGCTCCTTGGCCCTCCCCTGGATGATGTGAAGTCCAATCACACGGACACCGTGCCAATGGTGGGGCAACATCATGGTGATGACACACCAATGATGTCACGATGCCAATGTGCCACCACTCAGAGGACAACAGGCCATGGATGTGATATTTTTGTGGGCACTGCAGGTGTTATTGGGCAGGGCTGCACCAGCTTCGCTTTGCCAGGATGGGGTCTGCATTGGGCTCTTGTTGCACTGTCAGTGTGGAATTGCCAAGACAGGCGCAGATATGACAGATGTGGCACCCGCATCTGAACAGGGTTAGGCTGAAAGAGAATTGAGAAGGTGCCAGAAATGCCCTCTCTGACAGACTGTTGCCTCGTCTCAGGAATGGGCCCTCTCCAGGGAGGTGGGGGGGAATCATCTTTTGCAAGTTCCATTGTAAGAAGCAGCCAGGATTTCCTACGATACCCCCAGTTCCAGGAATCCCCTGGGCACCTTGTCCCTTGTGCAGGTAGAGGGGGGGTGCCCAGCTCTGCTCCGACCCCCCCCCCCGCATTCTGACAGGCTCTAAACTTCCGGCACTAGACCTGGGCTTAGATCTGGGTCCCTCCCCCTCAATTTCTGAGCCCCTTCAAAGCTGAGCATTCAAACACCTGGCCCAGCCTCTCTCCTTTCCCTCCCTGGAAGAACAAAGTGCTCCTTTCCTTTTGAATTCCCTGTGTGGTAGCAGGAATGGTGGAGCAAGCCAGCTCTGCTCTGAGACACACTCTGCTGCTCCCATGGGCTGGGCTAGGCTAGGCTGGGTTGAGCCAGCGCAGAAAGAACACTGACTTAAGCCATGGAGGCTCTGTTGAAAACTAGAGGTGACTGCTCCAAGCACTTGTCCAATCCCAGCTTGTCCCCTTGTCCAACTGACACAGTTGTCAGTCATGGTGTCCACCAAACGTCAAGCTCTTGCCAGTGGTCAGTGCCTGGTCTTGCTCCACCTTGAGACATATGAGTATGGCTGAGTGTTCCTGAACATGTAGAGAGTGCTTTTCCTTTGTCACTGAGCCCTTGAATGCTTCTCTCTTTAAGAAGGCAGGCCTTGGCCTCTTCCCTGACCAGAAACAGACTTCCCCTGGAGTCCACTTGTGGGCCAGGAGCACAGGAGCAGAGAGCCCATGGATGGTCCCCTGCTCATTAAATTGTCACAGTTCCTGAAGGAGCTTGTGCAGTTCCCCTCACTGGTCATGAGGTATCATGAGCAGACTTAACCCTGGGCAAGGGTAGCATCAAACCTGCCAAACAACCTTTCAAGGGAAGTGTGTGATTGTCTATTTTCTGGCCCCTTAGCATGTGCAGAGAGCCTGCACAGTCCTGCAGATGGCATGTTTGACATGTAACAGAGTCCCAGTTTCTATTCCTGGCTCAGCTTTGGGGGGGGGGTGTCTTTTGGTGCTCAGTCCTTCTCTATGTTTCTGTGAAATGGGGAAAAATACAGGCTTGCTGGGCAGGGAAATTGTGGCGAAAGCAGCGGCGGCAACAATTGTTTGCCAGTTGTATTGTAGTGCCATCGGAAATATCATAGGGGCCAGTGGCCCCTATGCTGGCTCTGGGAGCCAAGTTTAAATCTGACCTACACCATGGATATATGTGAACTAATCAGCAGCTCCCTGTCTGTATGTTGGCAACCTTCAGTCTCAAAAGACTATGGTATCGCGCTCTGAAAGGTGGTTCTGGAACAGCGTCTAGTGTGGCTGAAAAGGCCAATTCGGGAGTGACAGTCCCTTCCACACCGGGAGCAAGTGCAGTCTGTCCCTGGTTTGTCTCCCTGGCTACGGGCCTTCCTTCTTTGCCTCTTTGCCTCAGACTGTTGGCCAAGTGTCTCTTCAAACTGGGAAAGGCCATGCTGCACAGCCTGCCTCCAAGCGGGCCGCTCAGAGGCCAGGGTTTCCCACTTGTTGAGGTCCACTCCTAAGGCCTTCAGATCCCTCTTGCAGATGTCCTTGTATCGCAGCTGTGGTCTACCTGTAGGGCGCTTTCCTTGCACGAGTTCTCCATAGAGGAGATCCTTTGGGATCCGGCCATCATCCATTCTCACAACATGACCGAGCCAACGCAGGCGTCTCTGTTTCAGCAGTGCGTACATGCTAGGGATTCCAGCACATTCCAGGACTATGTTGTTTGGAACTTTGTCCTGTCAGGTGATGCCGAGAATGCGTCGGAGGCAGCGCATGTGGAAAGCGTTCAGTTTCCTCTCCTGTTGTGAGCAAAGAGTCCATGACTCACTGCAGTACAGAAGTGTACTCAGGACGCAAGCTCTGTAGACCTGGATCTTGGTATGTTCCGTCAGCTTCTTGTTGGACCAGACTCTCTGTGAGTCTGGAAAACGTGGTAGCTGCTTTACCGATGCGTTTGTTTAGCTTGGTATCGAGAGAAAGAGTGTCGGAGATCATTGAGCCAAGGTACACAAAGTCATGGACAACCTCCAGTTCATGTGCAGAGATTGTACATAAGAACATAAGAACAGCCCCACTGGATCAGGCCATAGGCCCATCTAGTCCAGCTTCCTGTATCTCACAGCGGCCCACCAAATGCCCCAGGGAGCACACCAGATAACAAGAGACCTCATCCTGGTGCCCTCCCTTGCATCTGGCATTCTGACATAACCCATTTCTAAAATCAGGAGGTTGCGCATACACATCATGGCTTGTACCCCGTAATGGATTTTTCTTCCAGAAACTTGTCCAATCCCCTTTTAAAGGCGTCTAGGGTAGACGCCAGCACCACATCCTGTGGCAAGGAGTTCCACAGACCAACCACACGCTGAGTAAAGAAATATTTTCTTTTGTCTGTCCTAACCCGCCCAACACTCAATTGTAGTGGATGTCCCCTGGTTCTGGTATTATGTGAGAGTGTAAAGAGCATCTCCCTATCCACTCTGTCCATCCCCTGCATAATTTTGTATGTCTCAATCATGTCCCCCCTCAGGCGTCTCTTTTCTAGGCTGAAGAGGCCCAAACACCGCAGCCTTTCCTCATAAGGAAGGTGCCCCAGCCCCGTAATCATCTTAGTCGCTCTCTTTTGCACCTTTTCCATTTCCATTATGTCTTCTTTGAGATGCGGCGACCAGAACTGGACACAATACTGCAGGTGTGGCCTTACCATCGATTTGTACAACGGCATTATAATACTAGCCGTTTTGTTCTCAATACCCTTCCTAATGATCCCAAGCATAGAATTGGCCTTCTTCACTGCCGCCACACATTGGGTTGACACTTTCATCAACCTGTGCACCACCACCCCAAGATCTCTCTCCTGATCTGTCACAGACAGCTCAGAACCCATCAGCCTATATCGAAAGTTTTGATTTTTTGCCCCAATGTGCATGACTTTACACTTACTGACATTGAAGCGCATCTGCCATTTTGCTGCCCATTCTGCCAGTCTGGAGAGATCCTTCTGGAGCTCCTCACAATCACTTCTGGTCTTCACCACTCGGAAAAGTTTGGTGTTGTCTGCAAACTTAGCCACCTCACTGCTCAACCCTGTCTCCAGGTCATTTATGAAGAGGTTGAAAAGCACCGGTCGCAGGACAGATCCTTGGGGCACACCGCTTTTCACCTCTCTCCATTGTGAAAATTGCCCATTGACACCCACTCTCTGCTTCCTGGCCTCCAACCAGTTCTCAATCCACGAGAGGACCTGTCCTCTAATTCCCTGACTGTGGAGTTTTTTCAGTAGTCTTTGGTGAGGGACCGTGTCAAACGCCTTCTGAAAGTCCAGATATATAATGTCCACGGGTTCTCCCGCATCCACATGCCTGTTGACCTTTTCAAAGAATTCTATAAGGTTGGTGAGGCAAGACTTACCCTTACAGAAGCCATGCTGACTCTCCCTCAGCAAGGCCTGTTCGTCTATGTGTTTTGAGATCCTATCTTTGATGAGGCATTCCACCATCTTACCCGGTATGGATGTTAGGCTGACCGGCCTATAGTTTCCCGGGTCCCCCCTCTTTCCCTTTTTGAAAATAGGCGTGACATTTGCTATTCTCCAATCTTCTGGCACCATGGCCGTTTTGAGGGACAAGTTGCATACCTTAGTCAAGAGGTCTGCAACTTCATTCTTCAATTCCTTAATAACTCTTGGGTGGATGCCATCAGGGCCCGGTGACTTATTGATCTTTAGTTTATCAATGAGGTCTGAAACATCTTCTCTTTTAACCTCTATCTGACTTAACTCCTCGGTCAGGAGGGGCCGTTCCGGCAGCGGTATCTGCCTGAGGTCTTCTGCCGTGAAGACAGATGCAAAGAACTCATTTAATTTCTCTGCCATCTCTAAGTCTCCTTTTATCTCCCCTTTCCCTCCCTCACCATCCAGAGGGCCAACCGCTTCTCTGGCGGGTTTCCTGCTTCTAACATATTTGAAGAAGCTTTTATTATTTGAAGAAGCATTTTACCTTAATGTTGCTGGCCATGCGTTCCTCATAGTCTCGCTTGGCCTCCAGTATCACCTTCTTACATTTCTTTTGCCACAGTTTATGTTCCTTTTTATTCTCCTCATTAGGGCAAGACTTCCATTTACAGAAGGAAGCTTCCTTGCCCTTCACAGCCTCTCTAACCTGGCTGGTTAGCCATGCGGGCACCCTCCTGGATTTAGTGGAACCCTTCTTTCTTTGTGGTATACACCTCTGCTGGGCCTCTATTACTGTTGTTTTAAGCAGCCTCCATGCACTCTGGAGAGATTGGACTCTTTTTACCCTCCCTTTCAACCTCCTTCTAATCAGCCTCCTCATTTGGGGGAAGTCTGCCCGTCGGAAGTCAAGGGTTTTTGTTAGAGATTTGCCTGGTATTCTTCCCCCAACGTGCACGTCAAAACGGATCACAGCATGATCACTGTTCCCCAATGGCTCAGTAACATCTCTAACCAGGTCCTGCGTACCGCACAATATTAAATCCATTAAATTGTAATGCAGGGAGGTGAGTCCACATCCTGAACCATGACCTGTGTTTTCTTCAGGCTGATCGTCTGTATTACTGATCAGTTTTCACAGGTTAACAAAAACAGTACAAAAGAATTTGAAGGCATTTAGGCACAGGCAAGTACTAAAGAAATGAAATCCTTCTCCTAGGTGGGACTACTTGTCTACTGGTAATGTTCTTGAGAGCTTGCCCCCCCCCCCCAACATTGCCACTTGTAGAATACCTGTGATGCTGGAGGGAGGAGGGTGCCATTTGCTGGGGTAATGAAAGGAACCAAATAGTTGGGAACAAACTGCACCCCAGATGCCCTTGAACAGGAATAGCCTATCCTCTGGATCCTCTAGACCGGCAAAACAAAGACATGGAAAACTCTCATTCCAGAGTGCATCATCCAATCTGGAGCTACAGGTATAAATGACCTGTCACGGTCCTCCTTGTCCCCAGGTGCACTGGCTCAGGTGGTCCAGCCACAAGAGGGCGCTGCTGGCTCACCTAAGGTGGTCCCTCAGAATCTCACCCTGTGGAATCTCAGTGGCAGGGTAGGAGGCTGGTGGTCTGTAAAGTGGTTGGGCTGCTGCTGCTGCTGGCTCAGTTGTCTTTGTCTATTTGATGTGCTAATGCGGGGCGGGGGTGTTGACATGTTTACAGAGCTCATTGCACCTCTGCTGTGACATACTTGCCTTCCTTTGACACAGTCAGCTTTTGCAGGAGTGACATACCAAAAGTCTGTCAACACCAGGCAAGCCAAGGACTTGCACTTTGGACACCTATTAAAGAAATACTATGAGTTGATTAACAGCATGAGTTTTAGTTGATTACTCAGATACAGTAGTTATATTGGCATTAACTAACTAGCAGTTGTATAGATACAAGCAGGCTTACTTTATTGTTAGATGGTGCTTGGCCTTGTGTCAGAACAGAGGAGGCATCCCCCCTGCATGTGGCAGGAGGAGGCAAGCTGCGACTGAGGGGACCCCAGTTACCCACTGCTGCACACTGGATGCATTGGGCAGTGCCTTCCCTTTAAAGGGCTGCTGTTTCTGCAAGTACTAATACTAAATTTGATTTGTAAAAATGTTAACAGCTGCTTAATTGGGGCAGCTTTGTCCCCCATCAGAGTCCCCCCTCCCAGCCTCCGGAGATCACTCAGCACAAGACAACCACGGAGGGCCAGTGTAAGGCAGCTTGTCAGGGGGCTGAAGGGGGGTTCTCTGCTATTGAGTCCGCACCATTGCCAGGGCTGTCCCATTTGGGGGGATATGCTGAGAATGGAGCGGCGAACCAGCCAAAGATGGTCCCCTGGCCCAAATGCCCTGGCCGGCTGGAGTGGCATTGCCAGGGTCCATATGCATGGCAGTGCTATTGTTGCCACCTTTTCTTTTGGACCTGCACACCTGCTTTTAACAGCAGCTTGACATGGACAAACGTGGCATGTGAAGGTTTTTGTGGCTAGATATAAATGGCAGGAAAAGCGTCACCTACATAATTTCCACCTGCTGAAGTGCTTTTAGAAGCACAAGAGAGGGGCCAAGTGGCCCCTGGTCCCCTTCCATTCTTGCCTTATGTGCCTGAAGCAGGAGGAAGCTCAAGATCATTCACAGCTGCTCAGGTCCCCTCCCTGCAGAGGGAAGGAGGGACTTGCGCTTTGCCATCCCCCCTCCCCTAATACCTCCAGGCCTCTGCAGTTTCTGGAAGAGAGGATCAGTGCAGAGTCAAGGCATCTCTCCCTGCCCTGCTGCACTGCTCACTTACTGCTTGGGAGGCTGTGGTCTGCCATTTCCATGGAAACCATGAGTTGCTAGGCAACTGAAGCATCGTAGGCACCGAGCCCTTGCATCTAATTATCCCATCACAGTGGCTGAGAGGGTCTCGGAGGGAGCAGGGGGATTAAGCCTCCCTCCGCACAGATCCAGAAACAACATCGCTTTAGGCACATTTAAAGGAGCAGCTTGCTGGGGGGGGGGGGCTCATTTTCACACACACCTCAATTGTGGATGCCGGAAGGCTGCACCGGCTTCTATGAAGGGTCTGTCGGTGTCACAGAGCCTGGCTCCTTCTGCTGCAGCAAACGTGCCCTTCGCTGTGCACCTTGCACGCTTGACCTGGAGTTAGGCAGCCAATCTCCAGGAGGAGGAGGAGCTGGAACTCAGGGCCCTGTGAGGCTGGCTGAAGTTCCATGTTGGTGTGGGATGGACAAACTCTCATCCTCATCACTCCCCGTGATTCCCATGCACCACTACTGGAAGCAGGTCACAGGGCTGAGATCACCACTCCCAGCACTGCATGGTCCTGCATGGCACTTCTGCCTTCAGCAGTCCATGGTATTCCACTGGCCATGCAAAGCTCCCTTGACCCCTTTTCTGGGAAAGGGACCTTCTGGGCATTCCCCTGCTTGAAGACTGCTGCTCTTCAGTGGCACCTGGAGCCCTGGGTCTCTGCCGGAGATGCTCCACTGGGATCTCTGGCGCCACTGGTGGGTGGCTTAAGTGGTCCCTTGGAGTGGTGGGCTGGGATAGATGGCAAGCTGGGTTGACAGGCCCTATGCCCACTCACCACCTACACCAGCCTACACTACCTGGCTGCTCCCTCTTACAAACTCTCTTGGCAAGCGAGGGGGGGGGGAGGCAGCCACTGCTGGCCCATCTTGAAGGGGGCCAGGTGTTTGGCTTCTGGAAGGCCCCTCTGTAAGCATCAGGCAGCTGCGGTGGAGGAGGTACATATGCTGGCAACAGCTGGCAGAACCTGGCCCTACTGGGGCAGCTGGATGGGCTTGGGCCTGGCCTGGCCTGATCCCAGAAGCCATTCACACAGAATGTGGACTGAGGAGCCAGGAGACAGCAAGGGGTCTGAGGAGGGCAGGCTGAGGGAGGAAGGAGGTGGCACCCAGGGTGCACTCACTTTCATGGGCCTCAGTGACAGAAGGTGGAAGGAGGTGAGTTCTGATGGAGCACTTCGCCAGAGGCAGCTGACCTACTAGAGGAGGACAGCAGTTTTCTCTGCAGGAAGTTCTGGAGCAGAAACTGGTCAGCCACCTGTGTGTGTGTGTGGGGGGGGGGGGGATCCTTAAGCTCTGGATTCCTCCAGGCAGAGATATGGACCAGCTGGGCCGAAGCCTCCTCCAGCCTTTGGATTCCAGCCCCCAACACACGATGGAGGCTGACTGCAGTGGCCCCCTCAGGTGTGTGTCTGAATCCACTCCAAGCCTCCCAGCAGGTCCTCTGAGCTGGCTCAACAGGCTGGCCTGGGAGTCACCTCCGTCCACTTTTTCATTTGCAGCTTGGCACTATGGGCAGGAGTGGTGCCTGGGAAGTAGAGGCCTGAGCACCGTTGGAGGACCCCCCCCCCCAATACCTTGCCTCACCCTGCAACCATGAGTGGGATTACAGCTCCAAACCGGGCCTCCCTTTCAAGTGTAACACCCAAGCCTAGAGAAGGAGAGACAGGTGCCTTGGAGGCCAACTAATCCACCAGGGCAGCCCTGCTTTGGCAGGCAGTGGCTCCCCAGGGCTCCTGAGAAGAAGGACCTTGCCCAACCCTGCCTGAGGATGGTGGAGAGGGAACCTTGGGGGGGGGGGGGAGCTCCTGCATGCCCAGCAGGTGCCACGCCAGCAAGCTGCAGCTCCTCGTCTGGAGACAAGAAAGTGGTTGGCTCAACACTCCTGGCGGAGGTTCTGCCTGCCGGTTTGAGGACTCCCATTCCTCTTGCACCCACAGGCCCCTCTCTCCTTCCCATTCCTGAACCAGGAAGAATGGCCAATGCCTGCAGGACTTGCACCCACGTCTTGGAATGCGGAGGCCCCCTCCCCTGAGAGTGACACACTCTGGCTCTGAGCCCTCTGCCCCTGCTGCTCTTCCCTTGGGAGACCCCTGGATCTACCAGTGGGGCTGCACTGGAAGAGGGGTCCCTGCAGGGGGCCACTGGCAAGAAGCGGCCGTGGCAGGAGATGCCAGCACAGCGGCAGGGTTGCAGTTGGTGGTTCTCCACTGGCCCTGCCAGACCCTCCACATCCTCCCTGGACCTGATAATCCAATTTACATCCCCCTTTTCTTCCACTGAATCCTCCCGTTGCCATGGGAACAGGTTTCTCACTATTTCAGCCACATCCAAAAGACTCCCTCTCATTTTCCTTCTGCAATGAGGAAGAGGAGTAGGGCAGCAGGGGCCAGCCAGGGAAAGTAGTTGTGCCAGGCAGGCACCTGCACAACCGGGGGGGGGGGGGACCAGGCATCTGCCCCCACTGGTGCCTGGTTTGGTTTTGTGACCGCAGTGGGGCGGGGGGGGGCGAGGCATGTCCTCTCTGCCCTGCGACCAAGGACTGGGGTCCCTGCAGAAGGGCTCAGATTGCTAGAGAAGGTCAGAAGGGGGATCTCTTTCCAGTTTTCCAGCCGTTTCCAGAGGCGAAGGTGAAGCAAGCAGTGACTGGCTGCAAGGGGGGATATGCCCAAAATGACTACATCCCCAACAAGGCAATAAAACAGCTTTTTGCATTTAAAAGGGACCAGTGGGGACTCCATTCACAAGCCTATGCGTGTCTATTCAGAAGTGTAATGGGATTTACTCCCAGACAAGTGTATACAGTGTATCTCAAAGTGTGGGTCAGGACACACTAGGTGGGTCGTGAGCCAATTTCAGGTGGGTCCCCATTCATTTCAATGTTTTGTTTTTAAGATATTAGATTTGAGGGATTAGATTAGGGTCTAATCATGGGATTAGACTGCATTGGGGAAATAGACTGCACTTGGGGACCTGTTACAGACTTGTACTTTGAACAGGCTACTCTGTATATGCTTTTAACAATGATAGTCGATGTGACTTACTCCTGGGTAAGTGTGGGTAGGACTGCAGCCTAGGCTTGTTAAAAATTTTCCTGCCTGAAGATGTCACTTCCAGTCATGACATCACTTCCGGTGGGTCCCGACAGCTTCTCCTTCTAAAAAGTGGGTCCCGGTGCTAACTGTGCTAGAACCACTGTATAGTACCGCAAGCCGCTTCCTCCGCTCTGGTGAGCTTCAGCAGTGCCGCAAAGGAACTCTGTCCAGGCTCAGAAGCACGTTTATTTCCTCCGGTTCTGCCCAGCCCAGCCCAGCCCCGCTCGGTCGCCAGGCGGCGCGCCTTCCAGCAGGTCAGCCGCGCCGTGTGGGAGCACACCGGGAACGCCCCGCCCCTTCGAACCTCCCTGCCGCAGCCCACGGAGCAGGCCCGGAGGCCCCACGCGGGATGCTCCGCGGCTAGCGGGGCACGGAAAGCCGCACAGCTGCAGGCGCCCGCAGCCCGCTCGACTGGCTCTGCTCCGCCGACGCCTCCGGCCCGGCCCGGGAGGGAACGCCCTGTCAGGATAAGAGTCCCTCCCGCGGCCCCCCCCCCGGCTGCTGCGCCCGGCCTGCGAGCAGGAGCAGAGACCAGCCGTGACTTCTCCCTCCCCGGGGCGGGCGGGGCCGCCGGCTGGCCGGACGCCTGGGTCCTCTTCGCCCGTGGCTCACACCGAGGCGGCGCGTAGAATCCCGCGAGGCGCCCGGCCCCGCAGCTTCCTGGAAGCCGGAGGAGACCGCACGGGGGTCCGGCCGCGCCTCTCCGCGAGGCGGGACCCCCGGCAGCGGGACCCGCAGACCAGAGTGGCCCGGCAACCTCGCTGCCCACGCGCGAGCCCCGCTCGGCTCCTCCCTCCAGGCAGCTCCGCTCCGGCGCCGGCGCCAGCGAGGCCCTGCCGGCCTGGGGAACGGGCTGCCCCCATTCGCCAGCCTCGAGTCTGCAACCACGTAGCCTGACCCGACGGGGAGGCCGCGCCCGGCCCTGGGTGACGGGAGCCCCCAGCCTCTCCCCGCCGCGCAGAAGTTCCCTCTGCCCGCCTGGGGCTGCGTCCTGCCGCCTCGTCTCCCGGGCTCGAGAACGGGAGGCTCACGGGGGAGCGCAGCCCAAGACGTGCATTCGCCTCTGGAGCCGGAGCCTTCCGAGCTCGAGGGCGCGCCCGGCACGTGGAGGGGCTGCAACTGTAGCCTCAGCAGCCCCGCTCCGGCGCGGCCGCCCGGCCGGCAGGTGGGACTTCCCTTACGCGTGGCTCGGCTCGGCGGTGGGAGCCGTGCCTGCCCGCCCGCGTGGGAGGAGGGAGCTGCGTCCCAACCAAGGCGCGCCGCCCCCGAACTCCGGAGCCGCCGCGGCCGGCCGGGCTCCTCTTCCGCGGCGGCGGGACGGCGCCGCTGCCGCTCCCCGCGGGCCCAGGCGTCGGGTCCGTCTTCGGGCAGCGCGCAGCTGCACGTGGCCGGGCAGGGACCGAGGCGCAGCCGCCGCCGCCGCCGGGTGCTGCTCCCCGACAGGCCGCTGGGAGGCCGCTCCGAGTGAGGCGAGCGGCGGCTCTTATTCTGACAGGGCGGCGGCGCTGCTCCTGGAGCGGCTCCTGGTCTGGCGGCGGGCGGGCTGCGCGCTCTGCTCCCTCCTCCCCTGCGCGCTCGGGGCGGGCGGGCAGGCGGGCGCTGCCCGGGGCACCGGCGGTTCAGTGCGGGCGAGGCCGGGCCGGGCGCGGCGGGAGCGGAGAGCAGCAGTGCGAGGGCGGCGCGAGGGGCTTCCTCCGCGGCCAGGCCCGGCCAGTGAGAGCGGAAGGCCCCGCCGCCCCGCGCCCGGCCCCGCGCCGCCTCCCCTCCGCCCCCCGGCCATGGGCGAGCTCGGCGGCCTCTCCTGAGCAGCGGCAGGTAAGGCGGTGCGCGGCGGGCATTGTCTGCGGCCGGCGTGGCGGCCGGGCGGGCTGTCAGCGCGGGCGGCGGGGCGTCCCGGCTGGCCACGCGGCGGGCGAGGCCTTCTTCCTGCGGCAGGGCAGGGCAGCGCCTGCCTCGGCCCCGCCGGAGCCCGGCTGCCGGGGTACCCCGCTGGCCGTCGGGGAAGGCGGGCGGCCCTCGCCTGGCCGGATGGGGCCCGGTGGGTCGCGCGTGGGTGCTGGAGCGGCTGCCGGCCCGGGCTGGGGGGCGGCCCTGCTGCGGTGCCAGGCTGGCTCTGCTCGGCTCGCCTGCTTTGCGCGTGTCCTGCCGGATGGAGGGGGAGGAGCAGCGGGCAGGGCCTGTGGGGGCCGCCCCGGGTGCCCAGGTGCTGCGATGGGACCTCGCAGGGAGGGCGCAGTTGGTGGCTTCAGCCTCCAGAGAGTTCCGGGGCCTCTTCCTGGGAAGCGCTCGGTCTTGTGCCGCCCTGCCCTCCCCTCCCGGCGGTGGCCTGCAGGTGCCAGGAGCCTGGGACCAGACGTGAACCGTGGCAAGGCAGGAAGGGCAGCTCCTCCACCTCTGGTCGAGGCCTTTTCGTCTCCCGAAGCCAGTGGGCCGCCTGGAGCCAGCAGTGCCAATGAATGGAAGCCTTTCCTGCCGCAGGCACCACTGTTGACCTGGAGGCCCTAAACTTGGGCGGTGTGAAGAGGTCAGGCAAAGGCAGTTTCTGTGCTGGAGCGTTGGGCATGAGAGGGGGACAAGCAAGGAGCTCCTGGCATGTGGTCAGTGACCACCTGGCCTTGGACGGGCCTTGCTTGCAAGTCCACACGTGTTTCTTGCCTGCCTGCCTGCCTGCCTACACCAGCTGCTCTGCCCACCATCCCACTGATGCGTTTTCCTGGCCTGTTCACTTGTTGGGGGCTTCTGTTCAGTTCCCAAATGCCCCGTCAACAAGATTATGGGTGACTGAGGAGTTTGGCCTGCCTGCTATGGGGGGGGGGTTCTCTTCCACTTTCAGTCCCTGTGTGTTTTGCTCTCAGTTCATCTTAGCTTCAGGATCAAAACTGGGGACAAAGTCAGGTATATTTAGTGAGATCCTAAGCAGGCTTACTGGGAAGCATTGAGTCGCAGAGGGGCTGCTTCCCTGGGCGAGTGTAGGGGGTTGCTGCCTCATGCGTCAGCCATGATCATGGATGCTGCCACTCTTGGACTTCTGGGTGCTGGCAGACAAAATGTTCACTACTTGCAGAGAATCGTCCAGGTGCTTTGGGGTTTTTCCTGCACTCCCTGGGAGATTGTTTGCCTGCTGTGTGCACTAGGTGGCTGCACTTGGGATTCCACTGAGTCGCGGTGCTTCTGCTGCCAGCTGGGAGGAAGGGGTCCCCAGAAGAGGCTGAAGACCCCCCGTGTTGGCTGAGGCTGGCCTGTGTGCCTGAGATATCTGCTTGTTCAGAGGTGTCCGCTAAGCAGCCGCTTGCAACTGAAGAACTGAGCCCTGGAGTCTCTGGCCATGTCCCAAAGGAGGCTGTCTGAGCACCTCAACTTGTGTGGCTCAACAGCTCGGGCAACCCACTGCCCTGGTCCTGCCTTGACAGTGACTGGCCTGTCTACATGCCTGCCTGATAGCAGGGAAGAGGTCTAGTTGATGGCGTCCCTGGAGCCAGGGGACCATGCGGTACCGGCCAGCGAGACATCACATGGCATCTTGGAGCACTCAGAAAGCCTTCTGAGCCTCCTGAGGGCCCTTTAGAAAGTTCTTCCTGTTTGCCAGGTAAGTACGAGCAGAGGCCAGCCTTGGGGGAGCACACACTGCGGTTGTGGCCCTGGGCGTAATGTCACCCAGGATCGCCACTGGTCTGAGTAGGTAGCTTCCGGCTGGCAGGGCTTTGCTCTCCCTCTGAAGGCAAGATAAGAGGTTTTCTGAGGCAGCGCAGGATGGTGGCTGGCTGGGTGCCTTCATCTGCAATTGGAAGGATCAGTGTCTGCTGTGTCCTGCATTTTCCTTCCCTCTTTCCACTGGGGCAGTCGGGGCTGTTCCCATCCCATTTGACTCACCAGTTGCAATGGCCTTTCTAGCCTGGCTGTTAGTTGCTGGTTTCTGGCTCCGCTCTGAGGCCTTCCAGGTGTCCACCATGGGATGCAGGGCCTCCTTGTGTGTGGCCCTTGATTCCAGTCCCTCACTGCCTTGGGCGCACTTTCTCCCCTGCCCAACACTCCTGCAGGATGCCCTATGCCTGTCACTTAGGAGCAGGAGAGCTTTGCTCTTGGTGTGCAGTGTTCCCCGGTGGACCTTGCGCCACCAGGTTGGACTGTGTCTTCTTGCAGTGGTGAGTGCCACTGAGTTTCTTGGGCTTCCCTGCTTCATCTCTCATGGGGGGATTGAGGCTGCAGCCTCTGCCCCAGGCATCTTCCGGTGAGGAGTAGCAAAGGCAGCAACTGTTTGGGTGGGCCCCAAACAAAGGCACAGGGGGGCTGGGCTCCTGCTTCCCCCACTTAGGCAGGACCACTAGTGCTTTTTTTTTTTTTCAACCTTTCAGGCCCACCTGCAGGCTAAACAGGAGGCAGTAGAGAGTTTGGACTGCACTTGCCTTGGCCTTCTGTCTTCCTTCAGGGCATCCTGATACCCTTTGCAGTAGTTTCCCAGGCATTGAATGATCCTGACGTTTATTTACTTTCACATTTTTATACCACCTTCTTCCTCCAAAGAGCTCAGGGCGGTGTATACAGCTGCTCCCCTCCTTTTGTCCTCACAACAACCCTGTGAGGTAGGTGAGGCTGAGTGACTCTCAGAAAGGATATTGACATTGATCGTAACATCTCAAGAAGGATATTGTGGAAATGGAAAAGGTGCAGAAGTGAGCAACCAAAATGCTTACTGGGCTGGGACACCTTCCCTATGAGGAAAGGCTTCAGCATTTGGGGCTCTTCAGTCTTGAAAAAGGGCGCCTGAGGGTGGACATGATTGAGGCATACAAAATTATGCAGGGGATGAATAGAGTGGATAGAGAGATACTCTTTTTCTTCTCACACAACACTAGAACCAGGGAACATCCACTAAAATTGAGTGTTGGGAGAGTTAGGACAGACAAAAGAAAATATTTCTTTTGGCTTGTAATTAGTCTGTGGAACTCCTTGCCACAGGAAGTAGTGATGGCATCTTGCCTAGATGCCTTTAAGATGGAATTGGACAAATTTCTGGAGTAAAAGTCCACCATGAGTTACAAGTCGTGATAGGTATGTGCAGCCTCCTGGTAGTCTGCCTTTGATTGCCAGATGCAGGGGAGGGCACCAGGATACAGGTTGTGTATGTTGTCTTGTGCGCTCCGGGAAGCATTTTGTGGGCCACTGTGAAATACTGGAAGCTGGACTAGATGGGCCTTCAGCCTGATCCAGCCGGGCTCTTCTTATGTTCTTATAACTGACCAAAGGTAACCCAGGAAGCTTCATGGTTGAGGAGGGATTTGAACTCGGATCTTCCAGGTCTAAGTCCATCTTCCAAACCATTGCACCACCCTGACT